>NW_022196911.1:63296319-63316319 GCF_008632895.1 Mastomys coucha | reverse complement strand
CATGGGGAAGATAAAGGTTTTTATAGCTCAGGAGTAGGAGTTTCCAAATGGAGGATTCAGCAGAAAAAAAGGTGAAGTTACAGAAGCAGAACATAAGCCTAACAAGTTAGGTCATAAAACCTCCTGAAACAAAGACAAGTGTGCAAGGTAGTCACAACAAGGTGGTCATAGCAAAAAGGTGGTCATAGCAAGGTAGTCATAGCAAAAAGGTGATCATAAGAAATTGGTCACAGCAGGGTGGTCATAAGAAGGTGGGCATAGCAAGGTGGACATAACAACTTTTTGAAACAAAGCATGGCCGGGCGGTGGTGGCGCACGCCTATAATCCCAGCACTTGGGAGGCAGAGGTAGGTGGATTTCTGAGTTCGAGGCCAGCCTGGTCTACAGAGTGAGTTCCAGGACTCCACAGAGAAGCCTTGTCTCGAAAAAAACAACAACAACAACAAATTGAAACAAAGCATGGTTGTCAATTCCTGGAACAGACAGTTCACAACCATTTGGAGTTAATGTTAATGTTATAGGCAGGGCACAGCCTAATGCTTGAGAAAGAGATCTAATCATAAACAGGAATGAATCTAGCTTGTTTCTATTATAAGATGGCTTTCAAGCCCAAGATAGAGGCAGACTGGTTCATTACAAGTCACAGTGAGCTGTAAAGTTAGATATATAGAAACTTGTAACTTTTTAAAATCATTAAGAACTCAATGTTTTATGTCATTTTGGTGAGCATTTAGTAATTCTTACCACTTAGTAATTACTGCCTCTTTAAAGATTCTTTCTATAAAGTTCTTTTTTATGCTAATCTTTAAAAGGTGAAATTAAAGCACATTTAAATGTATTTTAAATGACATTTAAAATAGCATATATATTAGAATCTTAATTACATGAAATTATTTCCATCTATCCTTTGGTATTTGCATGCCTATAGGGATGCATGCAGCTGTGGAGACGAGTACTCATGACAATTGTTCTTAGGTGGTAGGATCTTTTGTGACTGTTCTTCCTCATGTTTTCCTGTATTGCTCACACTAATGTTGAACATATACTAGTTCTGCAACTGAGACTCTTCTTCTGCTCCCCCCGCCCCCGCTTTAAATGTTAATTTGGAAATGAATTGTTCAACATGGGTCACTGTTTTTCTTGAAGCATGAATACAAATAAGATCAAAGTTTCTAAAAATGCCAAGCAGTGCAGGTAACCATGGAAGGCAGAAAAAGACAACCCATGCAATAGCAACCACAGGAGAAGGGCACAGGAGAGCAGCGCCTTCCCTCCCCCAGTCTCCTGCACATCGCAGGGCCCTCCCTCTACTCACAGAGCCTATGCAAGGTACTCTAATTGTTTGTGTGTCTCTCATTTCCAGAATGAGCATGACATAAACTGCTATTTATCCCTGTACCTCCCATGCCTAGCAGAGTGTGCAGCACACTCTGTACATGTAAGTCATAAAGGCAATGGATGAACGGAGCCTGAGATAAAAGCACTGAATAATTTTAAGTCATGTGCTGTTTCTTTAAAATGTAAATGGATTTAAGCCAAGTTTGCCAATTATCTATATGTAACACCTGCCTAAGAAAATCATCCGCTATTACTTAACAATTCATTCATAATGCTTGCCTGTGTTCAGTGACAACTCTCTCTGGGGTTTCTTTCCATCATCCATGAACTTTTCCTAGAGCAGCGGTTCTCAACCTGGGGGTCGATAGACCCAACTCTTTCACAGGGGTCACATATAATATATGCTGCATATTGGTTACTTGAGATTATGATTCATAAGAGTAGCAAAAATTATAGTTATGAAGTAGCAACAAAAATAACTTTATCATTGGAGGTCACCACAGATGAGGAACTGTATTAAAGGGTCGCAGCTTTAGGAAGGTTGAGAACCCCTGACCTAGAGTGTGCTCCTCTCGCTGGTCCTCCCAGAGTTTTGCACTGTTACTCTGTAACACGGCAGTGGTGATTTTTGACACCCTTTACTGTGGTAACATTTAAACTAAAAGTCTGAAATGTGCTAGGAATAGGAGCCCACACTTATAGACCTATAGCTTGAGAGGCAAGAGGAATGCTGCAAATTTGATGCTAGCCTGGGCTACAGAGTAAGCTCCCATCTCAAGACACAAAGAATCCTGACCTACTTACAAACATCATTTTCTCAGAGCTTCTCAAAGTAAACTCTTCATCCTCACCCCAACTTGCCTTCTTCCCTATAGTCTCACTCTTTGAGAATTAAGGAAGGATTAAGTTATAAGAGAAAAAAGATACAGAGAACTGAGGAAGGCCACCGGTAGAGACTGGATTTTGGGGATGGGGGCTTGAGATAGGGTCTCACTATGTAGCTCTGGCTGTCCTGAACTCCCTGTGTAGGCTGAACACAGGTCCTTAAGCTTGGCAGTGCGTGCTTTTACCTGCTGAGCCACCTTGCTGGCTCTAAATCTCAGATATTTTACTACAAGCCCCATACTGTGTAATAAGGGAAGAAAATGGAAAAGAAAATAATCTGAAAGGCAGATATAAAGCTATGCATTTGGAGATTAACATGACTTTGTATATAGAACCTATTTAGAGCCTGTGAGAGTTAGTAATAATTGAAACAAATTTTTAAAATGACATTTATTTGCATGTGTGTTTTTGTGTGTGTGCACACATATGCACACATGTGTATACAGTTAGCTAATTCTCAATATGGATATTGACAACCAAGTCAATCAAGAGGGAAAAGCAGTCTTTTCAACAAGTCACATTGAAACATCTGGATATGTGTATGTATAAATAGAAAGGCTTTCCTCCCCCATACACACAGAAATATTTGAGATGGTTCATAGACCTAACTGTAAACAGAAAAGCTTCTGGAAGACACTGTGAATAGTTAACTATATGTATCATCAAATTAACCATGAATCTGCTTTCTTAAGTGTGGATACAGGCAGGCACAAGTTTCTTTGACAAGAATTTTAAAATTATATACTAAAAACAAAAAAAGGAAGAAAGAAATTGGTGAGATGCCATCAAAATTAAAATTGCTTCTTATCCAAAGATACTATTTCAAAAATGGAAAAGCAAGCCACAGATTGGAAAGGACAGTGTTCGCAGGACCTGTAACTGACAAAGTATTTGTACCTAGAATAAAGATCCAGTGTGCTACCAAGAGCACTAAAGAGAGATGATCCTAACATGATCTTACAATAGCCCAAATTCCTGGACAGATGTTTTGCAGAAGAAAATTCACAAAAAGCCAATGTGCACTTAAGAAGGAGCCCACAACATTAGTCATTAGAGAAATGCAGATTCAAACCACAGAAAGAGATGCTCCGTACCCTCCAATCAGAATGCTAAAATTAAAGGCTGACAATGCTAATTGCTGGGGAGACAGGGCACAAAAGACCCCGTGGAAGAGTTTATCTATTCCAATCCAGTTGTACATCTGTGTTCCTACTCGGTCTTCATTCCTAGGTATCTTATCAAGCAGGATTTCCCTGCCACAAAAAGACCTGTACAAAAATATACACAGCACCTTTATTTATTGGAACCACAAACTCAAAATGACCAAAATACCCATCAAACTGAAGTGTCTCTTTAAAATAGAATACTACACAGCAATAAAAGGGATGATCTGCCAGGCTAAGGATGTAGTTCAGTGGTAAATACTATGCCTAACATTCAAATTCACCAGGCCCTGATTTGATCTTTGATACCTCACAGAAAGACAATATTATTATTAATCAATTAACATCCATATGCATCTCAGAAGTTTTGCCATCTAAAATAAAAATCAATATGTTTTACTGTTCCATTGACATAAACAATACATATAGAACCTGGGTGTGATAGTGAATACCTTTATTTTCAACACAGACAGAAGGATCAGGGCTTTAAGTTCGTCCTCAGTTACAAAGCTAGTACAAGGCCAGCCTGAATTACTTGAAATCCTTTTAAAATAAGAAAGAGGGTAGGGGGGAGGAGAGGGGAGAAACAAAGAATAAACTTATCTGACAGTAGAAAAATCAGAGAGTAGTGGGCTGCTAGAGTTACTAAAAAGGACACGAGGGAACTTACCAGAACAGGATTTATGTAGTCGCATATATAAATATCATTCTAAAAAATGCACACACTTGAACACTAAGGGCTTATGTATCTATTAAGTTACAACCAAACTGAAAGTATGAATAAGAAGAAAATTTAAAATTTACAATAAATGATACCAGACAGGAGAGATGGCACAGTAATTTAGAGCACTGGCTGCTCTTCCAGAGGACCTAGGTTCGAGTCCCAGTACCCACATGGTGACTTGAACTCATCTGTGACTCCAGTACCAGGGCATCTGATGCTCTCTTCTGGCCTCCATGGGTACCAGGCACATCTATAATGCACAGACAGTCAAGAAAGCAAAAACATCCATACATATAAAATAAAAATAAAAGCAAAAGAAATGATATGTGATATTTCTAAAATTTTCTAATAAACAAGAAAGGAAGGAGAGAGCAAAAAGAGGAGAAGGCAGAAGGAATGAGGGTTTTACATTGACAAAATTATAGACCTGCAAGAAGTAGTGACTTTGAAGCTCTGCCCCTTTTTTACCATGCCTCTGGACGGAGGGTGGTCAATCTTCTACTGACCGTTTCATTAGTGGGCAACATGAAAACATGGAAGAAAATCAGTTTCTGAGTTTACATATAGTGGCATTTAAGAGTCGTTAGGATCTGGCTTCACACTGTTGGGACATGCTGTTGGCAGCAGCCCTGATTTGTAGGGATAATTGATACTTTGCTCTCATACAGCTGATACAATCAGGATTTCACCATGTCTTGCAAATATTACAGATTCGTAATATAAAACTTGGGTTTAATATCCTGTAGGAAGTCAGGGAAGTAGGCTTGCCTCACAATAGATATGCCGGCTGTTTATTATTCTATGTTAACATTTTTCAATGTTAACTGAATTTCTAGGTAGATTTCATTTAAATTTGTGAATATTCATAAGTCTAAATTAAAGGTGAACCAGTAAACACATAGCAGGTCGGTGCAGCAAAAAGAGTGTTTTACACTGAAGAGTTTGTCATGTTTTAATGGGGAATAGGCATACTTATTATTTTAGTTGGTAAACCTCTGGCTAGGTTATTTTGTGTATGTGTGGTACATGTACATGCTCATGTAGGTGAGTGCATTATTTATGTGTGGGCATGAGCTTGTGGGAGCCAAAGGCTGACACTAGTAGCTTCCTCAATCTTTCTCTACTTGGTTTTTTGTTTTGTTTTGTGTTTTATCAGTGTTCACTGTGTGTGTGTGTGTGTGTGTGTGTGTGTGTGTGCATGCGTGTGTGTGTATAATGTAAGGGGGCATAGCCATGTTTATATTCTGTGTACAGAGATCAGAGAGCAATTTTTCATCTACCTTTTTAATTTTAATTTTTTTAGATTTATTTTATGTATGTAATTACTTCACCTGTATGTATGCCTATGTAACATATGTGTGCTTCTGACACTGAAGACATTGGTAAGAAGACAATCTCTGAGAGTCAGCTCTCTCCTTCTGCCATGTGGAACATGGGGATCAAGCTCAGGTTATCAGGCTTGGTGTCAAGTGCCCCCAATTAATTTCCCAATTCTATTTTTAATGCATAAAAGTAATTTAATAGTGACTTATGAATACTTGATCAAGTTGAAACAGCTCTGAAACTGGACAATGAGTAGAGACAAGGAGGACTTGGAGGATGCTAGGAAAAGCCTAAGTTTCTGTAAATTGAACACTGTGAGCAATCCTGGAGAAGGTTTCAAAGAGGAAACTGTGTAGAAAATTCCCCATCTCCTTCAAGACTGTGTGTATAATCATGACCACACTGCTGGTAGAAATAGGTTGAAGGACATGCAGTGCTCTCCAATGAAAGCAGGGAATGAGCACTAGTAACTGGACAAGAAAACATCATGATGATGCTGTTTGTGGCCCAGCCACCATAGAGTTGGGGAGCATGGGAATGCTGGCAGAAGAAATGCCCGAGCATAAAGCACTCAGGCTGCAGTGTAGCTACTTCCAACCATGGAAGTGAGATGGGACACAAAGGGAGGACTTAAAGAACTTCTAAGGAAAAGCAGAGCAGGAAGGAGAAAGCACGTGCAGGAGAGAGTACCAACAACCCTTTGTTAAAGACATCACAGGCTAGAAGGGACCCAGAGCTAGTCATCAGCGCCATGGAACACCATTCTGGGATCTTTTGAGGCCACTTTCCTACTACAAGCCCAGAGCACTAAAATGGCAAAAAATGTATCAGGGCCAGGCCCTGAGCACTCCGCTGTGGGCTCACTGTCCAGGTCCCCTTGCATTTGACACAGTGCCCTGTTGCCATGGAAGGTAGAAGCAATAAGCCTTGGCAACATCCCCATGGTGTTAAGACTGCAAGCTTGCACAGTGAAAGAGCTGGGGGTACATAGCTGCCTCCCCCAGACTCCAAATGATATTGCAGACTATCTGAGGGCCAAGTAGAGACTTGGCACAGAGGCAGTTAATGTAGAGAGCATCCTGTTAAGGAAATGCTGAGCAGAGGTATGGGAACTGAACCAGCCTTTAGACCCAAGAACTATAGATCTACCAGAGAATGGCCTCTGCCTGAGAGAACTGACTCTATGAGAATCCAAACTGTGCTTCTCCCTGGACTGACCCCAACACATTGGGGATGAAAGTCTCCTTAGAGTCAGGGAGGCTCAACCTCTACCAGTGTGCCCAATATGAGAGACAAGGACTCAAAGAAGACTAGATTCCAAATGACACTGTACACTATCTGAGGGTCAAGTAGAGATTTGGCACAGAGGCAGAGTTAGTGGCAAAAAGGCATCCCAGAAGTTCAAGCATTGGGAACTTAATCCTCAAATTCATAAATTGGTATTTGGAGGTGGGCCCTGAGAAGACTGGGGTTAGATGAGTCCATCAGATTGGGGTTTCTATGAATGGAGATTCATGGCTTTGTAAGAAAAGGGAGAGAAAAGCCTGGGGCATGATGTCATGTACTTGTAGTCTAGAGACAGAGTTAGGAGGAGCAGGACTTTAAAGCCATCTTTGCCTACATAGTCATTTTGAGGCCAGATTGAGGTCCATGATACCTTGCTTCCATAACAAACAAAGAGAAAAGAAGAGGGACACAAGTTCTCACTCTGTCTTGCCATATGATGCTCTCTGCTATGTATGACACAAGAAGGCTTGGCCAGATGTGGTTTCTTAATCATGGACATCTCAGTCTCTAAAACTGTAAGTTTACTTTATACACACAACACACAAGCATCTGGCAACATATCATTTGTAGTCTCTCATGTAGCTGCACAACCTTCACAAACACTTCTTTCCCCTTCTTTCTTTTGTGACCTGAAGAAAAGCTTTATACATGTCAAAGGTTGCAAGGCTAATTGACTGACTAGAACTTCATCATTCTGGAGAAAGGGAATATGGCAAATGCAGAGCCAAAATATCTTGGGTTCTCTTTAGCCCCCTCAATGGCCATTCACTGCCCACCTCTGTTTCTGACCTAACATCCTTGTGACTATCCTTGTGAAACCTTTTGGAGTGTATTTAAAACCACTACCTTAAAACAAACGAGTAAATAAGCAAAAAACTATACCAAGAATGTCATCAGGAGATGAAATTCCAGCAGCAATTTCCATTCTTTGCTGTAACTGATGACCTAATATGCACAATAGTGCCTTGAATTATGATTTTTTAAAGATTTATTTATTTACTTATTTTACATTACATTACATATGTGAGTCCACTGTAGCTGTCTTCAGACACACCAGAAGAGGGTATCAGATCCCATTGCAGATGGTTGTGTGCCACCATGTGGTTGCTGGGAATTGAACTCAGGACCTCTGGAAGAGCGGTCAGTATTCTTAACCACTGAGCCATCTCTCTCTAGCCTGAATTATGATTTTCTTTTGTTCTGTTACGGACAGTTTTGGTGCCAAATGTGAGGCCCCAAAGATGCTCTACTTTCTTTGAAGGACTCAACTGGGTCAGCACCCAGTAACAATTGCCCATGATGCTTCCTCAGGTAGGGGTGAGTTTTGGGGAGAGCAAAGACCTCCCTTTGGTTTGGTCAATGGTTCTCTAGTTTATTCTTAGTCCGTTGCATTTGCATATTCTATAATTTGTCTTTACAGTATTTATGCCTTTACATATCCTCTTGGTTTGTTTTTAGAATATTCATGTTAGCATTTGTCTTTTTTCCTGTCACTCCTCCAATATTTAATTCTATACTTTTCTCTGGCTTACAGCAATCTTGGCCCCTTTAGTTTGAAGATTCTATGAGTCTGTTCACAAAGCTATCACAAGCACTTTCCCTGCCTCTAGCTCAAAAGGATCAAAGTGTCAGAAGAAACACCCAAGGATGTGTATAGTTCTCCTAAGGAAGACCTTCAAACATGCCCCATTTCTGGATTAGCAGTAACTTCACTGGCTCACTCAGGAAGACACTTAAGAGCTGATCACCTAATGTCCGAGGATCATTCACCAGTTTCTATAAACAGGAAGTACAAACCCAGGACTCCTCTCTGGCCTGAGAGGTAGATCATTTGTTAGGAGTACTTAGGCTGCTCTTCTAGAGGACCTGGATTCAATTCCCAGCACCCACATGGCAGCTCACAACCAGCTATAACTCTAGTCTCAGAGGATCTAATACCCTCTTTTGGCTTATGTAGGCAGACTCCCATACCCCATTTTTTTTTTCAAGCCAAAATGCAACAGGAGCAACCAAGCAGAGGGTGAGGGCCAAGAGCGCTCCTCCTATGAGCAGCAGATCTGATGCCAAATCAAATCCCCTGATCAGGCTAAGAAGCACCTGATTCTTCAGAAGAAAATAGGAAACAATCTCAAGACTCAAGGATGGGAGGAATGTTTGTTTGAAGAAAAACTTCCATTTTGCCGGGCGAGGTGGTGCACGCCTTTAATCCCAGCAGTTAGGAAGCAGAGGCAGGCAGATTTCTGAGTTCGAGGCCAGCCTGGTCTACAGAGTGAGTTCCAGGACAGCCAGGGCTATAGAGAGAAACCCTGTCTCGAAAAACCAAAACCAAAACCAAAACCAAAACAAAAAAAACCTTCCATTTTTACCTTCCACGTGATTTTATGACTGATAATTATGGTTAATTCAACTTGTTAGCATTTGGTAAAATGGGGAATGTCTGATATCCACCCTCTCCCCCATGTTTTTCACAGTGAACCAGAATACATAGGACATAAGATTAAAGATAATGACTGGGTAGTTTATATTAATTGGAACTTTCAAACATTTAAGAAATGATGAAACTGGGGCCTGGAGAGATGACTCAGTAGTCAAGAGTAGCAGCTGCTTTTACAGAGGACCCCAGTTTGGTTCCTAGCACCGGCATGGTAGCTCACAATGTGTAGCCCAGTTTCTTTGCTCTGACATCCTCTTCTGGCTTCCTTCAATACTAGACACACACATACTACACAAATACAACACTCTTATACATTAAAAAAGAAATAATGGGAAAGGTAATTTATAAAAAAATTAAAGTTTTAAAAACTATCAAAATTAAAGAGAAATACTAAAGAGAGGATTGATAAGAAAAATTTGGAGGTTGTGTTTTAAATCAAACCTTTATAAGTAAAGGTGAAAGAAGAAAGCCTTTTGCTTTGGTTTAAGGAAGCTCCATAGGTGAAATGTCTACCCGCTTGTATTAAACATGCAATCTGAGTTCATACATGGTTTTCATGTATCACTTTAGGTCTAAGAATAAGGCAACATTCAGTTTGTCCCACAATTCTCAAAAACAATTGAGTAATGAACCCATGGCCACTTCATTAAGATAGTTTTTAAGCCGGGAGGTGGTGGTGGACGCCTTTAATCCCAGCACTTATGGAGGCAGAAGCAGGCAGATTTCTGAGTTCGAGGCCACCCTGGTCTACAGAGTGAGTTCCAGGACAGCCAAGACTACACAGAGAAACCATCTCGAAACAAAAAAAAAAGATAGTTTTTAAAACTTGTTGCATGCTGAAATTGCTGTTCTTGGTATATTTATATTTACATAAGTACATCAGAATAAACTTTGAACTTGCGATCCCGGCCTCAGGACTACTGTCTCCATGTATGTGCACTCTATTGCCTCCATGCTACTGCCTCCTTTGGAAAACCCGGCTATTCTAGATCCTTACTCTGTAATGCCCCCCTAAATTAAAGGTATTTAAGAACTAACCCAGGGCCCATGAAATGGCTCAGTGGGTAAAAGTTCTTACAGTCTGAGCCTAACAAGCAGAGTTTCACCCCCAGATCCTATGATAGAAGGAGAAAACTGACTCCTCCAACACACACACACACACACACACACACACACACACACACACACACGCGCGCGCACACACACACACACACACACACACGCACACCATGACTTTGGGAGAAAAGTTACTCTAGACTTTGGGACTGGAAACAAAATGAAATAAAGTCACCATTTGAAAACCACCTGTTGTCTACTTAAAGATTTATAAAAGGCAACAGGTAGACAGGTGACCTGACTCCCCTTCATTCTGTCATAATATAACGAAGACTTGGTTTTTATAATGCATTTTGAACAACAATTTAGTTCTATGTCTTCTTTGAAGGGAAATAAAATTACTTAGGCAGAGACTCATTCAACGATGAACATGCTTACAACAGAGATAATGGCAGTCTATGTAGTTCTTACATTTCCCAGTAGGTTAAAGCCTTCGCTAGCCAGTCAGCCACTGCCTCATCATTAGGAAAAGTTCTATGAAAGAAGAGACCCTACACAGGAGACACACACAGGATGGAGACAGATGCTAGATTTCCACCCTGCCTTTTTTTACCCTGAGGACCTATGAGGAGGCAGTGCTGTTAGCAAGGATGGCTTCTACCTTCTTACTGTAGCACTTAAATAGTTAACAAATTGTTATGTTAAACTTGCTGGTAAGAAGACCCAGCAATGTCCCAACTGTCAGCATGCTCTGCATGTGTTTCAGAGAGTTTCTTGGGTTTTCATTAGAGTATAAAGTTATTTTATTGCATTAAAAATTAT
The DNA here is from genome assembly GCF_008632895.1 of Mastomys coucha. Lineage (NCBI taxonomy): Eukaryota > Metazoa > Chordata > Mammalia > Rodentia > Muridae > Mastomys > Mastomys coucha. The sequence continues at coordinate 63,305,287 of NW_022196911.1, read as the reverse complement.
TTCTTAAATTTAAAATCCTGTAAAAAAAAGACAAAAAAGAATTATCAGGTAAGCAAAAGAGATTAATGTTATAGATATACGCTAAGGGCGCAGTTCTGGCACTCAGGAGCTGAGGCAGGGGGATGGTACGAGTTTGAGTTTCTGCTTGTAAGATTTTCTTAATAATACAGAATAGTACTGAACACCTGGCCTAGAGAACAAGGATTTTATGTCCTATACCCTTGCTGAAGGGGCTATTAAAAACATGGTGATTATATTTTATCCAAATGCCGAGTCTGTATGTTTTGCCATTGAGTTAAGCCTTGCTCACCGAACAGCTACTGTCTGAGCAGGAGAATAATTTCTGTCAAAAAAATTATTCCTGCTTGGGATATTCTTGCTAAATTATATCATGACCATTAAACTTTAATTGACAAATATTTAAATCTAGTCATAAAATTTGGCCTATTGTACCGAGTCTTCATTGCACCTATAATGTTTAGTCCCCTAGACGGGCAGTTACAAGAACAAATAACATCACAAGACAAACAAACATGGTTAAATCAGACTGAGGCATCTGTCTCCCCTAGCGAAAGACACTCTCATCAAGTCTAAATCTGAGAGCTACTCTTTTTGGAAAGCATCAATGATCTTTTTATAAAAAATAACTACTGGGCATTCTGTAAAAACGAACAAAGGGCTGTGTGAGCCATCGCTGCTAAATGGGGACATTATGCACTATTGTAAGGGACATTTTTAAATGAAAAGTAGGAACTCTGAGTTGGTGACACAGTCTTCCCATAAGAACCCTGAGAAGAGGAACAACTAAATAAAGGAGAACAATGAGGTGACAGACCAGGTGGAAAAGACACCATGTCAGACTTTTGCCAGGCGGAGGACGAGGCAGGGGACCAGGCACTGCAACCGCCTCTGATGCTGCAAAATTTCAATAAAGGTGCTCCTAAGATTCACATTTCTTGCTTTTCAACTTGGGCCTGGCAGAATGGCTCCAACAAAGATGGGTAGTGAGACCAAGGGCCTTCTGCTATTTACAAGGTGATAACCTGAGAAAACACCAGCAACAAGTGCATCCATGGAGTGGGCTTCACGAAGCATTCCCCTCAGGCACTCAAAGAAATGCAGAAATTTCTAGGAAGGATATGAGTGCGCACACTACAGGTGTGTGCATTGATACCAGGCTCAATAAAGCTCATGGGCCAAAGGGATAAGCAACATTCCATATCACTCTGAGTATGTTTGTCCAGAGGACGTAACAGAGACAAGAATTCACCAGACAAGCTCTACACACTAGTAACTTATGTGTCTGTTACCATATTAAAAAAAAAAAAAAAAAAAAAAAAAAAAAACAAACCACAGATGGTCAATGTGGGTGAGAACTAACATGCAGAATGGAAAAAAAAAAAGGATTGTTATTTCTCACCTCAGACTTTTATGACTTCCTAAGGTCACAACCACATCAGAAAGTTGAGCAATGTTCCTTTTCAACCATATCAACTGAGGGCACCCAAAACAGCTGCAAACACCTCTGCCGTCTCTGTTAACTCTCACTTTTTAGTAATGCATTTCTTAATCTTCTTTTTAAAGTTTTTATAATTATTTGTGTGTGTGTGTGTGTGTGTGTGTGTGTGTGTGTGTGTGTGTACATGCACATGACCACCTGGTGTCTTGGCACATATGGAGAGAAACTTGTAGGAGCTCTCTCCATCTGCCCTGTTGATCCTGGAGTCACCCTAAGGCCACCAGGCCTGGTGGCAAGCACTTTCTCCTGCTGAGTCATGTCCACTGCACTTAAATCTTTTTACATTTTGATATTTTAAACACTGCCTAAGATATTTACAATTTTTCTTAAATATTAAGAATCATGTTTATAATGCAACTGCAAGTGAGATTCTTGTTTTTGTTAAATACTTGTTTACCCTGATCTTATGTAAACCAAGTCTTCAAGTTTAAAAAGATTTAAAAATTTCACTAATGTTGTAAAAAGAGTTCTTTCACTATTCAGTATAATTTTGATTTAAAAAGAAAATCCAGTTTGGGCTTGGATTAAGCAGCAGTTAAGAGTACTGGCTGCTCTTCCTGAGATCCTGAGTTCAACTCCCAGCACCCACATGGTGGCTCACAACTATCTATAACATGATCTGATGCCCTCTCCTGGCATGCAGCTGCACATGCAGAGAGAGCATTCATACATAAAATAAATAAGTAAATCTTAAAAGAGAAAGGGAGGGGGACAGAAAGAAAGAAAATCCAGTTTCTTAAATTAACAGGAAACCTTCTAAGCATATTTTAAAAGTCCATTTCTGAAATCCAGACTCTTAGAGGCAAAAATAATAAGGGTTAGAGGGAAGAATATTGACTGGGGCCAAGCAACTGTATTGCTATGCTACTAACACTAAAAACACTAGAAGTTATGGCAAAGACTGGGTCTGACAGCACAGTCAGACTTTTCAACACTTTAGAGCAACTTTGACTATCTTGACTTTTCTTATGGATACCCAAAGACTTTGTGTTAACTCTCTTGATCCAAATTATACATAAAGCAATCAGTCTCCCATGATAATAGTCATGGTGTTTTATACATCATGAATCTGTGTTTTCTGATCATATGTGTCAACAAGGTGCCCCATAATAAAGTTAGCCAGGCTAGGAATAAAACACTTAACAATGATATCTTGATAATGAGAAGAGCATTACAAAATAATTCCTAGTGTGGCCCTACTTTTCTTTTTGAATATCAAATAAAAAATGAGATTTGATTTTGCCATCAGAATACATGGAATCCATATTCTATATACCTCTTTTTTTTTTTTTTTTTTTTTTTTTTTTTTTTTTTTTTTTTTTTGGTTTTTCGAGACAGGGTTTCTCTGTATAGCCCTGGCTGTCCTGGAACTCATTCTGTAGACCAGGCTGGCCTCGAACTCAGAAATCTGCCTGCCTCTGCCTCCCAAGTGCTGGGATTATAGGCGTGCACCACCACCACCTGGCATAAATATAACCTCTTAAATTCTGCACGTTATTGGGGAAAAAAAAACTTAAAGTGAGACTACATTGTTATATCTAATTTTTGATATGTTACTATTCACTTATTTCTTCAAACTAAAATCCAACACATACCAAAACTATAGTACAAACAAAATTATCAGTCACAATAAAATATAAAAACTTAGATGTTAAAAGGTCAATCTTGTCTAAGATTACAACCAGTCACGCATAGCTATGGAACCAGACTGGCCCAAAGTAAAACTAGAATTAGAAGATAGTTATCCCCAATACCCAAATAACAAAATATTCAGAGTGCAGAAGACTGTAGAGGCAGAGGGACACACGGATCTGATCTAGTTAAAGAGCGCTGTGTTGTAGTTAGCTTAAATGCCAGTTCCCTCACCTCTTACTTTACTTCTTTAGGTTATACTATGGAATTGATTAATTGTAGGTGTGATACTCCTTCTATATGTCATACAGAAATATGCAGACACAGGGGGTGGCGAAAAATCAGGCTAGGTAAGTTGATTCAGGGATTCCCTGCTCCCACTCCCGCTCCCTACCCCTTAATGGCTTTGCCAACTCTTTCTCTCTCCTGATAGCTTTCCTGCCTACTCCATCTTTTTACCGGTTCCTGGGAACAAACCTTCCCAGCACTGAGGGACATAAATAACATTGGACCTCTACATGTATAAAACCAACGATGGAGAACTATGTTTTAAGAAAAAGCTATACTTGCTCTTGATCCTACAAGGCTGCTTGGCCCATTAAATCTTTCACAGTGGAGGGAGGCAGAATGCTGCAGACCCACAAGCCAGGTGATCCTGGGCCATCTTGAGCCCCCTCAATAGCCACTCCTTTCCACCTCTGTGTCTGACTTAACATTTTCCTGACTACCAGGGGAAATCTCTGGGAATGGATTAACTGAGAAGGCCCTAACTTTCACCAACTGAAAAATTAAGACTGTCATCAGCTAGCACTTGAGACCAGGCGGGGCATCTCCCTGCTCTGGGTAGCTGCTCTAACTAATGTTCCTACAGATACCGTTTGCAAGTGCCTTGATTTACATCTTTCTTCCGTTCTGTAACTAAAATTCCAGGAAACCATTTCCATATTAGGGAATAGTGTTTGGGGTAATCTGGACTATAGGGCACTCTCATTTGGTTTAAGAATAAACTATTTCTTAGTCTCTTTGAAGTGACAGCCCTGTGTCGGGTTTTTCTCCTCCTCTCTTTCTCCTTCCCTCCTGCATCTCTCTCCAGAACTGGATTTCACTACGTAGCACAGGCTGTCTTCAAACTCAGATTCTCCTGACTTAGTCTTGGGGTTACAGGCCTGTGCCAAAACCTCTGGCTCAGTTAAAAATTGCAGTAGTTACAAAATATTCATTCCATTAAATAGCCATTCATTAACTAGTAGCCCATTGTTGAATACTTTGAATACTTTTCTACTTTTAAATCATGAGTCAATGAAATATTTCCTCCATTATCATTTCATCTTTTGTATCAGTTCCTTAACAAAGTGTGATTATGACGGCTTTATGGACTTTGAACCTGCCTGCCAAATTACATTTTAAAAGGCTCATATTGCCAGTATTGGTTGGTTTGATAGAATTTATTCCACTTGTCAGCTACTATGACCTCAGACGGATATTTCCTAAGCCAGGGAGCCTAGGGGAATTCCCACCCTGCAGACCACAGCTCTTAAGGTGGGAATTTCCCTAACCACAGTCTATTAAGAACAAATTAAACACAGGTTTTAGAATACAGGCTGGGAAACAACCAGCTGATTATTCTAGATTCATGACAGTTGAGCCTCCAAAGAGAAATACTTCCTGGGAAGTATTTGCATTTGGTTCCAAGAGGTCCCTTACCTTTCTATCATATGTTGATTTGTGACACCAAGTGCTATTGCATCAGTGGACAAAAACTGACCATGTAAAGGCAAATACATTGGCAAGAGAAAGCAGTAAGAAATACTGGGTGGTGTCAACTAGTGGACTCTAGAGTTCATAATTTTTTCTATTCTCATAAAATTTTCTATTTTAATGTCAATAGAGCCTACATAAAGGCAGTATGTATGCTATATAATTTCAGGGTGAATTTTATGTCTTTTTGTGTCATAACAGACTCTGGAGCTGTAAAATCATTATGACTTTACTATTACTAATAATATTGAAAGACTTTTTTTTAATATATATATATATATATATATATATATATATAGTGAGCAAAGAGCTTTTCTTAAAGTTACTAATTTGGGGGCTGGAAAGATGGCTCAGTGATTAAGCACATTTGTTGCTATTCTAGAGGACCCAAGTTTAATTTTTATCACGGAGGCTCCGAAATGCCTGTAATTCTATGCCTAGGGCATCTAATGCTCTCTTTGGACCTCCATGGGCACCATGTGTGTGCATGTGGGGTGTGTGTGTGTGTGTGCGGGCATGCACAGCAAAACACCCATACACACATTTAAATAAATAAATAAGAATTCTAAAGTTATTAAATTCCTGTCTATGGGTTCCCTATGGCGGGGCAGCTGGTAGGAATTCCTGCAGTGCCTCTGGAAGCCACCACTCTGGAAGCCACTGCTAGGGGGATGTTCCTTTGCCTGTTCACGCCTTACACATAGTGTTGGGGTGGGCAGTGAGCAGGGGCAGGTTAGGCAGAAAGCAAGGACTCCTCTCATGTTTTCTCTGGATCTCAAACCAGAGCCTTTCATCTCCGTCTGAAATGTACAACAGAGGCCTGTGCTGAGATAACCCCTTCCCAACTGTTAAACAAATGGACATGGAGCTCTGTGTACAAAGAGCCAAGAGGTGCAAGGAAAAGCTTGGATAAAGGAACATCCAAGGAATACTCCAAAGACAAAGACATCAGACACTAAGTCAGTGTCACCAGCTCAAAGCTACAAAAAGGCAACAATTTCACACCTTTGACAACACTAACACAGAATCCTGACTGTCAAAGAAACAATGAAGGCAGTTACTGTACACTAGGAGAGAGCTTTCAGAAATATGCCCCAGAAGACAGGAAAGGGCTTAGAAAGGTCATAACACACACACACACACACACACAAAAACTGTTTAAAAAATAATGCCGGGCAGTGGTGGCGCACGCCTTTAATCCCAGCACTTGGGAGGCAGAGGCGGGTGGATTTCTGAGTTTGAGGCCAGCCTGGTCTATAGAGTGAGTTCCAGGACAGCCAGTGCTATACAGAGAAACCCTGTCTCAAAAAAACAAAAACCAAAAATTAAAAAAAAAAAAAGAAAGAAAGAAAGAGAGAAAGAAAGAAAGAAAGGTCATAACATGTTAGCAAATAAAACTAGGTGGGAAAGGTGAGAATAAAGAGCTAGAAAACAGAAGAGATAACCATCAAATAAAAGAAAGAACACTTTTCTGATGTGGTAAACACTGAGTCTTCCTGTGGGAACAACCAAAATGTAAGCACTAAGCATCAGTGCACAGTGTCCATCATTTGCAGAGATTCCTCCTGCAATTTCTAACATTCAGAATACAGATACAATTCTTCAAGCATTAGAACAGCAGTAAAGGAGGAAGCTCACCAATTAAGGAAGGACACTATCCCACAGCATCCAGGAAATACTGGCAAACAGTGGGGTAAAGAGTTGTGGGGACAAAGGACTATGATCTGGGGGACTCAGAATCTAGCCACTCGACCCAGCATATGCACTAACCACAGTCCCAGCCACTTGGGAGACTGAAGTGAGGTGACAGCTTGAGCCCAGGAGTTGGAGCCACATGGGTGGCATAGGAAGGATCTCTATCCAAAACAAAGAAACCATCTTTGAGGGGATACGGTGCATTCACAAAGAAAGAGATGCAAGCAACTGTACAAGGAATCAGTGACTACTCGCCCATCTCTGGAATGCAGGGAATGAGGTCATAGAAAAGACATGAAGCGGGATCAAACTACACAGGTTTGTTAAAGCGCTTAGTGCCTCACAGGATGCAATCACTCACATCTTCTGGCTGTGGCAGGCAGCCTTTGACTATAGTGCCTCTTAGCTGCCATTCTGTCCCTCCTGGATCTTTATTCTTCCCATGCTTCACTTGCAGCGAAGTTTGTGGTGCCTGTGGCGGCATCAAAAAATTGCCCGAGTCACTAGCTGACTACCCATCTTTAATTTCCATGTATTTAAAACCACCAAGAGCTGCCACATTTTCAAACTCCAGCAAGATCGTCTGACTACAGTTTTTCCACGGCAGATGCTTTTGTTAGTAACTAGAGCATCATGTCAGAACACAAAGTAAGTGTCGGCAAGACCAAAGAGTAAAGAACACATGCTAAACTCATTCCAGTGAGCAGGGCTACGCGGCGGAGAGCATTCGCCTCGCGCTGCACTAATGTTCACCGTGTGTGGATGGCATCTGTTGGGCCAGCTTCCATTTGCAGAGAGCATTCAGTGACAGAAAACATGAGAAATGAACAGTATGTCATAACAAAGAATTACATGGGTGTGTGTGTATACACAAATATTTCTAAGTTTCTACATCTGTATATGCATGTATAGATCTATATGTTAGAAAGCATATTCTAAATTTTTTGCAAACATACAACATTTGTGCCAGAAAAACACATCAGAGACAATATTGTAATATTCCCCCACAAAGGACATTTATGAACTACACACGTACCATTTCCCCACCAAAATACTTTAAATATTTTCAGTCAGGGGTGGTGGCTCATGCTGATAATCCAGGAACTTTTGGGCAGGAGAATTGCCACAAGTTTGAAGACAGCCTCTGTTATACAGTGAACACCCTGTCCTTATATAGCAGGGTTTTTAGATAATGAAGAAATGAATGGGGGAAGGCACTCAAGTCAGTTGAGTTGTTATGTAATAACAGAAACTATAAATCACAGTAGTCAATGATACCACTGAGCTTGAATCCAGGTATGGCACAACTATGAAACTAGGAGCTGACATTCCATTTTGGTTGTGAAATACAACTAAACTTGGACCCTTAGTTGAGTCAATTATCACCAAGTGTGTATTTTTTAAGTGTCTGTGTGGTACTGAGGACCTCGCCCCAGGACTTGGGACACACAGAGCAAGTGTTCTACCACTCAGCTAGCTCCACGCCCAACCCTAATAATCAGGATGTAGCCATCCCAGTTACACTTTACCTAGGCTAAGGGGCTGAAGAAACCTTAAAATCATCCCCTCCATCCCATTCCTCCTACTTCCTTGTCTCTCTCTGCAAGGTAACTACTATTGCGACTTTCAAAAAAACACACAAATAAAAAACAAAAACAAAAACAAAAAAACTCGCCCCCTGTTTGCACATTAGTTTTGTCTTCTGTAAAAGGTCAAAGATTCGTTCTTTGCAACTACCTATGTAACAGATAATTCAGTAAGAATCACTAGCTGACATTAAAAAAAAAAATCAATGGAATAGCATCTTTAAAGATCAAGTTTCATCGTATCAGTTTATGGTTAGATCCCTGTAGAATTGCTACCAGCTTGGATTTTAAGCCAAGCAGGAGCTAAACAAGATAAACAAAAGAAACCACCCTGAGACAATGGTAACAAGCAGTGAAATCTAAAGTCAAAGAAAACTTAAGACAGCAAAAGGAAAGAACAAGCTACTATTGGGAACAAAAATGTGGCTTTCTCAACAGAAACCACAGAGGACAGAAAGAAATGGAAGGGCATTTTTTTTTAAATTAATTAATTAATTAATCATATGTAAGTACTCTGTAGCTGTCCTCAGACACACTAGAAGAGGGCGTCAGACCTCGTCACAGATGGTTGTGAGTCACCACGTGGTCGCCGGAAACTGAACTCAGGGCTTTTGGAAGAGCATCAGTGCTCATAACCACTGAGCCATCTCTCTAGCCTGAAAGGGCATTCTTTACCTGCTAATAAGACTTGTCAATACAGAATTTTGAATTCAAGAAAAATATCTTTCCTGGACAGCTGGGGCTACACAGAGAAACCTGTCTCGAAAAACCAAAAAAA
>NW_022196911.1:63282460-63295986 GCF_008632895.1 Mastomys coucha | reverse complement strand
TCTTGAAAAAAAAAAAAAAAAGTTCTTCAAACAGTGAAGTGGAAACTTAAGGGTTCTTTGGAAAGTTGGTTGGATAGTGTTTTGCTTGGGCAAACACATGAAGGGACATTTAGCTGAAGCAGACACAGGTAAAACCATGTTCTGCTAAAGAAAGCATGTGAAAGGACACATGATCAAGGAGGATTCTTTGCTAACAACACACCTTATACAGTGTAGTTGAGCTGCATTTGTTGGGACTCCATAGAGAGAAATGTGTCAAAAATCCTTCTGGTGGTGTGCTAAGGCTTTCTTGCAGCTTCTACAGACTCAGGCTGATTGGCAGTGAGTGTGTCCTGCTAAGGCAAGACACATGCTGGGGCAAGACCTGTGGAGGACACGTGATGCTTGGAGGATATAAATGGGACTCGTTGGACAGTGATGGGGGCTGAGCTTAGCTTGCTTGGACCTAAAAGTGCATTGCTTGCAGGTTTCGAGTCTTCACTGATCTTCGCTTCCCTCAGAGAGGCACAGCAGAGAACTTCTTGTGGTGTTTCTCCTGGTCCCTCCTGATGACTCGTGCTGAGGCTGAGGCCTGGCTGTTTCTGCTAGGTCGTGTCACCACTGCTGATTCATGTTTGCTATCCCGATTCTACTGAACTAGACTGCTGGTGTATCTGTGAAGCGTTTGTGAGTGGATCAAGCTGCTGCTGCTAACCTGTGAACTGAATTGCTGATTTCCAGACAACACAGATGGGAGTTGCTCCAAAGAACCTTTCTAAACAGGTCCACTTCCCCCATATCCTTTCTTTTTCACTACCTCTGCTCGATGGTGGGCTACAAGGGAGGTTAAAGCATTTAAAAACCATCATTAAAAATAGGATTTGAAAAAAAAATTAAAGTTTCAAGACAGAAGGGAAACAAGACCCATAAGAAGCCTGAGATACTGGAGAGGCTAAGCAGTGGCAATATCTCCATAGAAACACACATCAGCTTAGTTTGAAGAAAGTACATTAGTTGGCAACTGGAAGCAAGCCTTACGGTCTCTGGGTTTTTGACATGCATAAGTGTAAGCTGTGGGCTGCCATGTGAGTGCTGGGAGTCGAACCTGGGTTTTCTAGAAGATCAGCCAGTGTGCTTAACCACTGAGCTATCTCTCAAAACCCAACAAAACACATCCTAAGACTTAAGAGAGCAGCAGCATTAGGCAGCTCAGGGATGGAGAGATAGATTAGTTGGTACAAAGTGCGACTTGCTTGCATGAGAACCTCAACTGGGTTCCCCAGTTCCCATTAAAAGGCTGACTGTGGTGACCCACACTTGCAATCCGAGCAATGGCAAGGTAGGACGTGGAGACTGGAGGGTCTGCTGGCCTGCCATGCAGCATTCAGAACCAACAAGAGTGCCAGTCTCAAATAAAATGAGGGAGTCACCTGAGAAAAGACACCTGAAACTGTCCTCTCACCTCATGTGTGCACATGAGTGCCCACATACACGCACACACAGTGTGCACAGAGTGTGCTCTATCTACCAGGCTGGCCAGAGCAGCTGCTGTTGACCATGCTGTGAGCTGCTCTGAGAGCACTGGAAGAAAGGGGAGGAGGGAGCAATCAACTCGACTTGAAGCAGTGAACATGCCAAATGTGGGAAGGGAAGACAGCCAGACCAGACCGGCGCATTACTGAAAGCTCAGAGTATTTAAAACCATAACAACAACGACTAATATTTACTGAAAACGTGCCATATGCTAAGCGATCATTTCCCAGTCGTGAGGTGGAGAGAATTAGTTATAAAGTTATAAGAAATTCTGCACTATTGATCGGCCAGCATATTTAAGCTATCAAATACAAATAAAAGCAAATTTTTTCTTTAGGCTTATGGATCTTTATTATAGTAAATATTCATAATAAAGACAAAAAGCATGGGCTGAGAATGTTCTGTAGTAGAATGCCTGCACAGCACACACGAGGCCCTGGGTTTGACCCTTGACATTGCCAATGATAACTAAGATTCTCCTTGCCAGCAACATTGGCAGAGGTTAGCTTGCATATACTAAACTGCTACAGAAGACATGAATATAGGGGCTAGAGAGATGGCTTAGCAGTTAAGAGCATTCACTGCTCTTCCAGAGGTCCTGAGTTCAATTCCCAGCAATGAAATGAGGGCTCACAACCATCTGCAATGGGATCTGATGCCCTCTTCTGGTGTGTCTGAAGACAGCAACAGTGTACTCACATACATAAAATAAGTAAATAATTCTTTAAAAAACAAAACAAAAACAGTTATGTTATAGAAAGGAAGAAAGAAAGGAAGGAAGGAAGAAAGGAAGAAAGAAAGGAAGGAAGGACATGAATATAAACCCAGAGTGCGGTACAGGTTCTTTGAAGCCTTCCTACTAAACAGCCCTGGGAATTCCTTTACAATTTGCTTAGTTGACAGTCTGGTTTTCTCTTGGAAGGAAATTATTACATGCTAAAAATACCTTCTGCTTGCACCATCCAAAACAATTACACACTAATGCAAATGTGGGCTGAAACTGCACAGCAAGATACAACATAGAATCTATAGGATCATCTGGATTGGAGATCACCCAAGGAAGAAGTATGTGTATGTGTGTGTGTTGGGGGGGGGCAAACAGAAGCTAGAGGAGCACATCTGACGCCCTCCTCTATCATTCTATGCCTTATTCCTTTGAGCTGGGGTCTCTCTTGAACCTTGGGCTGTGCTGGTGGCCAGCACTCACTCATCTTCCCATCTCCACCTTCCATAATGCTCAGGTTGTAGGCACATGTTCAAGCACACCCAGCTTTTCTTTTGATTTTATCTATTTATTTACCTATTTATTGCATGAGTGCTGGAGTCCAAACCTAAGTCTTCATGCTTGCACAGCACACACACTGACTCATGCAGCCTGTCTCTTCTTAGCCCCCAATCCATATTGTTTTGTTGCTTTTTTTAAAACTGTTTGTGTATGTGTGTATATGTGTGTGTGCACTGTGTATATATATATGCACATTTGTGTGATATATATGTGGAAGGCTGAGGACAACCCTAGGTGCTGGTCCTCCTCACTTTCTACCTTCTCTAAGAACCCTCTCTCTCTCTCTCTCTCTTCCATGCTGCACTGCATGTCAGGTTAGCTGGCCTGAATGCTTCCAGTAATTTGCTTCTCATCTCCTTGAAGGAATGCACTGAGGTTATAGACATGGGTGCTATGGCAACCAGCTTCCCATGTGTTCCAGGGATTCAAACTCAGCACACTTATGTGGGAGCATTTTACCCATTAAACCATCTCCCCCGGCACACAATGTTCTTTTAATTTTAAATGCACAGAGCTGGAGTCAGTTCAAAAGTGAGAGCTCACACCGCTCTAACAGAGGACCTGAATTCAGTTCCCTCCACTTCTGTCAGAGGGCTCACAACTGCTGTAAGTCTAGCTCCACAGACTATGGCGCCTCCTTTAGCCTCTGCAGGCAGGGCACTAAAGTGCACACACAAATGCACACACATCATTTTTGTAAAAAAATAAATTTCAAACTTAAAATCCATATGAAAACAGAAACATTTTTAAGTCTTAAAAACAAACAAACAAAAACAAAAAACCAAAAAAAATCACAGAGCTCAGAGAAGATAGCAATAGCCTAAGAATGAAGACACGGAGCTGAGAGCATTGCATAACTGTCTCATTTAGTCATTAAAAAGCCCTAGCATAGGCCTCACTGGCTTTTCTGGCCCTTCAGTAAGATGTTCACTGTAAAAAATCAAAATTCTTTGCTAAATGTGTTACATACACACAAACAAAACAAAACTAAACCAAGCTGACAAAAACAACAACAAAAAGCAAACAAACAAAACCCATCTTCCATCCTTTGAGAAGCCTGCAGTCCTGATGATGACTTGCTCAGCTCAGACTGCAATGATTTACAGATAACCAACATGTGTTTCTTAGCAACCTGCATGCAGGAAAGGTTACGATATGCTGTATGATTTCAATTATATGACATCCCAGGCAAGACACAGAGAGAGAGTAAAACAATCTATGGTTGCCAGGAGTTTAAGAGGAGAGGGCTACAGAGGTGACTCACAGGAATTTTTAGGACAGTGAAAATATTCTGTATAATATTGTAATGGTGGCTAGGTGGTATTATACATTTGTCAGAATAATTCATAGCCTGTACAGAGTATTTATATTACTTTATTTTATTTTCTTATGAATTATAAATTTATAACTATAATTTATTTCTTAATTTTTAAAAAAATAATAAAATAAATTATAAACAAAAACTGCCTTAATTTACATTACTTATATCATTTTGGAGGTTGTAGGTTTTAGGAAATAATGAAGACTGTTAAAAGAACAACTGTCTAATAAATGCAGAAAACCCATTGTTGACAAAGTATAGGAAGAAGTACTGAGCTACACAGCTTTAGAAAGGGCACTATCTACAGGACAAAAGGCAAAAGGAATGGCACAGAAGCCCAAATTCTAGCTGACCACACTGGTGACCCCTGGGAGATGCAGTAACACTCCTCACACTGCTATAATCACACAACCCCCCCCCCCCACACACACACTGAAGCTCTAAAGAAATGGAGGGCTAATGATGGGAGCCAGACTCTTGCTGGTGAGCGGAAGTTTACAGATGAGCAAGGGAATGAGTCTAGAACAACACCTGTGGTGATGAATTAAATGACAGACATCAGCGTGAACTCATGCTTAGCTTAATACAGATGCGGGCAGCTATGTATGGATATGGACACCAAGTTATTATTACGTATGTATTATGTTAGTAAATGCATGTGTCATTCATTCTATGCTTTGTGTGTCTGGAGGACTTAAGAACACCAATATCCCTAGAGCAGGAAGTATACCAACATGCAGGCTTGGTGCCTAAGAACAATCCTTCAGCAAAACCAACCAAGAAAAACAACTGCTTTTAAAAACTGAGGCAGAAAATACAAACTATATAACCCTGAAGTATCTTGTAGACTAGATAAGATGTAGCCAAGAATCCCAGTGGTAGAAGACACAAATGTGCCAACCACAGGGGTTCCCAAAGGCCAAGAGGAGTCTAAACAACAAAGTAAATGGTTTGGGATTAAAATACAGAGGAGGGGCTGGTGAGACTGCTCACTGGACACGGTGCTTGCTCTCCACGCCCGGCCACCACCAGAGTTTGATTCCCAGAACTCATGTTAAGATGGCAGGAGAGAATCGACTCCACAAGGTTGTCCTTTGCATGCACCACCTCACACTAAAAAAGTAAGGTTTTTAAAAAGTTCAAAAAGTAGAAAGATAAATATGCAGGTATTCACACTGATATAAACATGTGACTGAACAAATTCATAACTGAGGGAGGAGAAGCAAATCCCTCATGTTGAATTCCAAATAGTTTATACAGCACTTCTAAGGAGCAGAGAGCAACTTCCCGCTGGGGGACAGGCTGCATGCAGTGACTGCCTTTCAAAGAATCCAAGCAGAGGAGAAAGGGATATTAGTGACCTTACAGTGAAAAAGCCTGAAAACGAAATGAGTCCCAAATCCAGTCGCTAGCATGTCACCTTGATGCAGTAGAAAAATGGCACTTCCCCCTGGTTTTCTTCCCAGGAACTCATGGCCCACGTTACCACGAGGAAACCATCACAGCAATCCAAGACAAGCAAGATTCCATAAACACCTGAGCATGGGGCTTTACGAGATGCCTCAGTGGGTAAAGGCTCTTGCTGCCAGGTCCGATGACCTGTGCTTGATCTCCAAAGGGCACATGGTAGGAGAGAACCGACAAACTGTCCTCTGACCTCCACATGTGTGCTATGACACAGGGGCACACACACAAATGTGTGTGTATACAATGACAAATAAATGTGATAAAAAGTGTAAATACTGGACCAGTACTTCTCAAAACTGTCAACAGTATAGGAAACAAGGACAGTATGAGAAGCTGTCATAGTGGCTGACAACAAAATAAATGTGGGTGTCCTAGATGAGATCATGGGATAGAAATGACATCAAAGGGGCTGGAGAGATGGCTCGGCAGTTAAGAGCACTGGCTGCTCTTCCAGGGGTACTGAGTTCAATTTTCAGCAGCCACATGGTAGCTCACAACCATCTATAGGAGGATCTGATGCCCTCTTCTGGCAGGTGTACATGCAGATAGAGCACTCATAGGTAAAATAAATAAAAAATTTTAATTAAAAAAAAAAAAGAAAAGAAATGAGATCAAATGAAGACTGAGAAAACTATGGGCTTCTTTCCTAATACTTCCACATAGGCTCACGAATGGTCATACATACCGCATCATACTAATACAAGAAGGCAGGCATGGGGCATGTGAGAAGTCTAGGTACTATTCTGTACTGTTTCTCAATTTCTCTGTTAGTCTAAAACTATGTTATAAACAAAATCAAACTTATAGTTAACAATGAATTTGGCACACATCTTTAACCCCAACACTTGGGAGGAAGAGGCAGGCATATTTCTGAGTTCAAGGGCAGCCTGGTCTATAGAGTGAGTTCCAGGACAACCAGGGCTATACAGAGAAACCCTGTCTTGAAACACACACACACACACACACACACACACACACACACACACACTCACACACAAAAAGCCCTTTTCCCTAAGATGAGGACTAACATGAACACATTACAGAATGGTTAACAACTGCCTCAAGCAAGGTCGATTTCCATCAATCCCAGGGACATTGCTATAAGGCAAGCACTGCCATCAATGCTCAGGTCACATGATCTGTCCCAAGTCACATAGCTGGTTTTTGGTGGAGCTGAGGCTGCCTAATTCTAGAGGCTTTTCCATAACACCCAGAAAGAAAAAGAAGACATCAGCTCACATGCCCCAAGATGCCTTGTTTGTTCCTGTTTGCTCTGCTTCTTTTGAAAGATGAGACTGTTTAACTTTCCTTTATAAAGCTCTTCCACTAGGAAATGTCAACTACTGTTTACTAAAATGAACATTTTACCTGACTAGCCTGCTCTAGCTTCATTTCTGTTTACTAACTTTGGGGAGAAAGGACTCTATTTTAGCTCACGGTTTCATGACACAGTCTATGAGTGAGTCAAGGCAGCAGGAACTTGAAACAGTTGGTCATATCACACCCAGTCAAAGCAGAGTGAAATCGATATATATATGTTCATTTGCTTAATTTCTAGATTTCTCCACTCTTCTAAAGCTCAGGACACCCTGCCTAGGGAATGTGCCACCCACAATGGGGTTTGATCTTACCACTTTATTGAGACAGACCTTCCAGGCAACCCAATCGTAGACAATCCCTCATTGGCTAGGTTGCTCAGGTTGACAATTAAAGCTAAGCATTCCACTTAGCAACTTTTGCATATTGAACAGAATTGCTTAAATCTTACAAACCTAGACATATATGACTTGTCCTAAAGCTGTGAGTTCTCGTTACGCTGTTCTCCTGCTAGGCAGGCCATGATTTACAAAAGTCAAGTTGTAGATCAGAACACATTCCCAACTGTTAGTTCAAACCATTTGCTAACATTTCTACACTCAAAATGATAAAAGCCTTGGATAATGTTTATGCCTCTATTATGTCACTTAATCCTTTAGAGAGTCTTTCATTAAGTATCTAGACTGACCACAAAGCCCTGGACCTACCAAACCTTGAAAGTACTGATGCTTAGATAGAAGCCACAAAGCCACAATTACTGATGTATCCTTCTACCCCAACTATTGGAACTCTGTTCTTTTTGTGAAAGAGGCTATGTCTCAAATTCCAAAGGAACTGTCTGTCAGAGATATTTCAATTTCTTGGTGGCTTGACGGTACCAATCAGACCTCATTCGGCCTTCCATTCCTGTATCTCAGAGTCTGAAGCAAGTTCAGATTTGTGTGACATGGTGTGTCCTAGTTAGCTGCTGTTGTTGTTGAGATAGAATCTCACGATGTTCCTCTGCTGGCCTGGACCTTTCTATGTAGGCCAGGCTGAGCCTCTATCTCTGCCTCTGGAATTAAAGACAGGCAGCCCAGCCTTTAGTTGGCCTCCAAGTTACTTTCCAGTCATCTCAGACTGGATTGCTCAGATCAGATTGGCCTGGGAAATAGCTGTGCAGGATTATCTCCATTGTTAATTGATGTGGGAGGACCCAGCCTTCTGTAGGTGGTCCTGGCAGGTGGTCCTGGGATGTATTTTAAAAAGCTAGCCAAGCACAGGATAGTGAGTGAGCCAGGAAGCAGTGTTTCTCCATGGTTTCTACTTCAAATTCCTGCCCTGACCTCCCTCAAGGATAGACTGCTGCCTGGAAGCTGAAGTGAACCTTCTCCTTCCCTAAGCTGCTTTCGGTCTAAGTGTTTTATCACAGCATCAGGAAGAAAACAAGAATGCATGGATAAAACAAAATATTACGTCCCCTAAGAGAATATGACAGACTGGAAACCTTGATGCCTTTTGGGCCTTCACAAAACAGACTAGTTTTTCACGAAATAAAGAAAACTGTATTGCTTCTAAATTAGCTTCTATCACCTGTTTCCATATACTCGGGGACTTTAAAAAAAAAACATGATGATGACTCCAGGAAGGCTCTAAGTATACCTTACCTCATTTGGTCCTCCACTGCTGAAAGTGAAGGGAAACTGTGGTGTGCTTACAGATGTTAAAACAGGCTTACAAAAACTCTGCGGCCTGTCCACTTCAGATCTCTAACATGTGGTGGAGCACAAGATGTTGGGGGTGGGGTCCTCTGGATTTCAATGCAAAAGCTTTGCTCAGGAGTGCATGCCATGCACAGCTCAGATTTCGGCCTAACTGCAGACTAAACATAGTCTGCATTTTTCTCATTCCTTAAAAACATCACCTTGACTTCTCCAGATTTCCTCATCTTACAGATCACAGAGATGCCCAGGTAGTTGGGTAAGACTTGGATAGCAAGGATTCTGCAACGTGCATGCACACACACGTGCACGCACACACACACACACACATACATGCACACACACACACACACACACACACACACACACACAGAGAGAGAGAGAGAGAGAGAGAGAGAGAACACTCAATACTTGGATAAGTTCTTTCTCCACCACTTTAGTAAGATTATAATCTAAGACAGGAGGGGAGAGCCCATGTGAGTGTGTGTGCATGCACGTGTGTGTTTGTGTGTGTGTGTTTTTCTGTGGTGTTTCTTCTTCCACTTTCTTCTCTTCATACCACCCCTAGGTTTTTAGTTTTAGTAAAATTTCTAAGGTTATCTACTGATTTACATTTTAAAATGAAGCACATGAACACTGAATGAAGAGCATCAGAATGAAGAGAAATTTTCCAAGCTTTTAGAGAGAAGAAGAAAACTGCCGCACATACAGTGGAGAACTGAATGGGAACTTTACAGAGAAACCAGGGGGCCAATGAGGCACCTTCACAATCGAAACCAGACGACTGCCCCCTCCCCAAACCTTCCAGCCTACAGGGAAAGCATGGTGATCTTTAAACACACAATCTTAAGATATTCACGCTCCATAAAACCCTCCTTCAGAGGCTCTTAGAGAGTGTGTTCTCTAAAACAGAAATGGGAAGAAAGAAGGCAGAGAGCATGCAGGCATGTGCATAGCACTCAGGGCTACTGGACTTCCTGTGTGACACAACAGGAAGAGGCAGGAAGGTCAGGCAGGAGCCTAGGCAGTTGTTCAGATTGAACAAGGGAGTTAAAGGACCCAGGAAAGTGAGGAGTGGCCAATTAAAAGATGAAATTCATAGGCAAACTACAAAGATTGCACCAGCACACAGGAATCCCACAATCCTAGCTTAAGGATAGGTCTGAGTAATGAATGTGTCAACACAGGTAGCTAAGCAAATCCAAAACCAAAAAGCAATTACTGGCTTTAGAGGGAAAGAGTGTACTAATGAAATAAAGATCTAATCATAGCACACACTGTGGCTCAACCACAAACAATATTTCCATAGTTATAATGCCATCAACACTGGTTTAATGGAAATGTGTGTGAGATGGGAGAGAGGAAGGTGTTCAGGCTCACTGTAAGTCATGGTGACATCTCCCTTAGGAAGAAGTCAGCAAGCCAACATGGAAAACTCTATGAAACAGCAGCCCATTCCAGTGAGAAATAGACAATGCTGGGGCATGGTGGCTCATGCCTTTAGTTCCAGCACATGGGAGGCAGAGGCAGGGGAAGCTGTAACGAGTTCAAGGCTAGTCTGGTGTGTCTAACTAGCTCCAAGCTAGTGAGACGCTGTGTCAAAAACAAAACAAAACAAAGCAACAACAACAAAAATGATAAAAAGGAAATATAGATATTAATGAATTCTGAAACATAAAGAACTGCAAGAAGTGTTTGCCAGGAATGGGACTTTGGGGCAAGGAAGGTGGATGAAACAAACTTCTGCTACTCCTGGATGCATAATGCTTTTCTTCTTCTTCTTCTTCTTCTTCTTCTTCTTCTTCTTCTTCTTCTTCTTCTTCTTCTTCTTCTTCTTCTTCTTCTTCTTCTTCTTCTTTTATTTTTTTTTATTTTTTTTTATTTTTGGAGACAGCGTTTCGTTTCTCTGTGTAGTCCTGGCTGTCCTGGAACTCACTCTGTAGACCAGGCTGGCCTCGAACTCAGATATCCGTCTGCCTCTGCCTCTCAAATGCTCGGATGAACATAGGCATGTGTCACCACTGCCCGGCTCATAATTCTTATTTTCAAAGTACAAAGCAGCATTATTTTGATAACAATAAAAATTAAATTTTAAAAGCTCAAATCTGGCTGGGCAGTGATGGTACATGCTTTTAATCCCAGCACTTGGGAGACAGAGGCAGGTGGATTTCTGAGTTTGAGGCCAGTCTGGTCTACAGAGTGAGTTCCAGGACAGCCAGGGCTACAGAGAGAAACCCTGTCTCAAAAAACCAAAAACCAAAAACCAAAAACCAAAAAAAAAAATCAAGTCCAAAGAACAACATTAAATATCAAATTCTATGGGCTAGTTATAAAAGGATGCTGGTCTCAGAAGTACTGCTTAGGCAACGAAAAATAATGGCAAGTTAACTGACACAATTAGAGCCACATTTTGTGTGTGTGTGTGTGTGTGTGTGTGTGTGTGTGTGTGTGTATACTTTAGCTGCATATATGTGCACTCCATGCATACTTGGTACCCACAGAAGAGCATGTCAGATACCCTGGAACTAGAGTTAAGGAGGGCTGTGACCTGCCATGTGGATAATACTGGGAACTGAACCTGAATCCTATGTAAGAGCAACAAATAATTTTAACCTCTGAGCTATCTCTCCAGTCCCCCCAGAACTTTTTGTTTGTTTGTTTGTTTGTTTGTTTGTTTGTTTTTCGGAATAAGGTTTCTCTGCATAGCCCTGGCTGTCCTGGAACTCACTCTGTAGACCAGGCTAGCCTCGAACTCAGAAATCCACCTGCCTCTGCCTCCCAAGTGCTGGGATTAAAGGTGTGCACCACCATCACCCAGCCCAGAACAACATTTTTAAAAGTATTATTGAGATACAAAAAAATAAATAAATAAATTAAATAAAAAAGATAGACCAAAAGAGCTTTAAAGCAAAAGGCAAAAAGGGAGAGAAAGAAAAATCTAGAACTTTATAGCGACTATTGAGCTGAACAGAGCACATGCTGCACTGTCTGTTTTTCTTTTCAGGGTCTGAGGTAGAAGCAAGGCACTAGAACTTGCAATGCAAATGTTCTACCACTGAGCTACACTCCAAGTCTTGGACTCTCTTTGAGATAGAATATCAGAAGCTGAAACTGTTGGCAATAGTAAGCCATCCTCACCTCTACCCATATAGTAATGTTTTCATGATCAACTCACTTGCCGTAGTTAGGAAGAGACAGCCAGTGAGCAGATGGAATCATTATAGATTTTCTTGTGGAATATCCTTGCTGCAGATAAAGAACTGCCTGGGTTATGGACCAGTCTTCCAAGGGATTTCACTGAATGTAGAGCTTAACTGTGTGTCAGTCCAATAAAATGACCATCAAAGCCTGAACCAATGAGCTAAGGAGCCAAAGTCTGGAAGTAGATGTTGGATGGAAGGCGTGAAGTCACACTCATGAATCCTTCCATTCACCAGGGTGTCTGTGTTTAGCAACATGGACAAAGGAATATCAGTGAGTTGACTCTTCTTCCTAACCCAGCTAGAAAAGATGGGCTAAGAAAGTGATGCAGGACAATATCTGGATCTCAAGAAAGCATGCAACAAAAGCCCCACACCATTCTCCCCCTTCGAGCAATGACAAGTACGTCATTTTCCAGCAGATGGAAAAAAAGAAAGAATTGGGGATTCCGAGAATTAAGTGAGGACATACACTACAAAGAAAAGAAGCACACTCATAGATTATACTCAGGGCTAGGCTATGGACTAGAAATCAAAGTCCAGGTCTCACCCCCTAAACCCACCCCCTACTGCTTAGAACCTCCCTATTGCAAATGTAGTCCTTGGCCAGACACAGCCCCTGGGAGCTTGTTAGACATGCAGAACCTCAGGCCCTACCCTCAGTCTAACGAATCAAAATCTTCATTTTAATAAGATCCCAGGTGATCTCTACGCCCATTAAAGTTTGAGAATCACTTACTTAGAAAGACAGGAGAAGTTTGGATTTTTGTACTGGGGCCCCATTCCCTGCAGGTATAGATAGAAACTTGGGTGAACTCCAGGTGTGTAAAGCTGCCTAGACGAGACAGTCATTTACATAATATGAAAGTCATAAGCAGAGTCTAGCAATACGTAGCTTCTAGAAAAAGTACTGATTCCAAGATGCCTAGCTATTTCCTGGGAGCTAACTTCTAGGGTCAAATAGGAACACAAGCATGAATCACAGATCTCCCTCTATAGCTGCCTATTTTATTTAAACACACACACACACACAAATACTAAACATTAATTTTAGTTGTACTTAATTGAATAATTTCTCAGGGGAATAGTTCAGGGAGAGTTTAAAACTGCCTGTTTCCAAAAGCCATTACAAATTGGCATATACTATAATGTCACTGTGCCAATCCAAACAGTGCACTTTTAATGTCCCGAGGGCTGCCTTTGCTCCAGATGTGTTCAGAACTCCTAGTAATATAACACAGGCAAAAACCATATTTACACGAAGCAGTATTTTGGATATCCTTTTCCAATTATCTGGAATGAGATAATAGACTCCTAATTGGAAGCACGGGGGTTGGGGGAGGCAGGTCAGTGGCTCCTCCCTCGTGAATGCTTTTATTAGTAAAGATGGAAACCGTCTATACAAGAGTAAGAGAAATCTCCTTTGCCACTGTTAATCATCTGAACGCCTAGAAACTTCAAATTTGCCCTATGGCCACCTCTAATTAACTAGCTGGGTTTTAAAAGCCTGATCTTTTCTTTTCCTATGAATCATAGGAAGTAAGAGAGGGCTGTGGTTGGGAGGCAGGATGAGGAATGAATGCGGAAGATCCCAAAACCACGCTGGCAAGAGGACCAACAGCACTGATGAGTATACAGGTGTTGCCCCCACTCCCACTGCCACCCCACCGGCAGCTGCAGTGCTGTTTCCTGCTTGTATAGTGGCACACCTCTGAAGTCCTTCC
>NW_022196911.1:63278888-63282450 GCF_008632895.1 Mastomys coucha | reverse complement strand
CCTTTCCTTTCCTTTCCTCTTCTCTTCTTATTTTTGGTTTGGTTTGGTTTGGTTTGGTTTTCGTTTTTAAAGACAGGGTCTTCTCTGCGTAGTCTTGTGCTATCTGGAACTCACGTTGTAGACTAGGTTGACTAGGCCTTGATTCTCCTGCCCCTGCCACCTCAGCGCTAGGATTAAATGTGTGTGCTACCATCGCCCAGAATTATCTGTAACTGATAAGGATCATCACACAAGTGCCACGGAAGTCATCTTAATTTATCACTGACATACATATCACAGGGCAAACCAAAGCCATTAATGAGGAGTCACCTTCCGATTCTCCAACTTGAGCTTATCTGAATGAAAACTGCATAGTCTATTATATACTTTCTCCTAACATTGGGAGGTTTGTCCTTACAATTTATTACTGAGTAGAAACGAAATTTAAGTCAAATAAGTATTTTTATACAAGTCAGTGTGGTGTTCTACTCCAGTGGAGACCTGGCTGCCATATATCACAGAATGCTGCAGCACCATGCTCTCGGGCACGCTCAGTTACTGGCGTCTGTTTTCACAGATGTCCCAGAGAAGCCACCTGAAAAGCAGTGTATGACACAGCTGTTCTTGGCTGGGAGCAAAACACACTTGGAAACCTTGTTCCCTAAGTGTTCAAAACCAGACCAAGTTTTCCAAATACAAATTAATTACCAAATTCTATGTGTTGACAAGCAATCACTCAAATGTTTATGCTTCAATTTGACAAAGGAAATTTTAGCATATTACTCTTGAGCCTCGAAAGCAAACAAGCTCCATGTATAGGATATACTTCATTACAACCCCCCCTTAAAATGTTTAAAAACATTTTAATCCTGAAATCCAACGTGTAAAGGGAAACCCCCAAAATCTACATATACAGTTTAACAAAACAGTTACAAAGCAAAAACCATGTAACCATCACATGCTGGCCCAACTTGGCAGTGCCATACTGGACTCAGCCTCATAAAACTCTACACTCGTTCAGCCAATAAGCAATCAACAGACATCTACAATATGCCAAACAGTGTGGTAGGTGCACATCTGAACACTTGGCCAGTATTACTTACTAGTATGTTGGCTCAAATCACAGCTACCACAGAGTTCCTGATTTTTACCTATCTCAGTTTCAATGCAAATAAATACACAACTTATCATATGGACGAGGAACATTTTGCTCCAATAAATCTATCTAGGAGGCTTGAGCTCAAGGGATGCTTAAGAATATCTCTCTGTGGAAAGAACCACAAGAAAGGGCTTGATGAGTCAGTAGCACTCAGACATGAGCTTTTCTCTCTGACCTATATGAACAGTGACTGATTAACCCTTGAGGTTAGGCCTCTTCCTCCACAACAAAGGCCTCTCCACTCAGGAGCTGCTCACAACTTTCCCAAGCACCTTGCAGAGAGCTTTATTTATCACGCCAGGATTAGATCTGAAAAAAGCATTTGTTCCACTATAAAGACAGCAGAAATCTCTGGTTAGAAGACTAATGTTCTTTTAACCCGAAGAAAAACTGAACCCATGGCTCTGACTGAAGAGAAATAGTTTTGCCTTATTAATCACTAAGTTCTCAAGTCAACTCAGTGTGTGAGAGCCTCAGAAGCGATTCAGCTGTTTCCACATCGCGCATCGGAAAGTTCCAACAGCACACAGTCCAGGATAATGTTAAAACAATACACACGGCAGCACTGCTTCCTTACTAGGCTCCATTTCGCTGAGAAAGGGGGAAATTTAAGCCAAAGGGTAATTTACATGAAGAGTCTACAGAGGAGGATGTATGAGATGAGTCACTGGAATGTAGAAAGAAAACCTCTTCTAAATTCTTTTAGGATCCACGCAATACACAGAGCAACAGTGTGTATAACTTTATAAGAGCAATTATGAAGAATGATCTAGAACTTCACTCGCAAATACATTTGTTTTTATTGGTGCTGGTGATTAAAGTCAGGGCCTTGTGTGTGGCACGAACAGATACTATCACTGAGTCACTCCTCTGGCCACATCTCAAGATTATTACTGATGGGATGTGTGACTTAATTATCCTAAGGGGTGATCTGGGAGCCTCATATTTGTAAGGTCTTGGGTTTCTAATCTTAGCACTGGAGAACAGGAGAGGGAGGAAGGGAGGGAAGAGGAGGAAATGTTGGTGAAGGTTATCTATGAAAGAATACACACACACACACACACACACACACACACACACACACACACAGGAGTCTAAAAGGTAAATATCTTTATCAGTATTCAAGCAAGTGTGAGAGTCCTAGAGTTAACAGTGAGTCTGAGCCAGCCTGCGCTGAAAAGCCTGTGACTACTTAGAAGCCCTGATACCCTTCTCCCTCGCTGCCACTTCTCCACCAGCTTGTGCTCTCATTTTAATAAGAGAGTCTCTCCATTTGGAACTGTGCACAATCATTTTTAAGGGCAAAATTTAAATACACATACAAAAGTAAAGGTAGGAGGTAGGTGGAAAAGCCCACGATCCCATCCACCTCATGGCGGGTAGAGGTGGCGCCTCCTCCACGGTGAAGAGGCATGCCGGGACTACTGGGATAGTTCCCAGGCTAACTGCTCTCCCACTGCAAGACTTCACATGTGCTCAGTCTTCATCCCCACCTAATACACAATCACTATCAAAATTATCTTTCACATTGTGGTAAACTGCCTGCAGAGCCAATCTGTCTACTCCCTCTTCTCTCATTGTAAATAAAGTTTTATATACTACATTAGAACACAGCTTCGTTCACTTATTTACACATCAACTATGGCTGCTCTGCCACACCTTATAATGTGAACTATTCTTTTTTATCTTTTATTGAAGTCAAGTCAATACAGCATAGAAATAGTACTTTAAACAATTCAGTAGTATTTAGTACATCCATAATAGTGAACAAACACTAGATCTAGTTTCATTCTCTTCACCCCCAAAGCAGTTCACACCCACTGCTTTTCATTCCAGTTCACACCCACTGCCTTTTCTCCCAGATCACACCCACTGTCCTTTCTTCCAGTTCACACCCACTGCTTTTCATTCCAGTTCACACCCACTGCCTTTTCTTCCAGATCACACCCACTGTCCTTTCTTCCAGTTCCTGGGGGGTCACCAATCTAGAGTTTTACAGCTATGCATTTACCTATTACAGATATTTCAAGTAAATGGGATTATATAACATGTGAAAGACAGTGTCTGGCTTCTTCTACCAAGTACAATGTTCTCATATTCATCTACATTGTATCATATGCCAGCAGCTATTTCTTCCATTAGCTGAATAAATACTGTATGGTGTGGAGGGACCACCTTCTGTTTATAGACAACTATGTCTACTTTGACACAACTGGAATGGCCACAGCTGTGCCAGAGAGCACGTGGCTGGTCCTGTCCTGTCAGCTGTGACCCTTAGCCAGAGAGTTTGCTGACCCCTGAACTGTGCTACCCTATCTTTATCTTCCAGTAGTGTTTGGAGGATCCGTGTGGATTTTAGGCAGGTATGGAGAAATCTCATTCACAGACAAAGGATCTCTGGCCTTGATGAAGCTTAAAAATTAA
>NW_022196911.1:63273405-63278878 GCF_008632895.1 Mastomys coucha | reverse complement strand
AAAAAAAAAAAAAAAGCAAAGAACACAATATGTGAGATATATATTCTATATTCTTTTTCTTAGAAAAATGACCCATATTTAGGAATACACATACTGCCGGACAGTGGTGGCGCATGCCTTTAATCCCAGCACTTGGGAGACAGAGGCAGGTGGATTTCTGAGTTCGAGGCCAGCCTGGTCTACAGATTGAGTTTCAGGACAGCTAGGGCTACACAGAGAAACCCTGTCTCGAAAAACCAAAAAAAGAATACACATACCTATGTTCACAAAACTTCTACAATCACAAAAAATTTATACTTGATTTTGTTTATTTCTGGACTGTATGAAAGATCTTACAATACACTGCTTTCAGCTTTTAAATAACTTTCTAATTAATGCTTGCTTTGTGATTGGCACATATTCTGTGCATATTTATGAGGCCTGGTGTGATGTTTTGATTGATGTATATATAGGGTGATGATGCAGTAACTGGTAATCAATACATCCTCCCTCCACCTTCAGCTTTATCGTTTCTTCGTGGTGAGCATATTCAAATACTTTTCTTCTATTGTGCAATATGTGACACATTGTTGCTCATTTCATTAATTCTGCTGTGCCAAAGAAGACCAAGCTACTCCCCCCTCAGATTAACCTTCAGCCATTGCTCCACCCTCCCCTCCCCACACTCCTGAATCTCTTTACTAGCATTGTCAACAGGCATTAATTATAATAAGAGAGGATTTATAATCTAGTTTCCTTCTTATCAAATTTGTTTTAGGAAAAATAAAGGTGAACATGGCCGTTCATGCCCATAATCCCAACCTGGGTGACTGGGGCAGGAAGACTCCTGTGAATTCAAGGCAGCGTAGGCTACGTAGTGAGGCCACCTCAAATAAGGAAATGTGTGTGTGCTACTACTATCTTCCCTACTCTATGCCTCCCATACACACAGTAGTAAAGGTAATCAAAATATAAACCAGTACAACAGACGTAACCTGAGTTACTTATTTTATGAGCGATCAGTTTTTAATTATATTATTTTCATTTTTGCAGTTCGAAGACCTTCCACAGACTCTTCCAAAGAAAAAAATGAAGCTGCCTGCCCAAGGTTAAATTTTTATCTGCCAGGAAGATTTGAAATGTGGTCCCTGTGCTGTGCAGGCTCTGTCCTAGTGGCCCTGTTATTGCAAAGCATGCCACATCTGTTAAGCTGGATACTGTCAAATGTGCCGCACCTGTCAAGCACAGGACACTGCAAATCTTCCACGCCACAGAATTCGATGCAGCAGTGTGTCAGGCTTCAGTACACAAGTCAAACAGATGTGTTGACCTCATAAACTATCACCTTGCACATGTTGTGCACTGCTCCAAGGCTGGATCCTCACCCCCAACTCCAGCGACACCCTTGCTGGTGGTCCTCTAAGTTTTGAAGTTTGTGTCGTGAGTTGGGAGCCAGACCTGAGCCTGGACAGGCAAACAACAGGGACAGCAGTTTGGTGGAGGGACATTTTCATATCTGTCCATATCTCACCTCACTTGCCCCAGTGTCAGGAATTAGCCCATCCCCTGTACCTGCAAGATCACTGCTGACTTTCTCGACAGGTCTGTCTGTCCTTCATCCTTGCTCCCTAGGATAAACTGGCTATAAGTCCCCAGCCACAGTCAGACTGACTGTCAACCCTGGCAGATGCCCAGCCAGGGCAGCACCACAGTCTCCCTGATTCCGCTCATGCTCAGGAGTGCCTGGCTATCCTTCGTTTGCCTATAGCAAGGATATCCACCTCTTGGACTTCTTGTCTCACCTGTAAAACTTCAGTTTTCCAATCTTTCAGCTCCTCCCTACGGGTCAGGCCGACCCATTATGTTAAGCCATAGATACATTATTGACTTTTGCATAGAAGCATTCTTGACAGGACACTTAGGGTCTGTAGTATATATATGGTTTATATATAAACCATAAAATGAACTGAGAGACAATCCAAAATTGAATATAATCTTTTTTTCTTGGTATTGCTTATGTCCAAAGCACTTCATATATAGTGTGAGACTGCAAAGATACATGAATGCCCCTCCTTTAAGAAGTCTAGAACTTACTTGGGAAAAGAAAAATATAGAAATATCTATAAATTCTACTAAGTGCAGGCTACCTCATGCAGCTCAGACTGCAAAAGATCACCTCCATCTGCCACTGTACAAGAAAAAACTCGTGAATGGGGGCAGCTGCAGCCAAGTCAGATGGATGGCCAGGACTGCTAAGAGGCCAGACTCAGGCCATGAGTTCTCAGTAGGACAAAGTATATATTTCTAGACCTCCACATTAAGTCAGGAGCAAACTGGCCTCCTGTTCTTTCTTTCTATGGAGCTGACCTTCTCTATCTGAAACAACACTGAATCATCCAGTATTGTGAAAAAGAGATCTTCTAGAGGGCCATCATTCCATACCTCACGACATTTCAAAGGGTCTAATTTATCACATACACCTTTGTCCAAGTTTGTATAAACCATATAATTCATATACTCCTTAGACTTTTAAAATTATGTATTCTGTTAAGAGCTGTATGGTAAGAGATACAACTCCTCTACTTATCTTTAAAACAAAAGTGAAATGAAGTGAGGGTGGGCACTCCATTTAATAACTACACCTAGTGGTAATTGCTACTAGCTCTTGAGTATCTGCTTACCTCATGGACTGCAAGCACCATAACCCAACAGTGAAAGGAATTTACTTAAAAATCTTGCCTCACAACCCATTAGGAGTGTTTCACCTCATTAAGATGTTATCTTGTAATACCTTCAACACCAAGCAGTGCAGGCTCTCGTCCCTTCTTGTAGTCAAGGAAGAGACTGGCTGCACACATGCAAACTTGGCAGTCTGCTTACTCCACAGAGTTTGGAGCTCAGCGCCCACACTCAGTGGCTAGACCTCTCCCGTGGAATGAATGGTATCTCCTGCTTCCCTGACATACATGCACGTGTTCAAGAAGGTACAACTGGCCTCGAGGTCATATCCCTCATCCTAGTGGCTCCTCTTCTCAGGCAAAACTAAAATAGCCCCCAAATTCCAAGTTTTGATATTCTTGAGATTCCTTTTGTGTCAGTAAGGGCACATGAACACGCCCACACATCTGTATACTGAGACCAGTAAGAACTAGGAGAGAGAAACCATACTCTGAAGATCTGAAGAACTTCTGGGTAAGAATACAAAATAATTCCATATAAAGTACAGGTAGTTTGCATGCAACCACCAGGTTAGAGGCAGATAGCCTGAAATTCCTATTTTACTGCTAAATTCCTTTTCATATGTGACTTGTGTTAACTATGCTTAGAATTTCCAACGTATACTTCCTACTTCCCCCTGGCTGACTTGTGGTGGGATATAGAGGTTTACAGGCACTTACTAAATTCCAAAGAGAATAGGTTCCAAAAGCGGGCAAGATGGTTGTTTTAAAAACAAGAATGCAACATACATTCATACAAAACTCATGCCGTATGCAGTCATCTGCCTGATGTCTAGGGGAACTGGTTCTGGGATGCCACACATATCCAAATTCAAGGATGTTCAAACTCCCTCTAAAATGTGGTACTCATATCTGCACGTAACCTGCACTGAGCCTCCTCCACCTCAAGTCACCTCTACTTAGAACCTCTACTGGGGTATAAATGCTGTGCCAAGAGTTGTTACAGAGTGTTATTTTCAGAATGCCAGAAAGGGAGAAAGCTGACATGGGTTCAGCACAGATTCAAACCGCTGCCCTAGTCTCAATGTGAGCTAGTTGACTCCACAGTTGCCTGAATCTACAGGTCAGTCACGGAAGCCACGGATATGGGAGCTGATGTGTATGGCAGACCAGTTCCCAGGCAGCCACCAGGATTGTCCTAGCACATTTTATTATTTTAGTTGTATTTCATCTTTGGGGGGGGGACGTATTATTTTTGTTTCCAACAGAAAGCTCTTGGCAACCTCAGATTTGTCCACTGAAAAAGCAGAACAAAGTGCATGTGGTATTTTTGCTATCGTATGACCCACACAGCCCTGGAAACCCTCACATCTTACCAAACTACACTTTTAAACAGCAGAGTTTGTGGTAGAAAGCACAGTTGGGTGGGCTACTCAGGCTCCATGGACCACTATAAGTAGAGTACTAACCAGAAGATAATTATGACTCAGGAAGGTGACTTAGACATCTCGGGCAAGCAGCATGGCCATGGCTGCTATTACGAGATACTAAATGTACAAACAACAACAGAGTAGCAATACTGACTCACAGACAGAGTCAAGTTCTGAGCCAGGAGACTGGTATCCAGAGGTGAGGAAGGGAGGTGAACTTCTGCCCAGAGACCGGGCTGGGGGGCAATGACTCTGGGGAGTGAGCTGTATGCACAGGGCTCTTTAATTTTCTTAGGAGGGAGTTGAAAGGGCTGGAGCTTGTGAGGGCTCCCTCCTTCCTTACAAGAGGCTAAAATTCTACTGCCAAGGCCTCTTGCCAGAGACAAGCTGCAGTTGAACCAATCAGGTTTCCTGAAGAAAACTGGCATCAAAGCCCCCTCCCATTTCCCCTGCTTTGAAACCGCTAACTGATTTCAAGAAACCATGGGGCCGATCACAGAGTGATCTGTTCTCTGAGTCCCTGGCTGTCTTAAAACTCACTGTGTAGACCAGGGTGACCTCAGACTCATGGAGATCTGCCTGCCTCTGCCTCCTGAGGGCTGGGATGAAAGGCGTGTACCACTACTACCTGGCTGAGAAAACAGTCTTAAACTTTCTCCAAGTACACTAACTCCAAGGGTCTGACTTCTAGATAGCCCAGTCCAAAGGCAGTGATGTAAACTACATATATAATTAAAAAAATGTTATTAGCTACATATAAATGTTGAGAGACAAGTATACCAAGTAGCATATTTTCTTTTATCCATATGTAAAAATCTTATCATTGCAACATGTAGCCAGTCTGAAACTTGTACTCATGTCTTATACAGTAAGTAGTACTCTGCCACTGAACTATACCCCCAGCCATCAAGAGGGATAGTAAAAATCTTTTATATATATTTTTTTTACAGTAAGCCTTTCAAATCCAAAGTTCCTGCATAGTTAGAGTGCATGCCAGTTCAAACTAGCCACATTTCAGGTACTCAGCAGCTACAAGTGGCCAGTGGCTGTGTGGCATTATAGTCAGAGGCTCTGCAGACACCGAAGTGTCATAAGTTGAAAGTTACATAATTCAAATATGCAGTCCAAAGAACAAAAATGTGTTCAAGTTAATAACTGTATTCATGAAATGGTATTTTTGACTCATCAGTTTCAGTGCAAACCTGCTGACCTTCAATTATCCAACACGCTGTGGCTGCATGTATACCTGCATGCCAGAAGAGAGCATCAGATCCCTTTATAGATGTAGATGGTCATGAGCCACCATGTATGTGGATGCTGGGAATTAAACTCAGGTCCTCTGGAAGAGCAGCCAGTGCTCTTAACCTCTGAACCATCTCACCAGCC
>NW_022196911.1:63207842-63273395 GCF_008632895.1 Mastomys coucha | reverse complement strand
TAAGTGTATGTTTAGTGGATATCACCCAAACTACCACTCTGCCAAAAGTATAAAATCAAATCGGTTTGGTATATTATTAATTCTTTTAATTGTAAATAGATAATACAATTTGTCATTTTAAAAACATGTAACTCAGTGGCATTATTAAATTCATGTGGCAGTATGACCAACTATCAACATGCTTCCAAAACCCTTTCGTCTCCAGAGACTCCAGTCTTCTCGTCTAACTCTCCATACTCCCTTGCTCCCAGCCTCTAGCCTCCACAGCATGTTCTTTCTCTATACATCTGCCTCTTAGCCTCCACAGCGTGTTCTTTCTCTATACATCTGCCTCTTCTGGCTGTTCCTGCCAAGTGTGGTCACACTGCCATTTTGTGGCTGGTTTATTTCAGTTCCTGTCTTCAGAACTGATCTCCACTACTGCACACGAGATGCATTCCACTGATGGATGAGTCGTGTCCCACTGTAGACACGTGAAATGTTCCGTTTGCAAGTTCATCTAGCAATGGACATTGAGGTTTCACGACAGCTTTTGTTTCAATAAAGAATGAATTGTTGAGTATTTAGGGGTTGGCAAGTTTTAAGGAGAAAAGCAACTATGATGCTCTCAACTTTGATAGAACTCTAGAAGCCAGACCCCCTCCCAATCTTACTGACTGAGAGAGTGATAAGTTGACTAATTTATCAGGACAACAACATGATACCCGTGACATTGACTGTTTTGTTACTACACAGTGCTTGGCCACTGTACTCTCTCCAGATATTGGCTGAGGCCATTTTGATTGTTATTCTCCACTAACAACTTAACTGGATTTAGAGTCACGTGGGACTCATACCTCTGGGTGTGTTTCTAAAGGTATTTCAGAGACTTCAGAAGGGAAGATCTGCCCTGAATGTGGATGGCATCGCCCTGTGTACTGGGGCCCTAGACTGAATAAAAGGAGGAAGTGAAAAGGGAAGAAGACCAGCATTCATCCCCCATCCCACACCCCAGCCCACTTATCCTGGCTGCAGACACAATGTGTGCAGCTGCCTCATGTTCCGGCTGCCATGTGGTTCTCGCGTGATGGACTCTGTCTCTCACTGTGAGCTAAAGAGAGAAACCCTTCCTTATGCTGCTTCTTATGAGACATTTCCTAACAGCAGGACGGAAGGAACTAATACACCATGTTTGCTCAAGTGTCTCAGAAAGTGCCTTCCTTCCCCTTTCCAAAGCAGGATGGCATATGGGTTCAGAAAAAGTTCCACAATGCTCTAAGCATGCAGTAGTCCCCTCTCTATTCAAACTCTTCATTCCCCAACAATAAAGTTAAAGATTTCTTAAAATGCTCCTGTAGGAACAGGCAAAGACATACAACTTCGCTGTAACTGCAAATTAAAGAGAAATCACTGAAGACCGAGTTCTAACTCTAATGTTTATTATTCTCGACATTTGCTTTACAGCCGATTCCTTTTTTCACTTAGCTTTGTTGTTGTTGTTGTTCTCAAAAGAAAAATAAAGAAATTCTCATTCATTTTATAAGTTTTATTATGGTAAAACAAGATGTGGAGCAAACATTTCAGTGTACCAAACAGAGTTAATTAATTCCAGTATGACTTCCTTGCAGAAGGCCAGTGCTTTTGCAAGCAGATGTGCTGGCTAAATATTTCAGGTCAATCTTAGCACATTGTTGAAAGTAACCTCCCATACCTCAGAAAAAGCCTGGCAAGCAGCTTGTGATCTACAGCAAGCAGCTCAGACACACGGGAAAAGTGCAAGTTAAAGTCTCCTGATTTGTGCTCTTTACTTACTTCCAAATCTTGCATCTAAATAGCAAAAGAAGGAGGGGGGGGAATGGCCCATAATGGTGTGTTTACCATACTATTAGCCATTAAAATAAAAGACGGGGGAAGCAATTTTGAATGCAGTTACCACAAAAGGGTTTGGGGAACTTTCACCTTGTTTCCCATAAACTAGAAAGTGTACTTCATGTTCCTTTTGATTTCTAATGGCCAAAGCATTTAAACTATTAACATTTCATTTCCAACACGTGTCTGCTTCAGAGCTGGCAGCTGGACTATTTATTTTGCTAGCTGGTGATAGAATTAAATGCAGAGACTTTGAAAATATTTACAAGCTTTCCCTTAACCTTCTGTATACTTTCCAAATTAGACTCCTTTGATTTTTATTAGCTAAAGGTTTACATACTACAATACTAACACTATTACCTTCAGGATATATTGTTTATGGGTCAGGTGTGGTTTAAAACCTTCTCTTCCCCGGGGATACCCAGGAAGCTGAGGACGGGAAGGGTGAACCAGTTCACTTCAGATCTGCAAGTTTTCTTTGTGAATCAAATAAGAGTAAGGCCGCACAAGATAAGGGTGCAGTCAGGAAACCAGGTATGCAAATAGTTCTAGTCTCCTACAAAACTGCAGGCTTCCAGTGTGGGCTCCCTTGTGCTTTATAATCACGAGCACTATCCTCCCAAGGAGCTAGCTAGCATCCTGACATGGTGGACAAGCATGAGCTCAGACTTCAGACTTCAGACCAGTCTGAGTTGAAACCAGGGCTCCTTTGGTTATTAGGTATGTAACTCTCCCCAGAGACTTTACTAGACCTACAGAATAGAAATAGATCGATTCTCACCCCGTAGCTTTATTGTGAGCATTTGCACTGAACAGGCATATTAGATTACTGGGTTGGATGAGGTCAAGGATCCTTTATCACAGCTGGGGCTGTTGCTCAGTGGTAGAGTGCTTGCCTCACTCATGTAAGGCCTCAGGTTCAATCCTAGCATCACAAACACAGATCCTCTATCACAAGTCTTTCTCGGCACCTTCAGCTTACAGTTCTTGTCACACGTTCATTTACTACTCCACCTGAGCCCGTCTGTTAGCACTATTGAAGAGAAGGAGGTAGCAGACGTGATGGCTCTGTGGGTGTACAATTATGTCCAAACTCACTAACCTGCATGCTTTATATGCATAATAACCTTTTATGTGTGGAAAAAATAGTGAGTTGTTAAAAAAAAAAAAAAAAACCCACAACAAGTTCCTGGAGGCAGGGAACACAGATGTTAAAATGAGGCACTCCAACATGGTGAATATTTAAGTTTCTGCTTAACATGTCATGGGGTAGGTAAAGGAACTACGCCTAGGATGGTGCAGAAGAGTTCATGAGGAAAGATGACAGTAGAATGGTGGTGGGGTCTCTCCAAATGTCCTTCGCAGAGTGAACAATGTCCACTAGGGAGTGGGGGCTGCTAGGGTCAAGTTAGCTGCACACTAGATGAGGCAGCTGGGGCCCACGATGGACTGCAGGCGGCTGCCAGCTGCTGGAAGTTGTTGTTTTAACTTCCACACAAGAAACCACCAGAGGTATTTAGCATGAAAAATAACACAAATCGGGTTAATTTCTTCAGAAGGTAATTCTGTCAGAAGGAAGAGACATGGAATGGCACACTGAAAGACTGGAGGCAGGAAAACCAAGTTGGCACAGCTCTGAAAAGAAGAGGTCTCAAGTCAGAGCTAAGGCAGACATGGAACCAGCTGAGGGGCTGCCACAGATTTCTAATCTACAAAACAAGTTAGGATAGTGACTGATAAAAGATAGAGAATGGGGGTGGGGGGTTGAGGCTGGACAGATAGCTCAGTGGTTTAAGAGCATTCGCTGTTCTTGCAGAGAGTCTACATTCAATTTCTAGCACCCACATGACGACTCACAACTGTCTGTAACAACTCTAGTTCTAGGGGATCCAATGTTCTTTACTGACCAGTGTGGGCACCAGGCATGTGCATGGTGGGCAGACATATATGTAAACAAAACACTCAAACACATAAAGATAAATACATCTTTTTTTAAAAAGAAAAAGATTAGAATGAGTGTGGCAGGCCACGGGGGAGGGCACTGGGCTGTATTTTACTCATATGCACCCACAGGCCTCCCTCAGGTAAAGATGCTGAGGAAAGCTAAAGATGGGGATCTGCAATTGTGGAAAGCATGGCTGGAGACACCAAGAGCCCTTACCCAAGGCTGTAGCCACAGACAGGATTGAAGATGTTAGTTATCAGGAATAGGGCAGGGCCCCAGTAAGAGCATGCAGAGTGAGGTGGACAGGGTCAGAGTACTGCAGAGAGCAGACTTGAAGAATATATCAGTCACCCTGGGAGGCAGGCAGGCTATCCTGTGAGGCAGGCTAGCTATCCTGTGAGGCAGGCCAGCTATCCTGTGAGGCAGGCTGTCCTGTGAGGCAGGCTAGCTATCCTGTGAGGCAGGCTAGCTATCCTGTGAGGCAGGCTATCCTGTGAAGCAGGCTATCCTGTGAGGCAGTCTGTGCGCGATGGTTTGCTGCCTTTGGACTATTTCTCTGCATCGTGAAAACATACCAGTTCCCTAAAAACCCATAAGAGCTGGAGAGCTGTGAAACTGGTTACGGTAGTCAGTGTGACCTGGCTTGATGCTCACCACTTAGATAACACGTAGAATGCTAAGAGGTAAGAAACAGACACACATGGAACTCTTTAAAGAGCAGCTGACAT
This sequence comes from Mastomys coucha, assembly GCF_008632895.1. Classification (NCBI taxonomy): domain Eukaryota; kingdom Metazoa; phylum Chordata; class Mammalia; order Rodentia; family Muridae; genus Mastomys; species Mastomys coucha. The sequence goes on along the minus strand of NW_022196911.1, from coordinate 63,268,874 downwards.
GCTTGAAGAAAATTAGGGATGCATTTAAGGGGCTTTAAATAACATCCTAAAGGCTTATCTTCATATATAGTAAGAAACAACCCAAGTCTTTTTTTTAAGAATGGAAATCATGTAACAAGGAAAGTATTTACAGCTGAGTGGTGGTGGCACACACCTTTCATCCCAGCACTCAGTAGGCAGAGGCAGTCAGACTACTGAGGTCAAGGCCAGCCTGGTCTACAGAGCAAGTGATAGGACAGCCAGGGCTACACAGAAAAACTCTGCCTTGAAAACCAAAACATATTATATGTAATATATATAATGTGTGTGTATGTGTATATATATGTGATATATATACATATATCATACATATATATATCAAAGTTGATCTTTGTGAAATAGTGAGTATGTTAATTAGCTTGATATATTATGTGCTATGCAGTCACGATGTACACATATTTCAAAACAATGTTATATGTAGTAAATACAGATTTAGTCAGTTAAAACAATGTAAAACCAAAAATGAATTTTAAAGAGAGAGGCGTGTAAAAACAGGGGTTCTATGGCGAAAGAATCCTTCAGTGGTATACTATGGGAATTGTGGTTCTGGTCCTGGGATTGGTAAAGACAAAGAAATTATAAGCCTTAGCCGGGTGGTGGTGGCACACGCCTTTAATCCTAGCACTTGGGAGGCAGAGGCAGGCGGATTTCTGAGTTCGAGGCCAGCCTGGTCTACAGAGTGAATTCCAGGATAGCCAGGGCTACACAGAGAAACCCTGTCTCAAAACCAAAAAAAAAAAGAAAGAAATTATAAGCCTTGTGGCCAAGTGAATGGCATGGATCCAAAAGTGCTCTATTAACTGCTAAAACACTTGGACTGTTTTTCATTTGACATATAGTAATAGGACATGATGCTCAGGTCAATGGGATGCCTTGATTCCCATGGATATCAAATAGAGATATACTAAACAATAACAATATTCATCACCTCAAGTGGCAAGGTCCTCATTCTTCTATTACTTTAGATATGCCATGCCTTATCATCATCATTATTAACTTGCAGGGATGAAGCTTGAACTCAGGACTTTGTGTATACTACTAGGCAAGTGGTCTAACACTGAGCTGTACTCCTGGCCCCTGTAATTGATTCTTGTTAATCTTAGATATTTCTTAAATATGCCCTCCCTGACTTCACAGATGAATAAGTGTACTAGCCTACAGACTGCAGGAAAGTTGACTCAAAGTGGCCAGGTGCACTGAGGAGAACAGACAGGGGTTACTGGGCAACTGAAATCATGATTTAAAAATGTTTTTGTTGGGCTGGTGAGATGGCTCAGCGGGTAAGAGCACTGACTGGTCTTCGGAAGGTCCTGAGTTTGGATCCTAGCAACCACATGGTGGCTCACAACCACCCGTAATGAGATCTGACGCCATCTTCTGGTGTGTCTGAAGACAGCTATAGTGTATTACACTGGAGCAAGCGGAGCCGGCAGAGGTCCTGAGTTCAGTTCCCAGCAGCCACACACATGATGGCTCATGGCCATCTATACAGCTACAGTGTACTCATACACATAAAATAAATAAATAAAATAAATCTTTAAAAAATGTTTTTGTTATATTATTCATCCATCAAAGTGTGTATATGTAGCTATGCGCACGTGAAGCTCAGAGGGCTACTTGCAGGGGTCAATTCTCTCCTTCTACCACGTAGGTCCTGGAGAGCAAGCTCAGGCATCAGCCTTAGCAGCAAGCACTTTTACCTGCTAAGCCATCTGGCCCAGCCAATGATGATGACTTTGAAAATGTCAATACACAGATAAAGAGAATTGTTGACGGAAAGGTCACCAACATGCTTAGGACAGATCCCATCTGAGCCTCTCAGACTTTCCCGGTCAGGACAACAGTTAGGTAACTGGCATGATAGAAGAATTGACTCAAGAGTTGGAAGGAGCTGAGAGGCACTTGGCTGCATCACCCAGGCAAGCTCTGGATGGAGCTGTGGATGGAGCTGTGGATGGAGCTGGGATGGAGCTGTGGATGGAGCTGTGGATGGAGCTGTGGATGGAGCTGTGGATGGAACTGTGGATGGAGGGATCCAGGCCAGTTTATTACAGAAAAAACAGCATTGTTTGAGTGAGGCCTCCCACATCTGTTCTTCCCCTAAGTCCGGGGAACCAAGTAAACTCTGGGCAAGACACTGAGTCACGTTTTTCAAGTGCTGACTCCTGGTTTGGACATGGAGCTGAGATCAGAACGCTCATGTCCTTTTCCAGCCAACTGATTTTAGAAAAGGCAGGCAATTATAGAATGCTCTTCCGTGCAATAAATATAAAAATACTTAACTTCCCAGGGGCATTAAGAAGCATAAATCATGTCTTCAAAGGCCTGTGATGAGCTGAAATAAAGAGTTCAAGGTATAAAACATTAAGACCAGCATTTAGGACTCACTGGGTTGTGAGCAGATAGCTAGGCTTAATGAGTTTTATGATTTTTAAATTTGTCAATGGTTAAATATCAGGCTGCTTAAATCCTGATGACTTACTCATCTGTCTAAATGGGTTTGGCCTCCAACATTCATCAGCTTGCTCAAAATGGCCAGTTTCTTTCCTCCTTCTATTTCTCCCCCAAAGAATGTCTTAAAGGAGCCAGCCATTAACAAGAGGATTCACTCGTCAGGACCTAAAATGACTTGCAGCTGGCAAATCCGACCTCAAATGTACTCTATCCCTGAGGCTGAGAAAGCATGCTGCGGGAGAAAGAAAGCAAAGAAGACAGAGGAGCAGGCTTGTCCATTAGCTGCTCTGTGTGTGAACAGCTCAAGGTGTGTGGGTCCACCTACTCTAGCTTTGTAAATGCATACTAGCATACTAGCGATAATAAAGACAAACTAAAAATGAAACTCACAGCTGAGGGGCTGGGGAAATGGATGGCTCAGCAGTCACAGGCCCTTGCAGAGGACTAGAATTCAGTTCCCAGCACCCATGGGGGCAGCTTAGGACTACACGTTAACTCCAGCTCCCGGGCATCTGACATCATCTTCTAATCTCTGCAGGCACTCCACATACACGTGGCATACAGGAAGGCAGGCAGGCAGGCAGGCAGGTATGCACCCATGAGAAAATGAAAATAAAACTTAAAAAAAAAACAAACAAAAACAACTCCTAGCAGAACATGTGCTCTCTAAGAGTTCACTATGGCCAGCTCCCACAGCTTGCTGTTCTTTCTTACAGAGATGAGCCGACAGAAGTGTGGCCTGAGAGACTAGTGCTGAGCTGTCAGACCAAGTCTCCTGTATGCTTTCCCAGATCACCTCTGTTTGTCAATTGGACTAGCTGAGCAGATGTGGTGGTGCACACTTGTAGCTCAGTACTTGGGTACCAGAGGCAAGATTTCAAGTTGGAGTCAGTCTGAATAAAAAGACTGCTACAGGGGTAGGAGGCAAGAAGAAAAGATACAGACACAGGTGGGAGAGGTGAGTCATCTCCGAAATGTAAGTCTCCCCTACAATACTTTCCAGTTTCACTTTTCCTGGTGGCCACCTCAGTGATTCCACAGCTATCTTAAATCATTACGAAGTTCTTCCCAACATAAAACTCAGAGCTGTTGCTCTTTATTTTACCCTGGGGAATAAAGTGAAATAAACCCATTTCTGCTTTAGAAATCTGATAACCTCTTACAACATATTGTGTGTGTGTGTGTGTGTGTGTACGTGCGTGTATCCGTGCCTGCATCCATGCTTGCATCCGTATATGTCCTGGGAGTGAAAGTGTTGGACATGTAGACTCTCTCGGCCCAGTCTTGGGTCTTCTGAACCAGAATCTGTGCTTTAGCAGGTCTGCCAGGCAAATTGGGAGCTGTGACTTTAGACCAGGGGTTGGTAAACATTTTTTGCAATGGGCCTGTCTTTGCAGGCCATGTGTTTCTGTCATGACCATCAGTGTTGTATTCTAACATGAAAGGAACTGTGGACAATATGTAACTAAGTTGTGGCTGTGGTTTTGGAAATATGTAGCTTTATGGACACTGACTTTAAATTTCCTATAATTTTCATGTCACAAAACAGTATTTTTTTTTTTTTGAGCTTTTCTAATCACTACTTTTTCCTTCTTAGCTCAGAGGTTGAACAAAAGACCAGCAACAAGCTGTAGTTTACTGGCCCAGCCCTATTCTCAAGTACGTCACAGAACATTAAGAAGTCCTACTTGGGTCTGGTCCCCAACTCCAAGAATACATAGAGTCCATAACTGCATCAAATATGACAGATGGGGCTAGCAGAGAGGCTCACTGTGTGCTTAGTCTATGCACATGCTCCAGGTTCAACTGTACAAACACTCACACATGCATGCATGCACGTGCACACACACATACAAATGACTTTTCTGTTGCACTAAGTAGGATGAAACCATTGTTTTTCAGGATTCTTTTTAAATTTATTTGTGTGTGGGATGTGTGTGTTTTCAGACATGTGTATTTTTTTCAAGCATGTATGTCTGAGGAAGGTGTTAGATCCCCTGAAACTGGATTTACCAGGATTTGTAGGCTGCCTGGCTTGCTATAAGAGTAACTGGTTCTGAACTATGGTCCTTAGGATTGAGGGGCACATTCTCTCAAGTGCTAACACAGTATTTCTTTTAGTACAGGCCGATGACTAACACAACACTGAACAAAAAGAAGATTGTGGTGTTGGGGATCAAACTCAGGGCCAGGCAAAAACTGTACCACTGAGCTACATGCCCATATCACAGTACTCATATTAACACATCAGAATATAATAAGGTACCAGGTGATAATGGTACATACCCATTATTCTATTTTTTTTTTCGAGACAGGGTTTCTGTACCCATTATTCTAACACGTAGAAGGCTGAGGCATAAGAATTTCACAGTTGAGGCCAGCATAGGTCAAATGGTCAGATCTTGTCTCAAAAACAAAACAACAATAAACAATACAATACAGTTGAATGACATACTTATGAGCAATTAGGGAGTTGGTGTCATTTTACAGAAGAGCCTTCCACCTTCAACCAAACCATCCTATCTTCTCCACAGAACAGCTCTTGATGGCTACTATCAATAGCATGCTTTTCTCCTTGTTAATTCCTGGGTTTTCATCAGGAGAGCACCAGCAATGCTCTTTCCTGATGGGGAAGGGGATGTGTGGTGTGGAACACTTAGAATTTTCTTTCTTTTTAGTCCCATAGAGTACATGGAAAATACAGAGAAGCAATACAAGGTAAGGACTACTCTATACCTGAGTTCCTGCCCACATGAGATCTTCAACCTCTGGTTAGCTGGACAGGGAGAGCTGGTGTGCATAAATCGCTGTTTCTAGAACCCTGGACAATCTCACTAGGCTTCTGGAAAGGGCAGGAAGAAAGCACAGAAGAGCAAAGGGCTACTCTACAGACTCAACAGCTTAAAACTGGGTAACCTGCCAGAACCCACTTGGGAAACCCTGAGCCAGATGCCACTGAGAAATGTTCTATTCTCAAATTTGGGGACTTGTTTCTTACGACACTTGTGCAGGCTCCAAGACTGGGAATTGTTTTTTTCTCATTGCTTCCTCTCATCATGGGTTTGCCCATCCCTCTCCAAGGTCCTGCTATAAACCTTCAGAGCCACCATGCCATCAAATTCTCCCCCTACATTTACTGCAGGTATCTCCAGTCATTGGATACCTGTGATAGATACCTATGGTGCTTCACACTGGTGTCCGGTTTACTCTGTCCGTCAGCTCCCTCCTCTACCACAGCAGCCATCATTATGTGGAATCCCCAGTAAGTTCACAGAAACTGCAAAAACAGTCTAGATCAACCTTCCCAAAGTGACCATTCCTAAAGGGACTCTTCATTCACTTTGCTAGTGCTGGCCTCCTCTCAGTCTCCAACACCCAGGACTTAATCTCTCTCACTGCTGGGTCTCAACCCTGTCATCTGCTTCCTTTACCTCAAAGCCAAACTCCACATTTCCTCTTTGAACCAAACAAGAGACATACAGCTGGGCTTGAAAAAAAAAATGTGATTCTGAGTTTGGAAGGCTAAAATGAGTGCAACAGAGAAGATTAAAGTGAGAAGGGACCCTTAGACATTTGATCAAATATCATTTCCTGAGACAGGGTTTCTCTGTATAGCCCTCCCTGGCTGTCCTGGAACTCACTCTGTAGACCAGGCTGGCCTCGAACTCACCACTCCAAATTACCTCATACTCTCTGTTGGCTGTGTAGCATTGCTGAGCCCATAAATGAATGTCCAAAATGAATGTCCTCCTCAGAGCTCTAGACTAGCCCTCAACTCCATTTTTTCTAAATTTATTACCATGGCTTGATTCATACCTATATTTCCAGGCACAGTTCTTGCTTGAACTTTAGCCTCCAAAGGAGCATATTATCTTTGAAATAACTAAGATGACCTCAAGCATCCTTGAACTTAATGTCCTCTTCATTTTATCTCATGTATTCTTCTTTCCTGGTCCCCTGGACCGTGAATGGCATTGTCATCTATTGAACCAATCAGAATTCAACTCACCATTTTGTCCTAACTGCACCTCCTATCAGATCTGACAGCTCTCTTATTATCTTGCTTCAAATACTCTAGTTTAGGCCAGCACCATCTTGTAACTGAAGTACTTCAAGCCATCTCTGGATTGGTCTCCCTGCATTTTCTCTCAACCTTACAAAAATCCATTATTCTACAGTCATGCTTTCTTTAGTGCAAAAACAAACATTTTCTCTAAGAAAGGTTTCAATATATATCTGAGGCTAACTTGGAGTTGCTATATGTAGTTTAGATTAATATAGAATGAGCAATCCTCCTGCTTCAACCTTCCAAGTGCCAGGATTATATGTGAGCCAGCCAACACATCTGGCTTCACTTATGTCAATTTACACCTTGTTTATCTTTATGTAAACTTAAGTTGTCATCTTGGAGCAAAAAGGGTGAATGGTGGTGGTGACTGGTGTCAGTGGTGGACCTTAGCAGCTCAGATTCCTAAGGATGTAAGATACATCTCAAGACTTAAGATGCTTTAATGAGGGATGTCAAAGAAATGTGAGCATCAGTGATTCAACATCACTGGACATTAATGCTTAAGGGAGTTCATTTACACTCAAGAGTCAGTGGGATTTGGAAATCTGGTTAAAGACTGAGATACTTAATTTCAAAAACAAAGGAGTTGACTGGAAGCCAGCAAGATGGTTTAGCTTACCACAGAGCCTGAAGATCTGAGTTTAATCCCTAGACCTACACCACGGAAGAGTATCACTGACTTCCACAAGCTGTCCTCTGGCCTCCACACTTGCCATGGTACACATCTGCCCACCCCCTCACATACATACAAATAAACAAAGCAAGCCAGCAAATAAAGAAGTAAATGCAACTTTTCTATAAAAGAGCTTTAAAGAAGTAAGTTTAAACAGACGAAAAGGTATCCTACATGAGTGGATAATGCTATTCCCAGAAGAAATGGGTTATTAACTAAAAATCTTAGTAAGAGGCATGAGATACCTCCCTGTTGGAGGTACTGGTTAGGCAGGCCCCAGAGGGCTCCAAAACAACACAGGCCTGTTATTATATTGCTACTTGTGATAGTTAGCTTGAACTGACTCACCCAAGTTCATCTGGGAAAGAAATTTCACAGGATTATCTACATTGGGCTGGCCTGTGGGCATATCGATGGAGGATTCTCTTAATTAAGTTAATTGATGTTGGAAGATCCAGCCCACTGTAGGTGGTGCTATTCCTTAGGCAAATTGTTTAAGAGTGAAGAAATAGTGCTAAGCACAAGTAAACAAATAGGCATTCATAAACGTATTCTCTCTCCGTTCTTGGCTATAATGTGACTCCTATCTTAAGTTCCTCTCTTGACTTCCCCACAATGATGGAATATAACCTGAAATTGTAAAGCAAACCTCTAAGTAGTTTTTTTTTTTTTTTTTTGGTCATGGTATTTTATCACAGCAATAGAAACGAAACTAGAACACTATTGTTCCTAATTGCCTACCATAAGTAGATGTAACACTGCTTATTCAGGACACAGAGAAATCTATCTCCTGGGAAACTTCCTCTCTTCTGGCTAGCTTTCACAGTGCCAGAAAGCGATATACTGTCCACTGCAGAAGAAGAGACATCAATAGTTTACCCAGTGCTTGACCATGAAAACTACAATCTTGGCCTGCCAGGCAAGTGTGCCCATTGGTGTAATAGTGGCATGACGGTTGTAGGGGGGTAACCAACCATTCTCTGAGGCCTGTTCCATAGGAGGGAATTCATGCCCAGTACTAAAGACCTGGTCAAAAGTTTAGAGCTGGGGAAGCCGTGGGCCCATGGGGAAACTTACTAGTGTTTCATTGTTGTTTTGCCAAATGGCTATCTTCCGAGATCAGACGGTATGGCCATAGATACCAAAGGGTTATCTTGCCAAACTGCTTCTAAATATGTATTTACACTCATAGATTTGTGCTTCTCTTGATCTTAGTCAAAGAAGCTTCCTTTTTGAGATGGGCAGTGGTCAATGCAGACACTCATGACTGGTCAAAATGCTGAGAAGAGGTGACTGTGACTACTTAGTCCTAAGTAGGACATCTACATTCTCTCCCCCAAGGCTCAAGAAACACCACAGAAGAGGGGACAGGAAGGATGTAAGAGGTGTAGAGTAAGGCAAGTACTGTGAAATGTAGTCTTCTAGACATAGCATGGCTGCTCTGCTCACGAACTCACGTTAGCTATAGTTATATACATAAGACCTACATAAGAGCAAAGCAATCAAAATTCCAACATGGATGAGGAGAAGCTCATAAGCCCTCACCTCAAGCAGAGGAATTAGGAGCAGCTGATGGCTTCAGGAGGAGGGAAAGTACTTTTTGTTTTTCTTTGTGGTGTGGCCACTGGTAGGTATTCCAGTTCCAACAGATAGCCCACACCCAGTTACACAAAAGTCCCACTAACTGGCTTCAAAGAGGTTTTTTGGTTTTTTTTAAGAAAATGTGAATATAGAGAGGGATGTGTTGGAGGTGTCTTGGGGCTTGGAAAGGGGAGATAGAAGGGGTGGGTATATTGTACATATGCATAGAATCTTTCTTCTTTTTACTTGCTGTTTGTTTGTGAGATAGGCTCTTATATGTAGCCCTGGTTGTCCTGGAACTCACTGCATAGACCAGGCTGGCCTCAAACTCAGAGATCTGCCTGCCTCTGCCTCCCAAGTGCTGGGATTAAAGGCATTAAAGGCATATGCCACCATGCCTGGTGTGAACATTTTTGAAGAATAAATTTAAAATATTATTTTAAAAAAGAGCTGTTCAGGACTAGAAAGAATAACTTGGGTACCTGAAACGATCCGAGCAGGTGTGGCTGTTAATGTCAAGGAAGATGAGAAGCCTTCTCTTCTGCAGCATGCCCTTGCACACCACCCTCAGACAGAGGCTTGAGGACTAGAAAGTTGTATACCACACTGAAGAGGGCAACATCAGAAGTCCTGAGTTGAGACTATCCATGTTTGGGCCTAACTTGTTACCTTGGTTACTGAGGCAGATTAGAGCTTTGAGTTCTTTTCTCTGTACCAGAATGGAACCAAACATCAAATTACTTGTCCATTGGAAATCATCTCCTACTTTGTGTAAGTAGAGAGCATTGAAAAGGATCACACACAGTTCCCATTCCCAGGGATCTTCAAGTCTGGTTATATAGTATAGTCCCCTCTGGGTTCACAAAGTTTGATTTTTGGAAGGGCCCATTAAGTTCATCTATGAAATTTCCATGGCTCAAGGGGGCCCAGCTGAGTAGCAATGTCCAAATAACTTCCTCCTTTCAGACTCATTTGTGCCCTCTCTACTGGTTCCTCCATGGATCTAGAGAGCCATACTCTCTAAAGAGAAATGAGGAACTTATCTACCATAAAAGACAAAAATGTCAATGTTCTTTTATACTGTTCTACTAAATGACAACCAACTAATCTGTTTATCCAGTGGGCTATCTGGTCAGAGACAAGAACCAACAGCTGTGGTTACTAACTCTCCACCCAACACACACTTTTCTTTTGGAACTTCAAAGTTTGCCACTTTGCTATCGTCTTCTCCTGTTGCCCTTCGTTCATCCCTACCCTGAAGGTACCTGCCATTGTACCACAGCTTACTGTACATAGGAAGTCCTCTCTATTCATCTACTTTCTGTCTGCCCACCTCTGTTACCTCCCACAATCTTCTCTTACTCCTTCACTTCTACTGACCATGCTTGCTGAGTTGTCCAAGCCCCACTCTGCCACAATGAACCACAAAAAAACCTTTCAGCCTTGGCAGCTGGCGAGAGCGCCAGTCTGTGCTCCCTGTGGCACTGACTTGGTAGAGACATGAGTCACTTAGCAGCACAGGCCCTTCACTCTGTGGCCCATAAGGATCATGATAAGCCTTAGGCAAAGCTGGCCGTATTTTCACAGCACTGCCTTCAACTTGAACATAGAGAAGTCAACTAGCATCCTGAATTCTGAACTCCAGAATCCAGAATCTTTTTATATTTATGTGAGAACTTCCCAGCAACGATGCATCTAGCATCATGAGCACATCATCTTTATTGGGGAAGAACAGATGTTTACTCTGTAGGTATGTGTGTGTATTCATACTATCTATACCCACCCTCCATGGTTTTTTGATAACTTCCTGATTTCTCAAAAAAAAAAAAATTTTTTTTTTTTTTTTGTAGGATACTAGCTGTGAATCTCTCTGTAGGATACTGGCTGTGAATCTCTGTGTGGATGGTTCAATAGCTGGTTGTGTAAAGAGAGACAGGTCTTTTGTCTTTACCCCAAAAAGAACTGAAACAGACTCTTTCTTTCAAAAGTTGGCAGAGATATGTGGCAGAGGGGCCCAGCTCGTTTGTAGAGGCAAACATGCTGCTGTCCAGCACAGATTGATCACCGGCTGGGAAGCAAGTCATTCCACTGTCGGTTCACAGGAACACTGGCTCTTCGCTGCTCTGCTGACCACCAGTGACAGATTGATGTGGGGTTCCTTAGCAGAGAAGCTGGCTGCAGTCGAGGGCTTGGGGAGCTAAGCAGGTTGCGAGTGTACTATGCATGCTCTCTCTGCCTAGAAAAACAAAGTGTTCCACCTTTCTGACCTGCACTTGGAGAACCCTTCGGGACTGAGTTTATTCTGTAGCTTAGAAGGCAGCTTACAGCTTTCCAGAACAACATAAAAAATGAATGTGTATTGGCAATTCCCAAAGAAAGCCAAAATCCACAAAGAGAAAGGAACTTCTCTTCCCCCTTCTCCCACTGAGAGTGAGAAAGGGAAGGCATGATATTTCACGGCAGTGCTGCAGAGTTTGTTTTGTAAAAACAAAGGAAGAGGCGCAGCTTGTCACACCACTTGTTTAGCTAGATGGTCCTGGGTCTCACAAAAAGAAGGCCATATGCTGGGTTTGCTTCAGAGTGTGGAGCAGGGTAATGACCTACAAGGCCAAGAGCACAGAAGTGCTATGCAAGGAGTTGAGGCATAATAGCTTGTTGAAGGAAACTGATACACAAGGTGTGAATTTGAAAAGCTTGTAATGTTTGGCTTTGCATAAATTTGAGACATTAAAATTTTCAAAAGGCTGTACTTTATCCTTTTTTTTTTTAGCAGAACCCTGGCCTAGTTTTTAAAGAATGATGACAGTTTAAGTATGCTGCTATTTCTCTCCATCCCTTCTCCAGCACTTCTTTCCCATTGTGTTCCAATAGAGGATGTTTGAACCACAGCCATTTAGCATAAGAAAAAAGAATAGCCTGCACGGGGTCAGGGACAATCTTACCCTCCCTCCATTCTTGGTGTCACCAAGCCCAAAAGAGAGTTGGCCACATAACAGATTCTCACTAAATATTTGCTGACTGACCATTCATTAGAAGCCAACTTAGCAACACCATGACTTTCTGTTCGAGTCTAGCGGAAGGTTTAGTGAGATGATCTCACGAGCACTTTCCCCACACATTTCTGCCACTGCCACCTGGACAACATTTGAAACCATGAATGCAAAGGAGAGCTAAACAGCAAGGAGAGATTTGGCCCGTGGGATCCATTTTCTTAAGGTGCTGTAAGCGGGGGAAGCTAACTACTGTCTTCCTTGTCATGGGAGCGCTGTGGGTTACTGCCCACCAAGCAAGAGAGGGAGAGATATGGAGTAGTTAATGATGAAGGAAGCAACAGGCTTTTGGCAGCAGTACAAAGCCAGGGAATTTCACAGTTTCCAGAGAGCAGCATGCGCTTTGTGGTGGAAAGGTCCTAAGCAGGAGCCAGAGCCACATGGAGAAGAATGACTGAGCAGCATGCTTCACCCACTGCGGGTGAGATCAGACACAGGAGGTTCCGTGTAGCGGCTGAGCTGGTGTGCTTTGCAACAATGTACGCCGGGAGAAGGCCTGTTACACCAAGTGAACTACACTACGTGTTAGCATTTTAATAGGTAATTAATCTTGATTTGATAGGGTTTAAGATTTCTATGTCTTGGCACATATGCTCAAGCTATTATGTTATAAATCTCAGGCATTTCAACGAATGTCATTCTGGTCCCCACTGCATACAGCACGACCAATGAAATATTCAAGGTCAAGAACTCGGATTCTTTACCCAGTATATTCAGGAAAACCAATTTATTGTCCTGTCTTGGAAAAGAGAAGTGATTTCTTTGGGACCTATATCATATTGACAGTCAATCTAGAAAACTTCTAATTACACGCCAGCAAAGGAGGTTTGGAAAGTGCATTAATCTGCCTCTGAATATTAAACACATACTCTACAGCTAGTGGCATGACAAAATTCGGGTCTCAGCATTTACATTACTTTATAAGAATTGAGTGTGCGTGTGTGCACGTTGCTATGCTTGACTGCCGCAGAAGAGTTCTGGACATCAAAGCAAAAGTGTAAGTCTGTACTAGGGTGCAGAATATGGAAGGGAAGGCTTGAGGTAAGTCGTTTTGTTTGTTTTTAGATAGCTTTCTACCTATGAAGCCCTGGCTATCCTCGAGTTCACTATCTAGACCAGGTTAGCCTTGGATTCACTGAGACCCACCTGCCCCTGCTTTCCGATTACCAGGATTAAAGACACACACCAGCATGCCCAGTCTGAGGTTTAGTGTGTTCATAAAGCCTAGTCCTCATGTGGCAAACTAATTTCCTTATCTACAGTGACACAAACAGAAACACAATGAAAGCAAGATTCCATATTAAATGGTTGACTAAAACATGGTTCTATGAATCTACCCTCCCATCCCCCTAAGAACAATGGCATGGTGTCCACTAATGCAGTGCTCATGGAGATTTTACACACAATGACTACCACAAACAATAAGAACTGACTCAATCATCTTCCAGAATGATCTTAGTACAAAACTATAGCTACTGAGAAAGAGGCTGTGCACTTTGGAAAGGCAAGGACACTTTACACTATAAAATGTATTAATTTTTTTTAAGGAGATGCTAAGAATGAGACCTTGGCAATGCTTCAGTCTGTAATGTACCTGCAGCATAAACACAAGCACTTGAGTTCAAGCCTTGGAATTCATGTTATGGTGGCTCACACTTGGAATCAAAGTACTGGAGAAAGAGAGACAGGTAGATAGATCTCTGATAACCAGTGACCAGTGAGCCTACCCTAATTAATGAGCCTCAGGTTCCAGTGAGAGATTCTGTTTTTAAAAATGGGGTAAACAGTTCCCAAGGAACAAATTCCCAAGACAGAACTCTATACAACTATCCAAGGTAGGACTCTGCCCCACACAGCCACTACACACATACATCCTGTCTTCATATACACGCAAACAGCCTCTGCTACTTTGGAAGAGTCATTATAGGAGAAATGCATGCTTATCAACATGCTTATCAACAAGCCTATCCAATGTGCACACATTTGTTCACCCAAACAAACACCCTAATACAAATGGGCATGTATGAACTTCTGTGTAAATTGCCCAGACTTCCATCCTTTTAATGGTGGATGGGGAACCAAACTGCGGCTGTCACACTGTAGGAATGTTCCTCACTAATAAAAAGCAACAGATGGTCAAATGCACGCAGCAACATGGGTGGGTCTAGAACACACATGCCTAAGGAAAGCACCAGGTCCGACAAGTGACAGGTTTCATAACTCTGTTTATGTTCCACTTTAGGAAAGGCACAACTATGCAGACAGGAAACAATCAGTAATGCCTAGACCCTGGGAATGGCAAGCAGAGTGGCTACTAAGGGAACTTTCTGGGGAAAGTTTCTGTTCTGTTTTGATTTACATATATTTATCTGAGCATGGAACGTTCCATAAAAAGGATGAAATTAGCTATAAATTCTAAATCAGTATATCTAGCATCAAAATGATAAGTTTAACACTTTAATGATCTGCATGCCTTTAGATTCTCTGGTGATTTTATTATTACTATTGCTCACAGGCATATTTGCATCTAGCAGCACATAAACCGGCAATTTGCTTCTGTTTCTGTAAATCTGGTTGGTCTGATCATTCCTGTAAAGGCCAGCATGATGTCTGGGGATGACAGAGCCTCCTGATTAATTTCAAATCAGTATCTTCTTCCCATTTGCACAGCAGATGTTCTCAGAAGTAGTATCACAGGACTCTGTAGACGTATCTGCTCTAAGTCACCGGGAAAGTCCAGCTAACATCCTGAAACAAGACCTTATGACCTTCCTCCACGAAAGCTGGGGCCTTCTACCCACCGCACATCATCTATCCAACACACAGCATGCTCTTTGCCCTTCACTCAGAGCCAGGAACCCAGGATGAGCAGCATTGCCTCCTGCTGTCTGCAAACGTAATCCAGCAAAGCTTCAGGTCCATGTCAGATTTTAAAACTCCTCTCCAGTGTTTATACTAGTCCTGCCCGCCCGTCCCTCCCGCACTTTTCTTCTTAATTAACTTCTTCCAGCCTGACTCAAAGTAATCAGAGGTTGGTTGCAATATCTCACTGAAGAGAAAAACAAGGCCACTCACACAGTGTGCTTTCATCTCATGCTTCATTACTAAGTGTGCAATCTACAGAGAAAAATCAACCCTGCTTGAGAACTTATGCATGCCCTCTCCATGGTTAATACAACTGTAATCTACTCCTCTGGGTACAGTAATTTCTTATTTTTCTAAATAAGTCCTTCTGGCAATAAAGATGGCCCCCAGCAGAATTTATAGTGGCTCATCATTTATAAGACTGAAAATATTATGTGCTTTGCACCCGGTAAACATCACTAGAACTGGGAAGGAGTGGAAGCCTTAAACTGTGGGACAGATGGTATGAGGTTAAGTCACTGAGGTATGCCCTTGTAGACCTGAGAGTTCTGCCCACCCCCCCCCTTTTTTCCCTCTCATTTGCCATTAGATTAGCAGCATCTTCTGCTTCCAGAAGCTATCAACTGTCTGTAGATGCTCAGTTCGAAGTGGGAGCTCATGAGCCACACACATCCCATGCTGCAATGCTGACTGGCTTGATCTCCTGCAGGTCTCATGCAGGCAACTGCAACTGCTATTAAGTTCAGGAGTGCAGAGGCCTTACTGTTTCCGGCCAGTCCTCTTAGACCTCTGCTCCTTACAACCCGACCACTCGCCCACGAGGTTCCCAAGCCTATGGGGAGGGGTGTGATACAGATGTCCCACTTGTGGCTAAGCACTCCACAGATGCATTTTTCTCTGCAAACTGACTAGTTATGAATATCTTCACTAACCACCATGCACAATAAAAACTTTTCTGATATTGCCTGATAGCTTTATGCTCTTCCCTTAATTCAATTAAATATTTTTGCCTTAGCCTGTATAGTTCACATGTCATGTGCTCATTGCAGTCTGTTAGTCTTAATACTGAGTGCATGAGTTGCCTCTGTCTGTCTCTCCCTCTCTCATGGACTCTCTCTCTCTCTCTCTCTCTCTCTCTCTCTGTATGTATGTACTGTACAATAATATGTTATAAGAAAGTTTGATTACATTATACATACCAAGCTGGTATATGACTCAATGCCAGTAACTACACTTGGCTCTGAGCTATTCCTTTGCATTTTATTCTGATCTAGCCATTTACCCCAGGTGCTCCAAGCAAGCTCTGTGCTGGAGCCTTTGTCCTGCCCATTAACACCTTAAATGACTAGTTTTATTCTCAGTCTTATATAAGACTGTCCTCAGAAAGGCTTCATCCAGCAGCTGATAGAAATAGAAGCAAAAGTAGGACAGTGGTGGCGCACGCCTTTAACCCCTACACTTAGGAGCATAGGGAGAGGGATTTCTGAGTTCGTGGCCAGCCTGGTCTTCAGAGTGAGTTCCAGGACAGCCAGAGCTATTCAGAGAAACCCTGTCTTGAAAAACCAAAAAAAGAAAGAAAGAAAGAAAGAAAGAAAGAAAGAGAGAAAGAGAGAGAGAGAGAGAGAGAGAGAGAGAGAGAGAGAGAAGGAGGGAGGGAGGGAAGGAAGGGAGGGAGGGAAGGAAGGAAGAAAGAAAGAAAGAAAGAAAGAGAGAAAGAAAGAGAGAAAGAAAGGAAGAAAGAATGAAAGAACGAAAGAACGAAAGAACGAAATGGATGCGAAGACCCACAGGCAAACATTAAGCAGAACTTTGGGAGTCTTGTGGAAGAGTGGGGGCTAGAATTGAGGGAGCCGGAAAAGTCAAGGATACCACAAGAAGACCTACAGAGTCAACTAATCTGTGCCCTTGGGGACTCACAGAGACTGAACCACCAATCAAAGAGCAAGCAAAGGACTGGACCTGGGCCCACTACACATTTGTACTAGATATGCAGAGTGGTCTTCATGTGGGTTCCCTAACAATTGGGGCAAGGGCTACCTCTAACTCTGTTGCCTGCCTTTGGATCCCCTTCCTCTTGCCTTATCTGGCCCCAGTGGGAGAGGATACGCCCTTAGTCCCAGGGTAGGGTGGTACCCAGGGGGCCTTCTCCTCTGAGGAGAATGAGAGGGGGTAATGGGATGAGGGGTTTGTGAGGGTACTGGGAGGAGAAGAGGGAGGGGCCTGCTATCAGGATATAAAGAAAATAAATAAAAACATAAATAAATACATAAATGAAAAAAATTAAACAAATAAACAAGAACATAGAAACACCAGCAATGCAATTAGAGTGCTTTGCAGATGTAGCTGACAGTATTCTACGTCATCCTCAGTATGGGCCAACCCTACAGTCCTCCATCTCTCAAAATTACTTAAAAACCTTTCTAGCTCACTACTGGAAAAGAAAACCTGCAACATCTGAACTTCTAAGAATTTATCCTGTGAGAGACCAGATCAAATACTGAGCAGTGGATGAGCTCATCACCCAGCTTGGATATGGGGGCACAGTTCAGAGTTCCCAGCAAACCCTGCCCACTCTAACATCAGAACTGCGTAGCACAGAGGATTGAAATCTTGGTGGGCATGCTCATGAGCAAGGCCATTATTTTAACAGAACCCACACTAGATAGGCAATGGCTGAACCTGGCACTAAGGGGAATTCTACTTTTCCGAGGTCATGAACTAACTTTAGAAAAACAGACAGAAAGGGAGAAGAGAGAGACAAGACTGGACAAATGCACCGGGTGGGGGTGGGAGAGCAAATTGAGGGATCATAGAGGGCGATTGTGAGCCTAACCAAGGTCTTTGGAACAGAAACTACAAAATTAATTTGAACCCCAGAAGTGGTGGAAGGAAGCATTGGAAACCAACTGAAATAGCATTTGACCTTTGGCCCTTCTTGTCTTGAGCTGGGCTGGGCCTCCAGCTGAGTTCACAGAGGCCACTGAACAGCTGTCCGATGATAACCACTGCTGGGGTTGTCAGCAACATTTGTTTAAAGCCAGGACTCGTCTGTTCCCACTCTTCGGAGATGGAAAAACAGCCCATGTTTCCCTTCATTTCTACCTCTGCCTGAGTGATCCAAAATTAGGAAATCATCTGGATTTGTAAAAATAATCACTTCTTGGCATGTTCACAGGGCCCGCTGAAATGCTATTTCAGAGAGGAGAATTTGGAAGCCTGAAGGTCACAATAGGAAATGAATCTGGCAATTTGAAAGTGCACCTGCTGGTCTTCCAACCATCTCGGCATTCAAGTAATTTATCCATCGTTCCAAGCATCCTTTGTGTTTTATTTGAAAAGAGTTATCACACATACTCTGAATCAGAAAGCAGCCGTGCTTTTTTTAGATGAGGATTCTGGGATTCTCTTCTCACTAACCTCTCTTTAACTACCCAACGAATACTCACTTAAGGTCTGGCCAATACACAGTGCTCTGCTGAGCACGGAAGGATCACGTGCATGACAATTTGGGCTATAAGCAGAAAAACCGGACTCAAAGTAAATTAAACACCATGTCAATTGTCTCAGCTGGCAGCAGCACAGGGTGTCCCTGGGGATGGCTGATTGGGAGGCTGAGGAAGGCATGGGAGGTGGGAAGTCTGACGCCAGGTCTCGAGTGGTCGGCATCCACATGTCTATTGCTTCCTAGAGGCTCTAGGGAAGAAGCCACTTCCTTCCCTTTACCCGTTACCCTAAAGACCCACTTCTAAAGACCGCTGTGATGGCAGTGGGTCCGCTAGACAACTGCCATCTTTCCTGCCAGCCTTCTACTTCTAAGAACTGCCCTATGGCAGTGGGCCATGAGACAAGCAAGCCAATCTTCCCAGCTCAGGCCCCCATGCCTTCAATTGCATGTACAAAGCTCTTCATTTCCTTGTGTTTTTCAGATGGGGTCTTCTACGCAGCCATAGCCTTCAACTTACCCTCCTCTGCCTCAGCCTTCTCAACTACGGGATCCCGGCACACTTCTCGGCCCCTGGAAGCAAAGGCTCTTGGGCCATGTAGACAGCCGTCCACGGGTTTCAGAGGGGGAGATATGGACATCTGGGTTGTACCATTTTGCCCACCACCATCAATGTGCTCCCCCAGCATCCATCAGTGATATTTTTACCTTCAGGGGAGTTTCTTTGCTGGTTCCTGACATAATTAGCTTCTAGCCCTCAGGCAGACACACCTTCCAGAAGACACGAGACAAGCCAATTCTTTCTTATACATCTTTCTTTACAAAGAAGAAACTGCTGCCAGAAGCCCAAGAGTAGATCACTTTCTGTGCAGTTGTCTGCAATCAGTCAGCCTCCCAACACCACATTTTTTTTTCTTTTACAAAAAAAATATTTTTGAATTAATAATTTGGTCTAGTTGTCAAAGAGTTGACTTCCCTGAGGATCACAGAGCAGCATGGACCATGAAGGGAAGGTGCTACTCTTTACAGGCCCAGTTCTGTGCTAGATGGATTATGTGTCATCTCACACTCTCAGCAACCCAAGAGGGAGGTATTAATCAAACTTCACATGTAAACCAATGCTCGGTTAGAAGCTTCCTATGTAGTCAGCTTACAGTTTCCATATCTATGACTACAGTCAGCCCACAGTATGAATTCAACCAATTTTTGATTGAAAATTAACAGAAAAAAAACCCACATCATAATGAAGGTGTTAGGGCTTTTTGTCACTGTCGTTATTGTATAAATAATCCAACATAACAACCACTTTTATGTTTACACTATAGTAGATAATCTAGAGATCACCGAAAATGTACAGAAAGATAGGCACAAGTCCTATGCAAATGCTTCACCATTTATACAAGGACTTGAACATTTCCAGACTTTGGTATCTGTGGGGGTCCTGGAAGCAATCCCTCATGCTACCAAAGGACGACTGCATTACCATATATGGAGATGGAGGCACATCCTATTGGGGACCAACGAGAACTGAACTCTATTGTCTATCAAAACGGTACTCTTCCACCGTGTGGCAATGCTTTCAGAGGGAATCAACACCTTGGAAGTCCACCCCACAGATCCAAGAAAGCACATCAGAGATGTAAGATCGAGTTTGTCAGCATGTTCTCATCCTTGAAGCCTGTCTGAAGGCCAGCATCCCCACAGCATCTAAGCACACCTTTGAAGCTGCGGAAATGAACAGCAGAAGCCTGAGTCTTCCAGGCTTGTCAGTCAGGGGGCAGTGAAGAGGCAGAATTCCCACCAATTGCTTTTATAAAAGAAAAATTTAGTACAGAAAGCTGTTAACTAGCTATAGAGGGAAGAAAAAAAAAAAAGAACCTCCCACATATCCCAGGTGTAGTACAGGTCTGAAAAATGAAAGAAAGGTTTGGGGTGAAAATAAAGAGCTAGCAAGAGGGCTTCTGAGGAGGGTGAGGGGCTTCTGAGGAGGGTGAGGGCTTCTGAGGAGGGTGAGGTCTTCTGCCACTGTGAAAAGAGGCAGCACTGTAGTGTGATACAGACAGGAAGCCCAGGTCGCAAAGGGAAGTACACAGCACTCCTCTCTTTAAAGCACATGTTCTCAACCTTCCTACTGTTGTGACCTTCTAATAACAGTTCCCCAAGTTGTGGTGACCCCAGCCATAAAAGCATTCTTGTTAATACTTCATAACTGTAATTTTGCTGCTGTTATGAATAGTTAATGTAAATAGCTGTGTTTTCCATGGTCGTAGGCAACCCCTGTGAAAGGGTCATTTGACACCCGCCCTCCACCCCCCTCCCACCCCCCTACCCCACCCCCGGTCTCAACGCACCAGGTTGAAAACCACCGCTCTAGCGTTGTTCCTGCAAGCCTGGCTTAACAAAACAGACAAGGTAGACTCCTGCTTCAACATCTCCAGGGAATGCTGGGAAGGCTGTGCTTGAAGCTGACAGACAACCAACAGCTTATTGAAAGACACACGGACAGCCATGCCATGAAGCCCATGGCAGTCTCTTCATTTCATTTCATAGTTGTAGAACATCCTTGGGAATGATAAAGGAGACGCCTGTGGTACAGAATATACTTATTAACAAAAAAAAAAAAGCTTTATACTTCAGAACTGCCTATTGTGTTTTTATTATGTGTTCCCTTCATATTAACCATGATAAGCTCTACCAGTTAATGAGTGTTACTGTTACTCCCATCCTTATATAGGGGTAAAGATAGAAAACAAACAAACAACTCTGGGGTGAAGATCACGTCCTAATAGAGAATAGGGGAAGGGGTTGCTGGGGACGTATTCTAGACTCCCTTGCATTGGGCAGGGATGAGCTGAGCTAGGCAGAGAGCCATCCAGAAGCTAAGGAGCTGGTCATTCTTCCAAGGTGCCAGATGGGGACATGGCCTTGTAATGTTCAAAGAATCCACTCTGCCTGGACACTACAGGCAGACATCCCCTTAGAAAAAAAGATGGCTGCACCAAGAAGTAAATTAACAATCTCCCGCTGGAGCGGGGCCATTTATTAGCCGTGTATGCCTACACAAGTCTCAAGTCTCGAGGTCTGTTTTCCCACCTGTCAAATGGGGCAGGCACTGCTGTGTAGGGGGGCTGTCCTTCACCTCCTGTTACTAAGAAGAATGGTCACGGGGCTTTCTCTTCCTACCGTAGAATTAAGGTTCTGGGCAATCTATTTCATACTTTCTCTTCGTATTAAGTTTTTCTTCCCAATCAATCTAATTTCTCTTTGCTGATTCAAGTTCAATGATTTTATTTATCATAGGGTTGAAATAATCTGCTTTGAGACAGTTAGCAGAATATGTTCTGTCATCTAAGTCTTATTCTTAAAAGTCAGCAACTGCAGAAAGATGACTGTTAACAAAAGGTAGTTATGTTTTTTTAAAAAAAGACTTCTTCAGGGCTGGAGAGATGGCTCAGTGGTTGAGAGCACTGACTGCTCTGCAAGAGGTCCTGAGTTCAATTCCCAGCAACCACATGGTGGCTCACAACCATCTGTAATGGGATCCAGTGCCATGTTCTGGTGTGCCTGAAGACAGCAACAGTGTTCTTACAAACATAAAATAAATAAATCTTAAAAAAAAAAAAAAAGACTTCTCCAGTACTCTCATAATATCTAAGGGTACTGAGGTATTCGAATTATGATCTTTAATTATGCCATCCAGTTAAGAGTTTTAAAAAAAAAAAGCTACAGCTCAAGACAAATGTTTAAGGCACATCCCATCATAAATTAACCATAACGTTCAACCCTTATATCCCAATCTTAGCTCAAAGCCTCATACAGAGGAGGCTGAACAAATGACTTCTGGCTGACCAGAAGCTTATGGCAGCACAGAAAGAACGGAAAGGAATCAGGAAATCGAGCCACGCTCTCTGGTCTCTGGCTCCCACTAAGTTATAGTTAAACCCTGAGGTTCCTGGAGGACTGCATGTGCTGAGAGATCTCAAGTGTGTATCTCAAATGAAGAGTGTCAGAAGTGGGCACATAATAAAGTTCAAACTGAGCTCAGGAAGCAAACCTGGGACCAGCCACCAAACACAAAGTGCCTTCTGATGACAAGCTGCCCTCTTACACATGCGTGTGCGCACACACACACACTTTTGGGCATGCCTTCAAGACTTAGGTTTTAATGTATTCTCCACCATGAAGCTATTAAAAATCATCCTTTTCCCCTGAGTCATCCATCTTTTCCTATCCTTTCTTACCCAAAACACTTCCTTGGTTATAGGCTGAGGATTCTAACTTGAGTTGCGGGGAGGGGAAGCTCAGACCAGAGAAATGCCAGGCATATTGTTTTCAACATGGCTTAAACAGCTTCGGTGTTATAACTGAAAGGAAAGAACAAAGATACTCAAATATTAATCATCCTGCCCAGCTGCCCACTGGGACTCACTGAAAATGGCAACACGTTGCTGGCTCCTGGCCTCGGGTGCACACTGCTGCTGTGCAGCTCGCAGACACTCCCCTTCCTGAACATATGGAGAGATCGCAGGAAAGAATTTGCCTCAGTGAACCCTGACTAGCCAATCAAAACCAGAAGGCTCCAAGTTCAGTGACTAATATCAGGAATGAGCTGTGCGTGGTGACAAGGAAATTTTGTGTGCTAGGGAAATTTATACCCTGAGATCAGCCGTGTCACAGGTGTGCAGGGTCACCTGGAGAGACTGAACTTTAAAGAGGCCAGTTCAAACATTTCTTCCAGCAGCACGCCTGTCATCACGGAGTATGAGAACCCGACAGCACCCCATTGTATCTGGGACCCCCAGGACTGACAGGGGCAGCCGACACACCAAGCCTGCATCTTCATGAGTGTGTCTGCTTTGATGCTCTCAGTCCAGAAGGCAGGGATCGTCATCCGCACTCTCCGGGAAGGGAGCAAAGCCTGGGAAGAGTAAGCCTGTTGGTCTTCAGTCACGCAGCTGGGAAACGGACGGGCTGGGCCTCTCTGACTCCACAAACTTGCTCTTTACCACTGTACATCCGGCATTCTTTCCCCCCTCTTACGCCCTAGTATTCATGAAAAGGTAAAAAGCAGGAAGCTAGGTAGAGGAAACATGCAAACATAAATAGGTTCTGGCTGTTCTAGAAGACCGTGGAAAGCAGGGAGGCATCTACTTCCAAAGGGTAGACTGAACTCCTGAGTCGCCTTGGAAGATAAATTAAGTATGGTAAATCGAACAGTCCTAAGTGGAAATCTAAAATACAAAATTGCCCCTCCATCCAAAGCTTTCTGAGTGCTGGCTTTCTTAAAGTAGAAAATTCCACCCCTGACCTTAGGTCAAAGCACAGGTGCAGGCCAGTGCCATGGCTCGGTGGGAAAAGGTGCTTCCACCAAACTTGAGCTTAGTCTCCAGGACCTCACATGCTTCAAGGACAGCAACACTGATTCCTGAAAGTTGTCCTCTAACCTCCATATGCATACTGTGACATGTGCACCCTTACACACATATACATTACACACACACACATAAATAAATAAATACAGCTCTCTGCCCCTCCCCATTTCAGGGACAGCTGCATCTCCTCATGCAGTGTTAACCTAGTCCCTGAGACACAACGATGAAGGTCAGAGTGAATGAGTAGGGCCATATTGGGTGCCTGGTCACCAGGGCTGCCTTCAACTCTGGCAAAGTGAATACCGTTGTCATTAATGGCCTCTTCATTGACCTCAACTACATGGTCTACATGTTCCAGTATGATTCTACTCATGACAATTTCCATAGCAGAGTCAAGGCCAAGAATGGGAAACCTCATCAACAGTTAGGTCATCGCCATCTTCCAGGAGTGAGATCCCAACATCAAATGGGTAATGCTGAGGGATCATCTGAGGGGTACAGCCAAAAGAGTCATCATCTCCATCCCTTCTCCTGATGCCTCATGGCAGGTATGTACCAGGAATAGTATGACAACTCATTTAAAAATGTCAGCAATGCCTATGGCACCTCCAGCTGCTTAGTACCAACCCCCACATTTAGCAAGGTCATCCATGATAACTGTAGCATTATGGAGGACTCAGGCCCCGTCTATGCTATTCACCACCACCTAGAAGCTTCCCACTAGGAAGCTGTGGCAGGATACACGTGGAGCTGCTCTGGATGTCACCCCATTATCTACTGGTACTGCCAAGGCTGTGTGTGTGCAAGGCCATCCCAGAGCTGAACGGGAAGCTCATTAGCATGGCCTTCCATTTTCCTACACCCTCCCTCCCCCCAGTGTGTCAGTCATGAACCTGACATGGTACCTGGAAAGAGCTGCCAAATACTATGATAGCAAGAAGGTGGTGAAGCAAGCATTGGTGGGTGGGGGGGCACTAAGGCGAATCCTGAGCTACACTGAGGACCAGACTGTCCCCTGCCACTTTAACAGGGACGCCCACTCTTCCAATTTTGACAATGGGGCTAACATTGCTCTCAACAACTTTGTAAAGCTCAGCTCACTTCTTGGTATGACAAAGAAGAAGGCTACAGAAGCAGGGTGGTAGACCTCATGGCCTACAGAGCCTCCAAGGAGTAAGAAACCCTGGACCACCCACTCCAACAAGAACAGAGAGAAAGAGAACTGCCTTCAGCTGCTGGGAATCTCTGTCCCAACTTAGCCCCCAACACTGAGCAGCTCCCCTCACAGTCTCCATACAAGACCCCCATGAGGAGAAGAGGGCTTTAGGGATCCCTACTCTCTTGAATGCCATTAAAGTTCCCTGTACCTGCAAAAAATATATACAAATAGATAAATAAAATAAAAACTTAAAAACACAGGTACACAAAAATATTGCATAAAATTACTTTCAGGATACATAGACATGGTACACAGAAAATTTCAAGTGAGTTTTGTGTTTAGACTTGGTTTGTAACCTCAAGATATCTCATTGTGTAATGTCAATATTCCAAATTAAAAATACTTATCTTAAGCATTTGAGATAAGGGATATTCAGTGTATACTTCCAGGACAAAGGGCACTTAGGCTGCTGAGGAGACGTGAGGTTTGGACGTAAGGAGGGTAGCAGCATGGAGAGATGCACGCTCGCTCTTCAGGTGCTCTGGGAGACTGGGAGGACTCGGAAGTGGATGCTTTTACCCTCAGAAGGATAACTGATACTAAAACCCCACACTGCTTCCAGTGATAGACGTGGCAAGACCTTGGTGCAACACACCTGCAGCCTGACAGGGGCAACCAGAAGAACATCAGCACGGCCCAATGGCTCGGTGACAAATAGAATCTCAGCTTAACTGAACATAGAACAAGAGATAGCATGACTGCAGTAAAAGTGAACATTTATTAAGCACTTGCTGTGTGCACGCACTGTGTTAAGCACCACCTCATTTTTCTCCTCAACAAACCTTCTGGGGACCATTACTTTTTCTACTCTATTCACCCTCGGTGCTGAGATCAGGAAATTTGATTTCCAAAGCTCACGGGGCAACTGATCAAGATGGCTAAACAAGAAGCTTCTCCAGTTAGCCCACTGATAGGGACCCAGGAAACTTCCATCCCTGTAACAGCAGGAATGAAACAGATGCAGAGAGAACAAATTCTCAGTACACAGTAAATATTCTTTTAAAGCTGTTTATATATTTCAACCTTTAAAAAAAAAGGTCAACAGAACTATTCACCAGTGATGCCAATTCTGTTGCCAAATGGCTGCCTGAAATGGTTAGACAAGATAAAATGTCTTGCCAGGTGGTGGTGGTGCACGCCTTTAATCCCATCACTGTAAACACAAGTAAAGTGTATGTGCAGTGGGCCTCTCTCTGTGCCCTTCTGAGGCTGGTCCTTGGCAGGTACCTTGAAACTTGGATGTGGGGAGGGTTGAACTGTTAACTGATAAGTATGGCTCAAGGTGTCTGGGCTGTACAAACAATGTGGCTTATGCTGAACACCTGCTTTCCTTCTGGTTATCTGGAATTTGGATACCCGCCAAGGAGGAGGTAACATTGCCTATGCAATAGGTGCCTTGAATAAAGCCTGGACGCTCACCTCTAATGAGATTCCCTGATTAGCAATATTTCATACACATCATCACAACTCATTTGGGCAGGATTAAGCTCCTCCTGTGTGACTTCACTGGTTCAATGTCCTTGGAAGGCTGCCCCTGGGTGCCCTTGGACTTTACTTCTGAGCCTGGCCCTTGGGTGACTCTGTCTTGTATCTTCTCATGTGATAACTAATAGCCATGAGCATACCCAGTGCACGCTCATTGTTTGTGGGCAAACGCTGACTTAGTAAGCACATGTTCCTAAGGGAAACATGTGACCTCTATGTGCAGATCTCATGCAAGTTACAGTATTTTGTCCCCAAAGCAACTCACTACAGTGTTTCTATCTTCTTTGTATTTCAAAATAAAAACAAGGTATTCAGGTCAACCTATCTAAAAACTCCCAAACACGTCCTGAGATCATCTTCTAGATTCTGTGATTCTGGATCCTGCTAAGTTGGCAACTACTGTTAGTCATCACAAAACCTTACACCAGGACCCAAGGCTAGAACCTCTGATCTTCGGGCATCTTTGCAGGAAAGAGGAAAGAAAAATGCAGCTCGTCGCCATGTCTGACCTTAGAACATGTCAGGAATGATTCAAACTCTTTGTGGCCTTACAATCACTCAAGATTGCAAAAGCGTCACCTGCAGAGACGTGGGGGCTACAAATACACCGTAGTGAGAAGCAAAACTTGAGGAAGGCTCCAACTCAGCTTCAGGCCTCCCTTCCTACAAAGGCACCGAGGAAGGAAACCAGTGTGCGGAGTGGCAGGTGTGGAGTGGCAGGTGTGGAGTGGCAGGTGTTGAGTGGCAGGTGTGGAGTGGCAGGTGTTGAGTGGCAGGTGTGGAGTGGCAGGTGAGGAGTGGCAGGTGCAGTGCTCAGGTGCAGTGCTCAGGAGGACCTGCTCTTTGCTCCTGTGATGCTCCTGGACCTTTTCTGATTGCTGCGCTGTGCTGAAGTGCATTCTTTGGCTCAGCTGCTACAGCTGGAGGGACTGTGGCCACCCCCTCCTTTTAAGAGATCAAACAGGAACTGTGGGGAAGCCCATGGGAAAGGAAGGCCGATGAGTCACCTACCCCAGCTGTCCCAAGGCCTGAGCATCCATGTTCTTTTCTATGACTAATATGCCCAAAGTCATTCTTCCAGAAAACATTTTCCTCACTAGTTACATGGCAAACTGGCTACAGTGCCAGGGTCAAAAGCAACATATGAGCCCAGAAAGAAATGAAGAAGGCACAGTCTAGAAAAGGCAAAGTCCTTGTGGCTCAATGGTCCCGGCTCATCATCAGAACTAAAGCTAGCAGCGGCAAAGCCACGTGACAAGTACCACACCTAGGCCAAGCAATTATTTCTGCATACTCAGCAGACTCAGACACTGGCTCCTGGCTGTGCTGTAAAGAAAAAAGGTATAGTATTCATCTTTACCCCTGGGTCTTCACAAGAGCATCAAAAACCTTGGAATTTCCTGATAAGTGTAGTTTTTGTTATCTGTAAGAAAAGCTTTTAGATCTGTGCTAATGAGATGATTCCTAGAAGACCTTTAAATAATTTGAGGGGAGGACTAGCTCTACACATGATTAGAGCACTGAAAGTTTCAGGCCCAATTTCACCTCCAATGGTGGAGAAGGAGGCTGGTCATGTCATGGCCAATGATCAATCAAGTACTGAAGCCTCCACGAAAACCCACCAGCCAGGTCCTGACAGTTTCGGGGTCAGGGAGCACATGGATGTGCTCTGAGCATGGCCTATGTGGAAAGAGCATGGAGACTCTACACCACCTCCCCCTGACACCTTGCCCCAGTCATTACTCTATTTGGCTATTCCAGAGTGGCAACTGCTATGATAAAACCCTATAAGCATGGCACTTTCTTGAGTTTTGTGAATGTTCTCATAAAGTACCAAATTCAGAAGAGACATGGGAATTTGTAGCCAAGCAGACAGAAGTGCCCAGGGACATCTAGGACTTAATAGTTGTATCTAAACTGGGACGGTCTGGGGGCACTGAGCCTGAGGACCTGTGGAGCATCAGAACTGCTGGATGCTCAGGAAGAGTCAGACAACTGTTGGAATGACAGACTGTCCTTCCTGTTCCCCCATGCACTCCACTCGGTTAACTAGCTTCTTCCTATAGACAAAGACTGTCCACCCTCAAGGACCCAAAACCACAAATACAAGGAACAGGCTTACCTTTCCCCATCTCCCTAACTGTATTAGTTTAGGGAAATTCACCTATGAAGATATCAGATGATAAGTTGGGGTGCTACTCACAGAAAGCCAAGCAAACAACTTCCACAGACACCAAATGAAACATCTGTTCTATCAGAGCCTGGTCCAGAGACCCAGCTGTTTTGGTAAAATATTTTATATAGCTCCTGTTAACTCATAAAAACACATCTTTGAGTTCTCGGCAGTAGAGTTCAGTGTGCTTGTTGCCTCCTATCTTCCAGAGAGCACAAGTACGTTGCAGAGATGATCTGTTTTCTCTAAGAATGGCTCCGCAGTGGTAGTGGAAACACAGAGGAATGCTATTAATGAACAAGTCCTTCAGAAGACACACACACACACACACACACACACACACACACACACACACACACACACGCACACACACACACAGCTACAGAGAGAAACTCTTTCTTCCCAACTAGACAGCACTGGAGACCCGCCAAGCTTGGAGTCAATGGCTACTGGCAGCCACAGAATGTTCTACAAAGAAAGTGGCTGTGAGGCAGGAATTGGGCCTGTGTGCAGAGTTATCTATGGAGCAGCTGGGCCCGAAGACCCTGAGCCCTGCCCTGTGTGGGCCTGCAGCCTCCAGGGTTTACTCCCAGCTGCAACCCTTGGACAGCTCTCTCTGGAGAGGAAGGCCCTTGGGAGCTGGGGTGCGGGCAAGGAAATGAGTCAGAGACTCTGAGATAGCTACAGGGTAGTAAGAGGTCAATGGAGAAGCCATGTCACCCTAGGTAAGAGCTCATGGCATTTCCCCCCTGGGTTAAAGTTCTACTGCTGTCACTTCTAGGGTCCTGACTTTGTTTGCGTGCTCTTCTCACTTACCCCATGAGAAGCCTGCCCATGTACAACCTAACTACGTGTAGATTCCATGTTGTCCCAGGCAAGAAAGAAGCCTTCTGGGTAACCCGATCTGCCATCCTTTAAAAAGCCCACCTGAGCTGGCTATATGTGTCAGCATGGTCCTCCCTTCATAAACATAAAGTGCCAGTAAAAACTTAGCAGATATGCAAGGAAAATCATAGTGGTAAGGATTACTACAAACTGCATGCCTAAAACAACCTTCCTTTCTCATGAGACTAGAGACTACAGCCAGAGATCAAGTTGTCACCAGAAGGCTGGCTTCTAAGGCCCTTCTCGGTGTGTCTCCCTCGTGTCTTCCCATGGTCTCCCTCCATATGTGTCTTGTTCCAGTTTCTTCACCTTACAAAGGACACTAGTCACACTGGATTAGAGCCCAGCCAAGTGACCTCATTCTAATTTAATTACCCCTTTAAAAAGCCTCTTTCCAAATACAGTTACATTCTTGGGGGTAGGCTGTCAGAACACCAGTGCATGAATGGGGCAAGGCATAATTCAGCCCACAACAGCATGAAAGAAAAAGCCTGAGATGAACAACCCAAAACTTGCCAAGGAAAAGCAGGAATGATACACGGAAGAGAAGAAAAATAAGTTGGTACCATTCAAAAGATCTCACAACCAGAAAAACACACTTGTGTGGAAGAAAACAACCACAAACATTAAAGCTTTTAATGTTGAAAACCACAGCACCGCCCCCCAAAACACAGTGACGCAGACAGACACAGACAGACAGACAGACACACACACCAATTAGAAGAGTATGAATGAGGAGAAAGAAGTTAGTAAATCTGCATAAAATGCTGGCCCAGATAAAGTGGGGCTTCTGTTGAAAACAGTATGAAAAATGAGGACTCTGAAGTGAAGCTGAAAATGTCTAAACTTGATTTATCCAGAGATACTTATTTGCTTTAGACTATTTAAGAAAAAAAAATACAAACTTAGGTATGCATGTTAAAAATGTTGCGGACCAAGGTGGGTGGTCTGAGTATCCCACTCTTGGGTGGGGACGGAAGAAATTAGTATTCCCATAAACCTGCCATTTCCCAACTTCTAGATTTATCTGGAAGGCCCGCTTCCATCTGCTCACAGGCATAGGAAGCCCAGTCTCATTCATGCCCTGCCCCTGCATGGGTGTGCACACATTTGGCACTGAGGTCCCCATCTGGCTGAGATGTCTCAGGACCAGGAGGGCTTCTAGACACCACTGGCAAGGATTGGAATCCCTTGGTTGTTTCCAAACCCAGCTAAGAATTGAAGGACCGTTTTAGAAACTGCTTCACCTAACATTTCTGTATGTGAAATATGATTTACAGAAAGCCATTGATTTGAACAAGAGACCAATCCAACCCAGACGTTCAAGTAAAGTGAACATATAGGAAAGCACAGGGCACAGAGGTTTAGTCACAGGAGCTGAACTTTAGTCACTCTAAGCAGACACCTGCCTCAAACAAGGCAAGCCAGGCAATTGCTCAGACCTCACTCCTGTTCTCTATCCGCAAATGCTGCTTGTCCATGTTGTAGCCCAGTTAGTTCTTCAACCAGAACACCCTGCCCCTGTTATAGAACCATTAATTAAAGCCAGTTTAGAATCTGAACTAAGATTGTTGTTATTCATTTGTTTTGTTTTGTATTTCCAGACAGGGTTTCTCTGTGCAGCTCTGGGTGCCCTTGAACTCTGAGATCCACCTGTGTCTGCCTCCAGAGTGCTGGGATTAAAGGTGTGTGGCAGCACCACCCAGCAGTAGTTTTACTTAGTAAAAACAGAGGACAGCAATACCTTCCTCACAGGCATGTAGCCTGTACCTGGAGTCAGGCCCAATGGCAGGACAGTCTTTAGAAGAGGAAGTAGGGAGGTACCTCATTCTCTTGGTCCACTGGTCTATGCTTTTTTAACCAAAGACCTCTGAGGGCAAGAAGCCATGGAGGCTCCCCGTAGGTTGCTTCCAATGCAGGTCCCACACATTGACCTGTTTCATGTTCTTTTTTTTTTTTTTTAAACTGGATATTTTATTTGTTACATTTCAAATGTTATCCCCTTTTCCAGTTTCCCCTCTGCTAAACCCCTATCCCATCCCCCTTACCCTGCTTCCATGAGGGTGCTCCCCAACCCACCTACTCACTCCTGCCTCCCTGCCCTAGCATTCCTCTACACTGGGGCATTGAGCCTTCATAGGACCAAGGGTCTCTCCACCCATTGATGCCAGATAAGGCCCTTTCAGCTCCTTCAGTCCTTCCCCTAACTTCTCCATTGGGGTCCCTGTACTCAGTCCAATGGTTGGCTGCGAGTATTAGCATCTGTATTGGTCAGGATCTGGCAGAGTCTCTCAGGAGACAGCTGTATCAGGCTCCTGTCAGCAAGCACTTCTTGGCACCAGCAATAGTGTCTGGTTTTGGTGTCTGCATGTGGGATGGATCCCCACATGGAGCTGCTTCATGTTCTTAACACAGCGAGACAGATCCTAGGAATCCTCTTGATATAAGCAAACAGACACTGAAGACTGGCTACCTCACTTGTAAGTCTGAGAGTCTCGGCACTATGAAGTAAGTATACCTGCTGTGATCTGTGGTGGGTTATACTTCACCGTGGCTGCATGGGGCAGCTGATCAGTGTGGTCAGTGAGGCAGGGGACAAGCTGATTTGTCACTTTTAGGGCAGAGCATGTAATTACAGGGACAGATGGCCCAGAGCTCTCAGACTTCCTAGTACAGTGTCCAGCAGGGTCTGTTTCAACAAGCCAGGAGAACTGTGGCAAACCTTCCAGAAACTACTTGTTACGTTTTGCTGACATATGGAAAAACAAAAACTTTTTATTTGAAAAGATTTTTTTAAATGATTTATTTGTCTGTTTTATGAGTATACTGTAGCTCTCTTCAGACACACCAGAAGAGGGCATCAGATCCCATTACAGATGGTTGTGAACCACTATGTGGTTGCTGGGGATTGAACTCAGGACCTCTGGACGAGCAGTCAGTGTTCTTAACCACTGAGCCATCTCTCCAGTCCTGAAAAGATTTTTAAAATGCTCTTTTTTCAAATATATTTCTACGTGAAATGCATTTCATTTACAACATTTAAAATGATGCATTACAATGAGCCAAATTCATACAAAAATCCAGCTAGCTTCACCCCTCCAAACACAAATGTCTATAAAGCTATAGGGCAATGGGATTCCACAAACATCTTTGAAAAACAACTCCATAAGTTTGTTTATATCAACAGATATGCTTATTAATTTTAAGCTTATACGTACTAAATTTACATTTTTTACATGTAAACTTAGTAATTTTACGTCTTGGAATTTTAAATGCAGTAGCAAAAGAAACAGAAAAAAAAAAAACCTTTTTGAGATTTCACAATAATTTTTAAGAACATAAAGGGTCCTAAGCCACAAAGTTTGAGAGCTAGTTACTAGGTAAAGGGAACCAAAAGTCAAGTCTATGAGGTGATACAATTAAAGAGCCTGAAGTACCAATGACAGAGATACCCAACAAAGTTAAGCTACGAGTGTGTGTGGGGGGGGGAAGGGGGAGGGAGGGAGGGGAAGAGGGAGAAGAAGAGGGAGAGGGGGAGGGGGAGAGAGAAACCTTCCCCAAACTTTATAAAAAGAATTGATAGAATCTAACAGGAAGTTGCTTTTCAGAGACACTGAAGGACATTTCATTTACGTCTCTCAGAGGATAACACTTCACACTTCAGAAAGTCATATGACATGAGAACATAGTTAATAAGCCAAATCAAATAAATATACATAAAACCCTGCACACATTCGGGCACATGTATGGAGGTCAAAGGACACTCCCTAAAGTCAGTTCTCTCCTGCCACCTTGTGGGACCCAGGCACTAAAAGAAGGTTGTTTGTGGCCTGTGAGCAAGTGCCGTGCCTTCTGATCCACCCCAGCAGCCCAGGATTTTTCTTTCATCAGTTGGCTTCTCTTCCTCTTCTAGCTTATACAAACTAACAGGATAGGAAAATTTTACACTGTATGAAATCTCCAGTTTCAAACACTCATAAGTTTTATCTCTAGCACAACCGGAGAAATACATAGCCTAGGAGAATGGGAGGCACTTCTCTACAGACGACCATAAAGAAACTTGACTGACACACTTTGGAAGGATCTGATACTAGGGCTGGGAAGATGATTCAGTGGTTAAGAGCACTGTCTGCTCTTCCAGAAAACCTAGATTCAGTTCCCAGTACCTACACAATGGCTTACAACCATCCATAATTCCATTCTAGAGGACCCAGTGCCTCTCTGTCCTCTACAGGGTCCTGTATGTGATACATCTATGCAAATGCAATTATACACACAAAATAAGTTTATTTTTAAAAAACTCTAACACTGGATAGGACAGAAGAGGTTCCACTCCTCATACACCATACCAGAACAAGGCTAACTACAGTCAAAGCATAAGCAAATGCCTAAGAAGATTTCAGAGCTTCTGGTGCAGTTGACTTGAACAACGTGCTCCTGTAAATTATGCTTTAAAGAAATCAGACTAAGGGGTTAGAGATGACTCAGTGGTTAAGAGCACTGATTGCTCTTGCAGAGGATCCCAGTTCAGTTCCCAGCACCCACATGTTGGCACATAGGCATCCTTAGCTCCAGATCCTGGGAACCTAATAATACATTCTCACCTTCATAAGAGACAGACACACATGTAGTACACATATATGCATGCAGTCAAAACATTCAAAATAATATGAAAAAAAGTTTTGCCTTGTTTTAAAGAAAGAAGTCATCTCAAAGGGTCAGACAGTGTAGGCTTACAGGTAAAGGAGGATGTTATCCTGTAAACGTGGCTAATCTGAATTACATGGCAACTGACAAAAAGACACGCAAATTTGTTTCCCATTGCTGCTCCAACATTAGTAGACAGAGGCTGAGATCAGTTTCAATATTTTCCTCCAGAAAGTCAAGATTTTGCTCCAGAGTTTTGAGGGAAGACCATTTTCTGCCTTTCCCAGCTTACAGAGCCTCTTTGTCCCCCTTTCTTTGTAGCCCCTTCAGCTCTCCTCAGAGCTAGAAGATACCATCTCGTCTCAAACATTGCATTGTCAAATCTCCCCTGCCTCTCACCTGCAGTCTCACCCTTTCTTTTGGTGGACTAGACTTGAAATTTAGGGCCTACTGCCTGTTATACAGCCAGCCCTGCCTCTCTCTCTTATATGGATACCTGTAACTGCATTTAGGATCTACCTGCATAATCCCAGATACTCTTCCTGTCCTGACTGCCTCAACTTGACACACCTGTACAGTCCCTTTTACCCCTCTAAGGCAACATTTCAGTGACGGAGCTGTGCCTGTCTTGGCAGGGTTTGGGAGAGGTAGCCACACAGTATTATTCTTACTTTCACAGTGAAAATTCAGCCAGGAGTTCTAACCAATCAGTAAGTGCTGACCAACTGACTCTATGAAGTTCTGAGAGCATCATGTCCTTCAATGAACAGTCATATTTCTGAAGGACTCGTCATTGGTTTACTTGCCCCTGGAATTGGTGTTAGGAAGACAAGTGGCCTTCCCTGCCACCCTGCTCTCCCAGGCCCTACATACAACAAACCAGGGACATACAGGCGCCCATCACTGGGATGTCCCCTTCCCTGCTACTCTTTCCTTTATTAGGCCTGGTCATTGTGCCTGAGCAAGTCACTGGCATTGGCCAGATGCTCTTCATTCTCTATGGTAAGGATAAAAATGGAATTCCTAAATTGAAGATAATTTGATCCTTTGGTTCTGTGGTTATGTTCTAAGTACAGTGCATTTATTAGTAAGGTTTGACCTCTGCCTCCAAAACAGTCTGGCTGGTCATCATTCTAGCCTATTGCTTCTCTAAGGAAAATTAAAACAATGATTCTGTGGCTCCATAAATCATATGGAGATATTTCCCTCAAAATACCCGTGCCCGTGGCTGATTTCTCCGATATACATGAGTTTAGCAAATGAAATGGAGACTAACTAGAGTCCTGTTCAGAGTGGGTTTTGTATTGTTTTTAATCCTGACAATGTCAGTTCTTGTGAGAGAAAATGGCTGAGTCTGCTCTATCTCAGAGGAGAAAACACCCATCAGAAAACCACCCATGTAAATAACTGCTGGCTCTCTGGGAGGTCACAGGAGAAACCCAGCTTATGTTGGCCTATTACATGGAAAAGTAATGTGTTTGTCTAGATATGCATGCTTCCATCTGACTGTGGGATGGTGATGGGGAGGGGTGAAGTTGGGGGGATGCAGAGATGTGGGGTAAACTATGTGATACAGAGAGAAAGAACTGTCAATGACCATAACCTCTGTAGGACACAGGTAACTATGAAGGTTCTGTGCATGTGTCACGGGAGCATATGGGGGGGCAGTGTGACAGTGCAGTACTAACTCCATCCTCTCTGTGCAGCTGGCAGGGCTATGGCATCCTGACGCCATCAACCTGCTCTCCACTCAACATTCAGACTTACATAGTGTAAAGTTCTATGATAGACAGCAGAATGGCTCATCAAGGCTGCAAGTGAAACTAAACCTTCCAATAGGCTGGCCTTAAGGGGCGTTTCCCCAGCTGTCTGGGTGGTGCAATGTAAGCACAAGGGTCTTCAAATGTGGAGGGGAAGGCAGTACTAGAAGTAGTGGGGATACAGTATTGTTGTTGGCTTGGAACACGGAAGGGACTGTAAGCCAAGGAATGTGGGTGGCCACTAGAAGCTGGAAAAGGCAAGGAAACCAATCCATCCCTAGAGCCTTCAGAAAGGAATGTTGATCTCTTGTTGATATATTGGTTTTCACCCAGCAAGACTCAAGTCAGACTTGTATGCTACTGAACCGTAAGACACTATGTCTGTGTTATTTTAAGCCTCTACTTTTGTGATAATATCGTAACAATAATTGGGAGCTAATGCAGACACAGCCTAGGCTTTGAGGAGTGTTAAAGCGCCACAAATAATTCTAATTTGCAGCAAAATCTGGTAGCCACTAAACTAAAGACAAAGACATGCTGGTATGCTTGCTTGTGCTGGGAAACACGTGCCAAATTTACCTAGGAAGGTAGTTAAGTCCGACACAAAACCATGCATCATTCATCCTCAGTCACGTACCC
This sequence comes from Mastomys coucha, assembly GCF_008632895.1. Classification (NCBI taxonomy): domain Eukaryota; kingdom Metazoa; phylum Chordata; class Mammalia; order Rodentia; family Muridae; genus Mastomys; species Mastomys coucha. The sequence goes on along the minus strand of NW_022196911.1, from coordinate 63,232,521 downwards.
ACAGACACTGTGGCCTACATACGCCACAGGAGGACATGTTCATCAGTTTAGGTCAGAGCCCCTCTGCTCCAAACAGGCAAATTTCCTTGAGATAAAAAAAAAATAAACAGCAGATAGCCACAGATTTTTAAGTAAAGCTTATTATCTTATTAATACTGTTTCACAGTGAAGGGACTGAGCAATGCCTGGACCAAACACAAATCCATAAATGGCCTATTCATGGCACTAGCAGGAGAAGGAACAATTGTCCCCTCAGTGCGAAGCTCTCTCAAGCCGCCTTAGGACTGTAGAGACAGAGGGTTCTCCATTTGCTTATGAGCCTATTTACGTGTGACAGATGCTCAACAGCTGGATTTGTTTATTTATGATAGAGAAATGGACTGAAACCATGGGAACAATGACCACATTCCTCCTCAGGATCAAGGAGGGGAGTGCCTGTTGCATGGCTTTCGCAAGTGCAGCCTCCCTGCAGAGAGAGACTCCATCCACTACAGGACTTCACACCCATACCCACACATGATGCTGACCTTCCTCAGAAGCCACCCCACTATGGTACTGCCCCCAAAGCAGAAATTTCAGAACCTTTCACAGCTCCTTTGCCTCCCTACTCTGGCTTCCTTGCTGAGGAAGCTGGTACCACAGAAAAGGAGCCATGTCAGAAAACAGGTTCAGTGCCACCTTTTAGAAAAGATACGGCACTCAGAGGTCTCTCTGCACCTCTGAGCCTCATTCCTAACAGTGACGGCATCCCCTTCCTGTCCTCATGTAGAATACACAACATGCTGTGGACAAGAGTGCTCAGCATATAGCGAGGGCCAGGGCATCACATCTATGCTGTACAGTCTCCAACTTCTTGTCTTGTATTCTCTCTAAGCCATTACTGAAGACTCAATGTTTCCAATTGTACCTCTCACTGCCATCTCTGGTTAGATGCATCTAATCTGGACTTAGAGTCGTCACTCACAAACCACTGAGGCCTTTTGATTTCTGTGACTGGACCCCTTGTGGTGACAACGTTGTCTGTTGTTTCCTGCATGTATCCCCGCTCCCCCCTCCCCACTACTCTTGTGTTCTCATCCTCTACATAACCCAGGCACAAAAGCCTCCAAGTCTTAAGACTCCAGACCACCACAGCCTACAAGTTCCTCCTTCTCTTTAAATCACTTCTGTCACGTCAAGACCTGAACAGACATATTCAAACTGTTTTTGTCCCGTGACCTGGTCATTTATGATGAAAGGTGAACAAACTCCACTAGGTGCAGAGATGAGAAGAGGCCTACACAGCTTTCTTATGCTTTATATCAAAGTACCAAACACTGAGCAAATTTCACATCTTCCACAGGGAAGAAAAGCTCTCGGAATAAATAGATCATAAGTTATTTGTCAAAACAGTAGGGCCAGCTACAGTCAGTACCTGCCTGTAATCCCAGCACTTGGGAAGCAGATACAGAAGAGAGCAATGCAAGTTCAAAGCTAGCCTGATCTGCAGAGTGAGTTCAAGACCACCAGGGTTATAAAAACCAAAATTAATTAAAGCAATCACTGAGGACTGGAAAGATTTTAGTGACATTTCTGTACACGGTATTAGAAAACTGCAATGTAAACTGTCCACAAACTACCACAGGCGCAGTAAGCCACTGCAGACGACTGACTGCAAATCCTCCAAGCCGCATAATCGAAACTGATTGAGTGAACATGTGATCAATCTTACCATTCTGTTCATCCAGTTCATTCCCAATTTCCTGGCCCATTTGTTTTTGGCGACTTATGATAGAGGAAAGGGCATCAAGACCCGCGTCCTGTTCTGAAAGAAAAGGAAAAACAACTGACTAAAAATCAAAGGAAAACAGTTTAAAGCTAATATAAATACATATATATACATTCATACATGCTGACAGACAGACAGACAGATACACACACACACACACACAAACATACACTCATGTACACCGCAGAGGGAGATCTCTCAAGGCAACTGATGCTATCCAACATATAACAAGAGTGGCACTGGTAGTGGTACTAGAACAGCAATTTAAATACTTACTTCACACCACAGACTGAAATGATTTCCTGATAAATTCATTACTCAAATATGAAATAGAAATTTTATTAAATTTGGCTACACCAACATTTAACCCTCTAGTATATAATACAAATAGAACATGTATAAATCAATAAAAATAAGGCATGCATGCACACAGGTGCACATGTGTTGGAGTCTGAGGATATCATATGGAGTTCTCTCTGGCACAAGGCTATCTGAAGTGGGAGGGACCTGCAGCTCCTGAGTACTATGTAGTATACAGAAAGTAAGCTCAATGCACTGACAGAAATGCTCGAGACTTCAATGTACCCACTCTTACTAAGTCTAGGAAGCATATATAAGAACATATGCAACTAAGCAATAATGCGTCTACAAGGCTCTTCCCTAAAACATGTCCCTTGTGCTGGACATCAACTGACTGCCTCTGACATCAACTGTTCATCTTTTTGACTACTCTGGAACTTTTTCTGGAGCCCTTAGATTTTTTTGCCTCTGCATGAGATGTGATGCTTAAAACTGATTACCAATTTTGTAGATTCTTCTAGAATCACCTAGAGGACAAGCCTCTGTCAGGTCTACACAAGATTACCTTGCTTAGGTTATATGAGGTTGGAAGACTCATCTTTAACGTGGGCCTGGGGCCCAGACTGTGTAAGAAGAGAAGCCCCTTGTGCTCGAGCACCATGAGGCCATGAGCATCGTGAGGTCATGAGCACCGTGAGCACGGTGAAGCTGTGAGCACCGTGAGGCCATGAGCATGGTGAGCACGGTGAGGCCGTGAGCACGGTGAGGCGGTGAGCGTGGTGAGGTCAGGTGCTTCAAGCTTCACAGGAGCTTCCCTCCAACTGTGAAGTGGAACAAACCCCTTCTCTCTTCAGTTGCTTTTGTCATGGTAAGTTGCTTTTATAGAAGCTACAGAAAATGTAACTAAGATACTTCCAGGCTCCAGCCTTCTTCCTTGTGCGTGTCTCTCCCGCAGGAAGAAGGCATTGCCTGTTTCTGTTTTGGAGTGCAGGTCCTGGAAAGTGAAGCCAGGTTGGTCCATGCAAAGCACGTGCTCTCCCATTGCATTACACACCCAACTCCTACTCCTCCCTCTTGACAGACTCCTTCAGTGCTCACAACTTAATCAATGGCCAATTCCTCTGGAGCGCAGCTGAACGCAGAAGTCAGGGACTCCTCCCCACACGTCCCCTCCTTGCCTGATTAAGTGAGCACCAATGAGGTGCTTTATCATGAACATTTACCCTGGAACACTAAGAAGTTGCGTCACTCAGGCAAGAACTAAAATCCCAAGACTGTCCTCTGAGCTCTGCTCAGCCCTGGACTCGGGGCTGCTCGCTGACGATCTCAGTCTGATTACTGACTGCATCCCAGGTCTTACTACTTCTGCTGTCTTCTAGTGAGTTTTCGTAACTTCTTACTGGCAATCCCTCACAGCTACAATCTCTAGTTTGGTTGATAGCTTTCTACACTGAACTTTGCCTGTGAATTTCTCTTTTCCTGAATATGAGTGTGTGTGTGTGTGTGTGTGGTGTGTGTGTGTGTGTGTGTGTGTGTGGTGTGTGAATTACCAAAAAATTTTTAACTTTGTTTTTTGTCTTCTCATGTATTACAATTTAAAGAAAAAGGTAAATTAAACTCAAGCTATTCAAGATCTTGTCTTTAAAAGTCAATGTATGTGTCTTCAAAGTGGGTCATCTTGGTGACATCTCTGCAAGAGCCTTGTTCCTTCGCTTCCAGGTGCACTGAGCAAGGACTGTGAGGTAAGGTCTACAATTCACCCAAGGGCCATTTGCCAGCTGCAAATTTCCTATACATTTTATAAATGACTTCTTCATGTAATGGCTTATCTGTGAAAGCAGAACCACAAAGTCTCACTCAGGAGCTCACCAACATCTACTTACAGTTTTGTATAACTCTTTTTTACAGAATTAAATTATTATACTTAGCTCTTTGATTCACCTGGAATTTATTTAAACTTAAAGTGTGAGGCAAGGACCTCTTGGTGACACTTTTTGACACAGCGTACTTTTTAAAGGCTATAAACAGCCTGCTGTGTCTAGGGACCACTCCAAGGCACCATTTTACAGCAAAATCACTTTATAATGAGGTCCTCTTGGTCCTCAGTAGCGACCTCCTGGATGGCCTCCAAGATAAATCTATCATCAAACTCACACTGCGGAGGGACGTCTACACTACAGCAAAAGTCCAAATGCACCCAAGGAATAAGCCATAGATGGACTGAGGGTCAGCACACTGTGAAATGATGGGAAAATGGATGGAAAGCGGAAAGCAACTGCCTCTAAGGTCGTCAGCTAGGAAAAGACACTGAAGCACTGACATTGTTTCCTTCAGTCAGAATACAAATTGTTAGTGAAAAATAGCTATGCTAAACTTTTCTTCAAAGTTTGTTGTCTCCTAAAGTTCTCCCTAATGCACATCAGAAAGGAGAGGGAAAACTCCCCTAGTCTTGTGATTGCCACCAACTAGAGCATCTGCTCAATGTGTAACTCTGGTACAATCAATCAACCTTTATCCCACAATCCAGACACAAAAGATGCTGGACAACTCAAAATGATCATGTCAATCACTGGAGCTTCTCTGAGCTATAAGCAGACATTTCTAAGAGGCAATGGTTTCACCATTTAGTAATAATCAAAATAAAAGGCTGCTTCCAACAAAAATAAGTCAGGACTCACTGCAGACGATCTACTTACAAACAGCAGAAGTGGGACATTGTAACAGTTCATTTTCCATAATCTACCTCACTCTGTCACACTGTCCAAGGCTTAATGCCTCGGTAATGTGTCACAATGGGATATTTGCAACATACCAGACCCTGAGTCATTCTTCAACTTTACAGTGGTGTAGATTTTAAGGCAGGATTACTGTGGAAGAAGTAAAGCATGTACAATGTACATGTACATACACAGTGATACAAACATTCAGACATACACACACAGACACACACACACACACTCCGACATATCCAAGATGCCAAGAACTTGCAACTGTGCTACTTTCCATGAAAAAGCAACTTTGCAGATACAATGAAGATGAAGGTGTAAGACAGGAGATGAGGCTGGAGAATCTAGGTGGACCTGATACAATTCTATTAGCTCTGAGAAACAGAGGTTGCCCAGCTTGTCAGAGGGAGCCATGACAGAGGGTTAAAGAGATGTAGTTGCTGGTGTTGAAGACGGAGCTATGAGCCAAGGAAATGGGGATCTTCTAGAAGCTGGACAAGACAATGGGACAGATTCTGCCCTTGGGCCTCCAGAAAGGAAAGCAGCCAGCTGACACCTTGATCTGAGCCACTGGAGACCCAAACTGAACTTCTGCCCTTCAAACTGTGGCGAAGTGAGTAATGTCACTACATGTGTGCTAATTTATTGTGGGAGCACTAATACGATCATTTCTGAGAGTCCCTGTGGAACCATTAGGTGTGTAGATACTTCCTATATTTAGACATTCAGGAAAACCATCCTCTAAATAAGAATTACTCAACTGTGGGAGGACAGTTTGGTGGCGGTAGATAAAAAACAAAGGGACAGTCATCAGAAAGTATTATGCCAAAAATAACAAGCCTGATTCTAAGCAAGCCACTAAATCTTACCAATTTACAGAAAATATCTAGGTCACAGAATATGCTGAACAACTTATGGGGAATGCACTGCAAGAACTAGCTAAGGGGAAACTACAGAGTAAACAACCTGTTTAACAAAGAAAGTGCACAGGGAAATAAAACAGTTTGAAAAGAATCATTGATACTGTTAAGACACTTCAGAGGTATACCTATTAGTGACAACGGATGGCCTACATTCATACCCTGCACCAAAGAGTCTAGAGGAAATACTACAGAAAAATCAGGGAAATAGGAAACTGTCTGCCAGTTTGATTGAACTGAGGAATTATTTCTAATTTGGCAGGAGGGGTAATTGCACTGTAGTCTTTAAAAAACAGTCATGGGCACAGAGAGATGGCTCAGAGGTAAAGAGCGCATGCTGCTCTTACAGAGGACTGGAATTCAGTTCCCAGCACCCACACTGGGCAGCTTATATTCACCTGTAATTCCAGCAGAACCCACACTCTCTTCTAGACTCCACGGGTATCTGTATTCACATGTGCACATAGCCACACACACACACACACACACACACACACACACACATACATAATTTTTAAAAATAAACATGTCTTTTTAAATGTCCTTATATTTTATAAACATATTTTATGGTATTTAGGTAGAATATTCTGAAGTATTCACATTAAAAATGACATAATGTCTGGAGTTCACTATAAAAATAATCCCAGGGCATACGCATAAGGATCGGAGTTCAGTCCTGAGAGCCCACAGTAAAAACTAGGTGTTGGGGCATGTGCTTATTATCCAAGTACTGGGGTAGCAGAGGCAGGAGTCCTCCGGGTCTTGCTGACCAGCCAGCCTAGCTACCTGGCAGGCCTCAGGTCTCAGTAGGAGCAAAAAGGTAGACAGTTCCTGATGAACAAGACCCAAAGTGACCTCCATAAGTGTGAAAAACGTGTATTTGTGCAGTATGTGTATATACATATACACAATCCTGGAGGTGGGTATCTGGGTACACACAGATAACTACTGAAGCAGGATGAGGAAAGGGATATAAGTTACTCTACTGCATTTGAAACTTCCCATAGCAAAAGGTCATCACCATGTTAACAGCAAAAAGGATGAGGCTAGAAATGGGAATCAGCTGTAGAACTCTTGTTCAGCGTGCACAAGACCCTGGGGTCAGGCTCCAGCAGAGGGACCAAGAAGTCTGTAGCAAATGCTCAAATGTAGAAAGAACAGCTACAAAATAAAATAATGGAGTCCAAACCATGCTGACTTAGGAACTTCACCAACAGACTCGTAAGGAGGGGGAGGAGAGCGGGAACTACAGACGGACACACTTCATCACATCCTATAGTCTGACTCGGGTACCGTAGCCTGTACTGACCACTGTCTCCTTCCTCTGCTCTATCCTGATCCTCAGGAGACCAACTTACTGCCATCACCAGTTACCTCTACTAAGGTCTATGCACATCTGAAGCTGCTGCTTAAGTAGCGGGTTAACCTTAGGCTGTCATAAGGCCTAGCTTCTAGGTTGAGCAAGAACAGTATTCATTGTCCTCAAGTCTATGATCTAGCAATAATTTGGGGATAATTTTCAGAGTATTTCTTAGTCTCCACACTAAAGCAGAGAAAGGCTGTCATGGTTTGTACATGTTTGGCCCAAGGAATGGCACTATTTGGAGGTGTAGCCTTGTTGGAATAGGTATGTCGCTGTGGGTGTGGGCTTTAATACCCTAGTCCTAACTGCATGGAAGTCAGTATTCTGCTAGCAGCCTTCAGATAAAGATGTAGAACTCCCAGCTCCCCCTGCACCATGCCTGCCTGGACGCTGCCATGTTCCCACCTTGATGTTAATAGACTGAACCTCTGAACCTGTAAGCCAGCCCCAATTACATGTTGTCCTCATAAGACTTGCCTTGGTTGCTGGGCGGTGGTGGTGCACACCTTTAATCCCAGCACTTGGGAGGCAGAGGCAGGTGGATTTCTGAGTTCGAGGCCAGCCTGGTCTACAAAGTGAGTTCCAGGACAGCCAGGGCTACACAGAGAAACCCTGTCTCGAAAAAAAAAAAAAAAAAAAAAAAAAAAAAAAAAAAAAAAAGAGTTGTCTTGGTCATGGTGTCTGTTCAGCAGTAAAACCCTAACTAAGACAGAAGTTGGTACCTGGGACTGGGGTGTTGCTGTTATAGGCCTGAAGAATGTGAATTTGGGGACTTTGGATTTGGAGAGCTTTGGAATGTTTTAAGTGGAGCTTAATGAGCTGTCCTAGTAGGAATACGGAAGACTTTGTTGCTGTGAGTGATTTGAATGGTGCTGACCTGGCCCAAGAGGTTTCAATGGAGAAGAACTTCAGTATGTGGCCTAGAGACTGTTTTTTGTGGTATTTCGATGAAGAATGTGGCTACTTTGTGCCCTTGTTACAAGAGTCTGCCTGATGCTAAGGTGAAGGGACTCAGATTAATTGCACTGACAAAGGAAGTCTCAGAAACACTCATCATAGACTTTGTTCTCTGGTCAAATCTCATGAAGAACATTTTTTTGTTTTGTTTTGTTTTGTTTTGTTTTTCTGGTTTTTCGAGACAGGGTTTCTCTATGTAGCCCTGACTGTCCTGGAACTCACTCTGTAGACCAGGCTGACCTCAAACTCACACATCCGCCTGTCTCTGCCTCCCAAGTGCTGGGATTAAAGGCATGCAACATTTTAAACAAGCATAGCAAGCTGAAAAGGGGAAAATATAAAATATATAGTTTGAGTATTAAAGGGGCACCAGGAAGTGAAATGAAGCTGAATCCTGTGTTCAAGGAAGTAACAAATTAAGGAAGTGGGACTTTGGGGAAGATCCTACCCAGCTAAATTTAGACCTAGGCATGGGGTACACACCTTTAATCCCAGGAGATAAAGCCAAACAGATCTCTGAGTTCAAGGCCATCTTAAGATAGAGCAAGTTCTAGGTGAAGAAAAGCTTAAACCCAGGCTTGGTGGTGCACACCTTTAATTCCAGGAGACAAGCATGTAAATCTCTGAGTTCAAGGTCAATCTACTGAGCAAGATCCAGGACAGCCAAGCTTAGGCAGTGAAGAAGTTGGAAAAAAGGAAGCTAGTGAGAATATAATAAAACAAGGGGGCCTCGTTCCAGCTCCTGCAAGCAGGAGAACACGGCAGCTTCAGACATCTGGCTGGCTGGCTAGCTGGCTGGCTTTAGAGTCAAGAATAGAAGGGACTACTAGGACAACTGATGCTGGCTAGCTGGAGCCAAGAAATCAGTGGTTATTAGGAAGAGCCCAGCATCACTGAGGTGGAATCCTATGGGAAGTGTTTTCTGAGAACACAAAGAAGCTGTGTTCCAGAGATAGCCGAGGCTGTACTTCCTGCTGTAGCAGTACTTCGTCATGCAATGTGTAAGAGTCACCCAGGTGGTACTGGATTTGAAGACATGAAGAGGTCATGAAGAACAACTGAGGCTTGCCACTGTGAGAAGCCATGGAAGGCCATTGGTGAAGGTGCAGCCTCAGTTGCAGTTGATGGCTCAGGACTGAAGGGGTCACGCAAAGGAATTGAGGCTTGGAACCATGAATAGAGCCTATGAGAAGTTATTATTGGTGAAGCCTAGTTGCCACAGAAGACCCCAGCATATCTGAGACGCCAGTGCCATGGGGTGGTCACCAAGAACAATAGCAACAGTGGCGTGAGCTTAGAGTGCTACAGGGGGCATTGCTGGAGAAGTGACGCCAGCCCTTTGGAGGAGGCCAGAAGATCATGTGTTGATCCCACACATTGAAACAAGAGGCTGTAACATTGAAGGTGCCTTGGAGAGTCTCCACGATGTTCAACATGCCAGAGCCACGGTCTATCTACTGAGAAAAGCCATTAATAGGGAGTGGAAACAGCCCAGGAGAAAGAAGTTTGTTGCAGTCAAGAAGGATGAAAAAGGAGTTGGAGATCTGAAGACTGCTTTGACACCAGACATGGGGATGCAGAGTTTGGAGTTTGCCCAGCTGGTTCCCTGTCTTGCTTTGGGGATTGCAGTTAAGTGATTGGACGAATCTCAGAAGAGACTTTTAACTTTGGATTTTCAACATTGTTGAGATTGCTATAAACTATGGGGGCTTTGGAAGTTGGACTAAATGTATTTTTTATTATGCTATGTTTAGGTATGGTCCCCCATAGACTCATATGTTAGAACAAGCCTATGGGGGCCAGGAAGTGAAATGTCATGGTTTGTATATGTTTGGCCCAGGGAGTGGCACTATTAGGAGACGTAGCCTTGTTGGAATAGGTGTATCACTATCGGTGTGGGCTTTAATACCCTACTTCTAGCTGCCTGGAAGTGAGTATTCTGCTAGCAGCCTTCAGATGAAGATGTAGAACTCTTTTAGCTCCCTCTGCACCATGCCTACCTGAATGCTGCCATGTTCCCACCTTGATGTTAATGAACTGAACCTCTGAACCTGTAAGCCAGCCCCAATTACATGTTGTCCTTATAAGAGTTGCCTTGGTCATGGTGTCTGTTCACAGCAGTAAAACCCCTAACTAAGACAAAGGCCAAAATGCAACCAAAAATGGCTTTTTCGGACTCTTCTTTATCTAGTATAGGGCCCAGTGATGAAGTAGACCCACAGCACATCACGAGGTTCCTGGAGCACAGGAAAGGCTACGAAGTGTTTGGGGTAAAGATGACTTTCAAGCTTGTGTTTGGCTTGGTAAATAGCTTGCTATATTAGCAACATAACAAAGGACCTAGCACTTCAAATCACCAGAGCAAGAAAGAGCAGGGAAATAAAGTGACCCAAAACACAGGCCAGTATACCTACCCCCAAACCAAGAGCTGGAGGCAAGCAAGGTGGCAAGGGGTGGGAATCTCAGTGGGGGAGGTGCTCTGGTTTAAGAAGCGGACAGGGCATGGGCTCCCAGAAAATCTGAGCAAGCCCCACTGCAGCACCTTCTCAGGGACAGAAATACTTCTCCGGACTGAAAACAGCTTTCCTTGGCAAACAGAAATGACAGGAAGGTCCATTTGTATTGGGGCTAGGCAGTCCTCCCAGAAGCCATGGCTGCTGTAGATCAAAGTCCCTTGTGTGAGCTGTGCTGTGAGTTAAGCTGCATTGCTTTTTATCCGTTCACTTCCCGTCAAACACGGTAATAGGTGAAGTATGCAAAATTAAAGACGAGGAGAGCCAGTGTTTTGTTTACTTGTGACGAGAGTTCAAAATGGAATTAGACTCCTGTTCAAAATAGTAATTTCATTGTGAGAGAGTTCAAAATAGAATTAGACGCCTGTTTTCTGGTCTGGATGGACTGACAGGGACCAGATTCCCTTCTGGTCTGGATGAACAAGGAGCAGGGAGACAACAGGCACAATATTCAAATCCACTCTTTCAAGAAACGTATGAGCTGACAAGGCCAGATCTCCGAGAGAGAGAGACAAAGGAGCCACACTCTGAGTCTGCCCACACTACTGCCTTGTGAGTGCTCCCATCAAGGTGAGGAGCTGGAAAGCCCAGGCAGAATCCAGTGGGTCCCAAGGGGGCAACAGCTGGAGTGCTAGAGTGAAGAGAGCCACCCTGAGAGAGCCCTATGGTATTGCAAGGCATCCGCACCAAGTACTCGGCCGTGTCACTCAGAGCTTGGAAGTACTGAGACAGAGACACCCAGGGTTGAGTCACTTCAAAGGTGGAAGGATCCATGCTCTAAACCCAACCAGGGAAAGACACCAAGCAGATGACCTCAGTACTCCTAGAGCACCATGCAGAATATCCAGAGTGGCTTGGGCTCAGCAGTGTATAAATTATCTCTGGACCAGAGGCAAACATGTTCTGTGGGGGCCGCAGAGGAAGCATCTGAGGCTTTGTGGTTCATATAGTCCCTAAAGCAGTCATTCAAATCTACTATTGCAAGTGGGAAAGTATCTATGGATATTGTGTAAGTGAGCAAGCATGGCTGTGTTCCCATAAAACTGAATTTATGAGCCCTGAACTTTTAATCTCATATAATTTTTACAAGTCACAAAATATTCTTTTGATTATTTTTTTACCATTTAAAAAATTTAAAGCTGTTTTTAACTTCCACACCATACGAAAATAAGATTTGGCTCATAAGCCAGGGTTTGCTGATGCACGCTTTAAAACATTTTAAACACCTCTTTCATCTGTCTTTAAAAAGCAAGACCCAGGGTCAGTGAGATGGTTCAGCTAGGAAAAGCACTTGCCTCATGGGTCTGATGATCTGAGTTCGATTCCAGAGCCCATGAAAAGTTGGAAGGAAAGAACAGACTCCACAAAGTTGTGTTCTGACCTCAAATGTGCACCATGGCATGTGTGCCCCTGTACATTGTACATCACACACACACACACACACACACACACACACACACACACACACACACAGTAAAACATTTTTAAAATATAAAAATAAAAGTATGACCCCAAAACATTACTATACCCCACAACCACTCACAAAAATATTTCTAGAAAATTCAAAAATATCCAGTACTGAAAAAAAAAAGGAAGAAGAAAAGATCCAAACTTGGATTCAAATAAACACTTCCTATGAGGGCAGAAACAAGGCAAGAATAGCTATTTTTCAACCCTGTACTAGATTGTAGCAAGTACAACAAGGCATCTGTAGTGAAATTAGAAAATACAATCGTCTTACTCACAGACAACATAATTATTTGTGTCAAAAACCAATAAACAGCTCCAGCAAATAAGCTACTAGAGCACACTAGTAAAGTGAGAGTGAGCAAAGTTGCGTGATCCGCAGACAACACAAATATAGACAGCAGCTTTATATGTGAGTAATAATCAGACACTGGACAATTAAAATGCTATTTACAATAAAAGTGCAAAATACATAGGGATAAGTCTGACTGAGGACCCATGAGGCGTGTGGAGCGAAAACTAAAAAGCAATGCTAAGAAAAATTAAAGGGAGATTTGCGTAGTGATGATGGATTCGGAGATTCTTGCTGATGTTCTCTTCGAAATAATCTAAAAAAAATTACACAACACCTTGATGCTATTTTTTTTTTTTTAATTCAAAGCTGAATTTAAAATTCAAAATGAAAGCCAGGCGGTGGTGGCGCACGCCTTTAATCCCAGCACTTGGAAGGCAGAGAGGCAGGTGGATTTCTGAGTTCGAGGCCAGCCTGGTCTACAAAGTGAGTTCCAGGACAGCCAGGGCTACTCAGAGAAACCCTGTCTCGAAAAACAAAAACAAAAAACAAAAAACAAAATTCAAAATGAAGTATGAAAAACCCAAATGCCCAAAATACACAAAAATACTGAGAAAAAGAACAAAGTCAAAGGCCAGTCAGTGGTGGTGCACGCCTATAATCCCAGCACTTGGGAGGCAGAGGCAGGCAGATTTCTGAGTTCGAGGCCAGCCTGGTCTACAGAGTGAGTTCCAGGACAGCCAGGGCTACACAGACAAACCCTGTCTCAAAAAAAAAAAAAAAAGAACAAAGTCGGATGTCATTTATCCCTTGGTTTAGTGATCGATCAGAGAAGCACAATTCTAATGCTCCCCTTAAAACAAACAGACTAATGGAGAGCACAGAAAGAGGGTCACGTATGTATATACGTGCATATATGTACATGGCCATTTGATTATTTTTAACATTCAGTAGTGAAAGCACTCTTTTTATTTATTTTATTTATGTTTTTATTTTATTTTTTAATGGTTCTAAGCCAAAAAGATATCCAAATGGAAAACAAGCCTGTGCCTATATAACAATTCAAAAGAGATCAGAGACCTGATGCGAAAACCTGACATTATAAAATTACTAGAGATAAAAAGGCAATAAATCTTGTGGCTTGAACCTACTGAATGTTTTCTTCGATATGATCAAAACATAAATCACACAAGAAAAAAACTGATCAACGGGACTTAAGAACATCTGCAGTCTGAAAACAATTACTGAGAGACACTTGCAATTACTGAGAGACACTTGTCACCTTGTCACCGCCCAGCCAGCCGCCCTTGCAGGATCTTAAGGAAACTTATTTTTCTTCTAAAAACAAAACCCAAAGCTGTCTGACCAGAGAAGGTGAGGGGACATATGAAAATATCTTACAGGTTAATGAAAGAGAAAGAGAAAGCTATTGCTAAAGACATCTTAGGCAAAAAAAAAAAAAAAAAAAAAAAAAAAAAAAAAAAAAAAAAAAATCAGCACGTGTTAAGAGTCACATGACAATTCAGATGCATTTAGAAATTAGCCATGGAGAAAGAAGCCAGATCCCCTTCCCCTGAAGAGAGTAGATACTGTATGAGTGTACTCCCATGAAATTGTGGAAAATAGAAACCAATTAACAGCGATAGGAAACAGATCAACTGTTGTCGAGGAATTGGGAGAGACCACAGGAAGAATCTCAGAGGTACTAGAAGGAGCTTCTGAGGGCTGGGTGCACTATCTTGATGCTTTCTTCATATGTACATGCATGTATGTATGTGTGTGCCTGGGTTAACATGCAAACACATGTGTATGCTGTGTCAAAGTTCATCTAATCATACATATTGAGTATCTGCTGCTTATGATAATATCAATGGTATTTCAGTAAGTATGTCTGTAGAAAGAGCAACACGCACACTGACATGGGAAAAAATGTAACATTAAGTTGAAAACTATGGAATGATTCACATAGTGAGATAGCTATGTACCTCATGTCCTATTTACATAAGACGTGTACTTACACTAAACATGCACATATATGTAATGCAAGTAAGACTGCGGACATACATACTAATCCACTTCTAGTTTTGAGACTGGGATGCAGCACGGAGTAGACTCTATCTCGTCTGTCCCAAATCTTGCCTGAACCTGTAGCAATAGTACATTACTTCTGAAAGCTTAAAAAATGAGAAACTCTAAAAACAGCACACTTTATAGCAATTGTGGTGGAACCTACAAATAAAAAGGAAAAAAAAAATCTGATGGTCTAGATGAAGTTGAGGGTAAAAGGACAAGCTGATGTGATGACCCTAAGTCAGAGGCAGCAATGAAGCCTTTGCCTCAAGCAGCTTGAGGCCAAGAAAAGCCAAGAGCTTTACAGCAACAGTCATTTGGACTCTAGTTTTCAGTAGGGATAAAGAATAGTCAAGGACACAAGAATGATGTCAGAGTAGCCAGGCGTGTGGCCCACAGTACTTGAGCAATAGGTACCTTGAATAATTTTCTGCTGCTGTTGCCGGATCTCATCAAATCCCAAGCCTCTGGTCTCCTCTGGCTCCTCACAGAGCCAAGGGTTGGAAGTCCCTCGCTTTGCTTCTTCACTCATCAGGCTGGACCTGAGAACAATGGCAAATGCATTACAGATCTCACAAAACACAACCTGGCTGAAAAATCACTGCCACGAGCACGGAGCTGGCCATCTCCACAATTTATTGCACTCTTAGTTTATCCTAAGGGCCATGTCCAGGGCTGTAAGATATCTGAGGTTATGACATGGTCCCTAGTCAACTACACAGCACTCTACTAACCCTCCAGAGATGGTGGTAAATTAGGTTGTTAAGTCTCAAAACCACAAGGTCATAGGGAAGTTGCCTGTTTATCAGAACAAATTTTGTTTCACAGGCTTTGTGACACAGAAGGCAGAAATATTATTTTTCATACAAATGTATACAAATAAAAACACAAATATTTTTCATGCAAATATAATACTAATAATACAGATTACAGCACAAAAAAGTAATAAAATCTCCCATTAAAGGGTGCTTGGGTGCACGCAGAAACACATTAGAGCTCCAGTTCAACTGTGTGACTACAGTCAAAACAACCACACTGCGTGAGACTGTCTACTGTGGTCAGTACCCGCCCCACCCCCCGAAGCATCCACATTTGGCTCTTGCACAACATATCCTGGTCCCCCGTCAAAGGACAGAGAGCATATATTTCCTGCGCTGCCTCCCTGTCCAAAGGATGTAAGAACTGTGTTGCCCAGGAGACTACCTCTGACCGCTCCAGTACAAGGTTGAACAGGAATCACGCTGCTGCTCTTGTGGAACCTGGCAGAGGGATGGTGGTGACGTTGTAGGAGTAGCAGAACCAGAACAGTTACCGTGGATTAAGCAACTGCTATGTACAGACGCTCTCCAGGTTATTTTGTGGACACTCACTCATTTCTCCATTGCTTATTCTTCTTCAAGCCCTGATGGCATCTCTTGTGTTGTCTAGAAATAGCTGCTACCCTACTGCTTGGCCTTCCATTTAGTTAAGCCTTCTGACCACAGGACAGGAAGTGGACATGGAACCCACCGCCCCTCTGCTGCATCCTGTTCCCTGCTGTAGAACCACCAGCCACCAGCATGTCACTTACTGGCAATATATGGATAGTAGCATCTACTTCAGGAAGTCTCAGCATGGATTAGCTAGAGTAATTTATGTATTCAAAAATGGTTTCCTCACTACTTAATTGGTAGGCACTGTTTTAATCAACAGGGATAAAGAAAAACAAACTATGTACAATCTGACAACACACAGTTTCTCCTTGTGGGTGCTATTCCTATATACTTGTGTGTGTGTGTGTGTGAGTGTGTGTGTGTTAAAAGAGGTGATAATAGTGTATGCAAACTACTGAATACAGTGCTTGGGAAATAATACCGTTTTCAATAAATTAACCATTTTCATTATACCAATTACTGCATTGTCTACCAGGAGGTATTAAAATTATTTTAATAAATATATTCCAACATTCTATTAATTTCACTTTAACTAAAAAGAGACTATATTCTTCAAGAAAACCTGGGCCAAATGCAAAGACTGTTTTGATTCTTTGGACTAAGATTTTACGCACAGGTCTGGTCTCTTATTCAAATGTGCCAATTAACATGTCAAACACAAGTATGACTTTCTTCCAGTCTATCAAAAAGATAGACATGTTCTTCAAGGCTTTACTTTACATGATTGGCCCCAAGAAGCCAAGATGTCGAGGCTTCACACTTACTCCATACATAATCACTTAGCTTCACCTAGCTTTGAAGACAAGGAAGAAAGAAATGAAAAGGGAAGTGAAGCAGGCAATTTGCAATCCAAACATATCCATTAACACCCGAGTCATCTTGCAAGTGCCAGCATGAATTGCACATAGCTGTATGTGGCTCCCTGCAAAAGCCTGGGTCAGAGACCATAAAAATCGCCTGAGACTCAGGAGTGCATTGGTGGCCAGCTCTGAGCAGTCATTCCAGTGAGTGCATCGAAACTGTGTGGTCCTGCTTCAAAGTTAGTGTCCAGCCCTTGTCACATACACACAAACACACACAAACACATACACACATACAAATACACATACGAATGCACACACACTCGTACACACAGACAAAATTAAGGTATTAATATTAAAGGACAAAAAGAATACAGCAAATGTGAGGTGATTTTTAAGCAACTTCAGTAAATGGCAAGTTAGGACTACAGCTGTGTTTACATGTGCAGTTTGTGTGTGGTATGTGTATACTTTAATCACCTATTAGGAAATAAAAGTGAAAATGCGGGCACAAGCTCCTATCAATGGTAAACAGGATACAGAGAACAGACTTCCCAGTATGACCTAAGCCACGGAGCTAAGAGCTTCCCAGAGCTAAGCCACGGCCTGCTCCCTGCTCATCTGAGTTGGTGCTCCTAGTTTACTGATGGCCTGGACCTACCAGGAACGTACCTTTAGCATTCCTATGTGTCTATGTATCTGAATGCAGTTCATCAGCTTTTGCAGACAACTTCACATTTAGGGTGATACCTATTATTAGTCACTAGTGCTCTACTGACAGTGTCCTCAGTTGAGTCCCATCAGACTCTGAAGTAAGGGTGAAGAATGGTACATGAATAAGTAAAATAAGCCAAGTGGTCAAAAAAAAAAAAATTGAAACAAACAAACAAAAACCAGATATGTCTTCCCTCCCTTTCCCAAAAGAAAATCACCAAGCTGCAGACATTCTGATGTACCTCTCCCCTGGCATTTTCCCACAGGTGCCCTGTGATGCCTGTCTCATTTAAGAATCCTCAAGCAGTATGCACAGGCAAGGTCAAACTCACTCCTTTGCCCTGTGAGCTTTTCTTCTTCCCATCTCGATTCCGCTTAATGTGCCACTGGGGCCTCGTGCTGCTGTTGCTGCTGCTATTATCCCGCCTCTACCTCTCAGCAGTGACTGAGGTCTTCCTCAGAGATGGCTCCCTGTCCTCATGTACCCCTGTTAGTGCAGCCTAGCTTCAGACCCTCCTCGCCTCTCCTCCAGACCCATTCTGATGCTAGAATGACCTAAAACTAAAGTCCCCCTAGACCATCTCCATGGTTCACAACTCCTGTGACTCCATGGAACTACAGGTTACATGTGAGCTTTAAAAAATGGTCCCATGGTCTCAGCAGCAGCATCTCCCAACATCCCACTTCCACACCGTTCGTCTCCCTGAGTCTTACAGCCTGTTCACTACCGCTGAGGCGAAGGCCCAAACTTTCACACTCTCATGTTTTTGCATGAGTCTAGAGTATCCCCACCCCCACCCCTTTGTCCATCTGGCAAAATTCTATTCATCCCCTAAGGCTCAACTCAAATGTCACTTCTGCTGCTGAGTCCTTCCTGATCCCCACTCCATCCCCCTTTCCTCGAATCAATCACTTGCTGGCACTCCCATGGCACTCTGTTCACGACCTCGAACGTGGCATTTATCAAGCAGGATTGTAGCTAGTTATTTACTCATCTGTCTCCCTTCCTAAGTTATGAGCTCTGTGAGGAAAGAGGCCACATGACAGTCATGTTTATATCCCCGGCACCCAGAAGTGGGAGCCTCAGAGTATGCTGGAGAAGCAGCATTCTGGAAATGCTGACAAAAACTGGGGCTGCGAACCACCGAGGGCTTTGACTGGAGGAAGCCAACATGAGAACTGTACTTAACATTTTCATCTTGAGAAATTAAAACCAAAGTCTAGTGCTACCTGCCTCCACGACTTAGCAGCAAAGACCGATGCTCTGAAGCAGATGGGGAGAATTACTCTGGAAGGGAATTCTGTCAGTAAAGCATCTTCCAGCTCAACCTTGCCTTGCAGTGACAAGTCAGATCTCTTGAGGTAAAGAAAGGACATGCTAATTGCTATGCTTCTGAGGTAGAACAGACTTGATTTTTCTTGTTAAATCACAGTGGATCAAACCCATCCTACCACATGGCTTAGCCACGGCACCTCCTGTTTTCTTTTTTGCGATGAGGCCAACCTGGCCTTGAGTTCTTGGGCTCAAACAATCCTTCAACCTCCACTTTTCCAGGTTACTGGCGATACTGGCCTACAACATGGTGGATGGGGTGGGGGCAGTTTGTTTTTTAATAAATCAATAATTTCTGTCCATATTATTTGAAGATAGGCTTTATCTATAATAATATAATAATTAGTAAACATGATGGCATCTTAGAATCCTCAACATGTTTCATGATCACTTATAAGGACACAACATAATTTCACTCACAGCCTCCCAAGAAAATAGTGTATGTTATTAAATTATAATAACACAGAGGGGGGCACACAGATAATCCATCTCTGCTGACAAATTCAGTTGGAACCTGTCAGAGTTCACAGGGAGGGCATTCTTATCAACTGAGCAGAGAGTTGAAAAGAAGTGAATTCCAAGAAGTAGCTTTTCTTAGCATTTCAAAAAGATGTCAGCTGACTATGGAAAAATGTTTGTTTTGTCTGGAAAAAAAATATCAGTGCTTGAGCATTCACAGACCACAGGAAGGTTTACAGTTAGGAGCAGTGAAGCTATTTCTAGGGTGTCAGAGAGCTGGGTTGCATCAACAAAGGTTTCTAGCTGGCCTTGCCCACAGATGTGAAAACGCCCTTTTGGTATGAAAGGGCTAATTCCTTTTTTCAAAACGTTTTGTGTGGTTTTACTCCGTGGGCATAAAGATGCCCAGAGACTCAAATTTCAATCAGAAATGGACTCTCTGACACAAATTCTTCAGAGACACACTCTGGCAACAATGTGCAGACTGGATTACACAGAAAAGCGGCTGGGGGGCGGGGGGGGGGCAGGGAACAGGCCAAGGCTAGTGCGGCAATTGAGGTGGGTGGCAAAGGAAGTCAGGAGAAGGAGAATGACAACGGGGACCCGTAAGGAACAGACAATCAGCACACTGAGTTAAGGCTACCAGTCTGAGGGAGTAGACTGGATACACGGGGTGTTTCCAAGGCTGCTTGAGCTGCGAGAATCAGCTCAACTTAGGGAAAAGGAAATTTCTCATTAGCATTCAAAGTTCAACACAGCTTCTAAAAACAAACCCCAAATAACAGCACTCACCCGAGGTCATGATCAGCGGACATGCGGATAACTTCCTTCAGCCTGCTAGGCCACAGTCTCTTAGTCTGCAGTCTATCCACCCTTCCGTCTGTCCGTCCATGGGCCTGCCTACCCACCTACACACACACCCATCCATACAACTGAACAGCTCCTGTATGGCAGACACTAATCTAGCGGCTGAGAAGTGAACAGGACTTAAGAACCTGGTCTCATAAGGGTACACTATGGATGAAGAATGCCTAACACAGTGCCTAAGCCAACATGAGTTCTCAAGATATTTGTATTGTTAATTTCAACAAGCAATGCCTGCTGAGTTGAAGGCCAGAATAAACAACTCATACGCAGAAAATGTTTCCTTATCTTTCGTCTAAGGAGGGGCATTTCATCAGTGTCCTCAAGCCTACTGTAGTCAAGTATCTTTATTTGTTCTGTTTTGTCTTGCTTTGTTTCATTTTTGTTTTTGTTTTCCTTTTTCCCTTAGTGATGGGAATCAAACCCCGGGCCTTGTGCATCCTAGGCGCCCACTCTACCACAGAGCTCTACCTCGGACTGTTTTCCCCAATTTGAAGTCAATCCCATTATTTTCTCCTGACAAACTCCTTACCAAACTTAGCTAGGGAACTGACACAATTTAAGAAAGGGTTTTTTTCCCTGACCTTTCAAACTTCAATACACCAGCTACTAAGAACTCCCAAGTACAGCTGCTGCTGTAACATCATGACCCGTGGCTGTGCGGGCGTCAGTAGCTGCCTCCCAGACATCAGCCTCAGCAGCCCAGGAACCTTCCTATTCTTCTTCAAAATCCCAGCAGTTGCTTTTTATATTTTCTTCATTTTTTTAAAAAGATTTATTTATTATATATAAGTAAACTGTTGCTGTCTTGAGACATACCAGAAGAGGGCATCAGATCCTATTACAGATAGTATGAGTCACCATGTGGTTGCTGGGATTTGAACTCAGGACCTCTGGAAGAGCAGTCAGTGCTCTTAACCTCTGAGCCATCTCTCCAGCCCTTTTTTGGTTTTTCAAAACAGGGTTTCTCTGTATAGCCCTGGCTGCCCTGGAACTTGATCTGTAGACCAGGCTGGCCTTGAACTCAGAAATTCACCTGCCTCTGCCTCTGCCTCTACCTCTGGATTGAGGAAATCAAAGGCATGCACCACCATGGCCCAGCTTGGTTGGCTTTTTAAATATTAATAAAAAGCTGCATATTAAATGAACATCTTAACAAAACAGTTCACAGGTTGTTGAAAGGCTTCAGAGGACATATTTCAGCTTCTAATCCAAATACCAGAAGTCAGATTATCCTTGAGGAGAATCACCTCTGCCACCTAAAATCAGCACCAAAAGAACGTGCTCTTTCGCTAAAGTATTTGATCATCACAGGTACCTTAAAAGTAGAGAGGCAAGGGGTGGCTGGCACAAAATCCTAAACCTTCCGGTCTGTGAAGACCAATCACATTACCAGCCTTGCGGTGACTGAGCGCTCTCTGCTGGTCAGTGGGGGAAATTCAGGTACAGTAACCTGGTCAATGGCAATAGTAACTCTGTACTTTATTAATAATACAAAATGTATGCTTGTAAACATGGTAGAGTGTGCAATAGTGACCAAGATGCTCATCCACCATGAGGAGCCACATCTCTGGACACTGCCCTCTGTTCTTCCGCTAACTTGGTTCTTTACAAGCCAACAGTTTCATGGCATATCCAGAGAGGGTCCAGATGAGATGAACAAACAATACGTATTTTGCTCTTAGAAACATCACATGTCTAACTTGTCCAACTCAGCCTCAACATTTCCCCCTGTATTCAGCATGCTTGTTTCCACTCCATTACTTTATAAAGTGATGCTAAAATGCTCCATTAATGGTGCCACTAGCACTGCTCTGGAAACAAGCGTGCTATGTGTAGTTTCACAAAATCACTGGCTGGCAAGCAACAGTGGTACAAATCTGTTTGGCAACCGGTGTATAAAAATGCAAATATGCCACTAAAAGACTAATTAAGGGTGTCAAGTGGTAATGTATATACAATCAATACACACAGAGCCAAGGACCACCTACCTAGCCATCACTTCAACCTAAACAATTCAATTTTTATTGCACTGACTCTGCCAACTCACACCTAAAATGCAAATTAGTGAGATGGTGGCCCATACTTTTAACAGTGGTGCCCTTTTGACTTGGGGACAGAATCCAGAAATTTGTAAGGCCCTCGGGTGACTTTTACACAACCAGCTGGACACCAATCTATAGACTGGTATGTAAGCTACTGCTCTCAGGCAGTAGACTCCAGGAAAGCTCAAGGTAAAGTGGGCAGGGCAGCATGTACCTAGATCCCAGCACTTAGGAACCGAGACAGGATTCTGCAAGTCTAAGGAGTGCACAGTGAGTGCTGAGCCAGCCTGGAATAGAGAGGGAGACACTGACTTTAAAAATACATTAAAAAGTTCACAGCAGAATGAGGTGCGTGGTGTACCGATGATACTCCTTCTCTCGGGATGGGACCATGCACAAGTTTTATGCCTTCCAATGCCTCCTCAGCTTCCGTCCCCCATACCAGCTTCTCCTCCTCCTAATTTCTTACACTGCACTTATGGCCCTTGCCATATAATTCTGTATACCATCATCTACTACTGTATTCTCTGGTCATTCTGTTAAAGGAAGAAAGACCTCTTTACATGGTGTGCATTGTCTTTTCTTCTGCCAAGATCAGTGGGAGCAAGCACTCATTCCTGGTTACAGGGCGCTTTCTGGTTCACAGAGGGCCTTGCCACGTACCCACCACATTCCAGTTTCACAAGCTGCAGAGTCATGGTTATCTTTAGTTTACAGGAAACAAAATGGAGTTAAAACTCAAACCCAAGCTGGGCAGTGATGGCATATGCCTTTAATCCCAGCACTTGGGAGGCAGAAGCAGGTGGATTTCTGAGTTCGAGGCCAGCCTGGTTTTCAGAGTGAGTTCCAGGACAGCTAGAGCTACACAGAGAAACCCTGTCTCAACACACACACACACACACACACACACATATACACACACACACACACCCCAAAACAAAACAAACAAACAAAAAAAACCCTCAAACTCAAGTTTTGTGATATTCAACCATGGTGCTTCAACGAAATGCCACCTTGGAGATATGGCGCTATAGGGCCTTCCTGTCCACAGGCTGGAAAGAGCAAAAGAAAAAGACAAAGCACTTGAAGCCAGTGAGGAAAAAAAAACCCACAACCAAAACAGGCAACGGTGGTGTGAACCAAGATCAAGAAAGACTAGAGACAAAAGCAAGAGCAAAGGATGCTGGTTCTCCTCCAGCACTGGTTCAGCTCTGACACAGAAACTCTCCCTCCTCTGTAATCCAAAGGGCGATCCTTCTTTGCTGCCTCTGCAGACTGTGGAGGCAAAATGAGATCAATGGATTGATGCATCTAATTTAATCTACCTACCTAAATTTTAATTTCTTAGCCTTTATTTACTAGCAAGTTGAACTTGGGAGACTGAGGAGCTGGCTCAGTTAGTAAAGGACTGGCCACACAAACATGAGGATCTTACTTCAATCCCCAGCATCCATGTTAAAAGAAATAAAAACCATAAACAGAAAACCACAAGGTATTGCAGTGCATGCTTATAATCTTCCAGACGAGGGCGGGGGGCAGGGGTAAGGCAGGAGGCTCCCTGGACTCTGGACAGCCACTGTAACAGAACCACTAAGATCCAGGTTCGGAAGAGAGACCCTGTCTCAGAAAATAAGGTGGATGGTGGTTGAAGAAGCCACCAGGTGTCAACCCATGGCCTCCATATGCGCACACACATACAGAAGAAAAAGAGCAAACTGTGGAAAGTATTCAATGTATCAAAAAAAAAAAAAAAAAAAAAAAAAAAAAAAAAAAGAAAGAAAAAGAAAAAAAAAAAGACAATGAGCTAAAATACAGCGTGCACAGCTACTCTTCTTTCCCCCTCCTCGATAGACTGCGACTTTTCTCCTTTTCAATTCCCAAATGACTTTTGCAATTTAAAGTTGATACGTGCAGCTGTAGAGATCTTTATTTTCCATGCCCAAAGTCATCGGTATAATACCAAGTACTAAAATGCAAAACAGACTCTTTTTTTCCATGCATAGATTAACAAAACCTACCAAGTTCTGCGACACCTACTAATGGCTAGCAGGTTGGGAAATAAGCCCTCCTACATACTGCTGGCAAGCCAAACAACTTTTAAAAAACATATATGGCAGTTCCTTAAATTTCCAACACACATATCCTGGGGGCCCTCTCCTACAGAAACAGAGGCCACAGTGCTCACAGAATTTGCCTTAGCCATGTACATAATTAGAAAAAAAAACAATCCAACATTATGGACAGTGGCTACAAGAATGACTGCAGATTTATAACTACAAAGTATGCACTGTTGCAATGTGTTAAACCTATTGATTTGGAGGAATGCCCAAACTTAAATTTAAAAAAAGTAAATTACAGAGACATGTACATAGTACAAGTATGTTTTCAGAAAGATATATTTATGGCAACATACTTACAAGTATAAATAACAGTAACTATGATCAAGATAATGCCAACATTACAGTGGTGACTTTAAGAGCCTGGCATCAGGGAAAGGAGAGGCAATATATGTTGGCACTATACATGAGCGTAAGCATGGATCATTATTCTAAATCCAAGTAGACAGCCAAGCATAAGAATCCTTCTATCTTGGGAGGCAGAGGCAGGGGGATTTCTGAGTTCGAGGCCAGCCTGGTCTACAGAGTGAGTTCCAGG
>NW_022196911.1:63177761-63207751 GCF_008632895.1 Mastomys coucha | reverse complement strand
AAAAAAAAAAAAAAAAAAAAAAAAGGAATCCTTCTATAATCTCAGGATTGCTGAGGTAGAGGCAGGAGGATCATATGTTCCAGCTCAGTTGGGTTGTACAGTGAGAGCCCCACTGAATTCCCCCAAAATAAAAAAGAAAGTAAAGTCATTTTCCCTGCAAGAAGGGAGGGAAAGAAAGAGAGAAAAGATGACAGGAAACAAAGATCTATAAAATATTGCATGGTATCCCATTAACATGCAAAATTTGAAGTTTGATATATCAGCTAAAAAAAAAATACAGTTTAAAAAGTTAAGTGGCAACCGATGTGAAAACTATTAGAAAGACACATTGAAAACGTCTCTTATTTTAAAATCAAGAGCAGAGCAAAAGAACCAGGCCTGGCAACATGCATGTGTAACCCAACAACACACATGTGTAACCCAGGGCTTGGGAGGAAGAGGCAGGTGGATGAGGGATTCAAGGTTATCTGTGGTTGTTAAGACCAGCCTGGGCTTACTTGAGACTTTGAAAAGAGGGCAAAGAGGAAAAAAGAGAAAGGGAGAAGGGAAAATGAGGGGGGAGAGGAGGAGTAGAAAAAGTGGGGAGAGATGGACAAGGGTGTGTGCCAAATTTCCCAAGGAGAAAAGCAATGGATGAAAAAGATACCTAAGTTTTTAAAAAGGAAGGGAGAACAGAGACAGAAGAAACAGCAAGAAGCAGACCAGGCTGGGCAGAGTCTGGAGGCCATGAAGGGAGACATGAAAGTGACAGGCAGGTCTGCAATCCGCACAGACAGGGGGAAGGCTAAAGAAAGGGCTGGACGGCAGCAGGAATGCTTTCCTGGCATTCAGAAAAAAGGGCAATTCATTTCCATGTTCTCTCCTTACTCTCAGAGAAGGAAAGCGCCCATGGTTCAAAACCCAGCCAAGAGAGGTCGGGTGTGTTTCCTCTTCTGGGGACTTACATCCCCACCTTGTGGTCTGCTCAGGACACAGCTTTTCTGCTTAGATATATATACATGTGAGTTAAGAGTATATACGTGGGTATGCGTGTGTGTATGTGTGGTGTGTATTTATACACACATTTAATTCAAACAGAACATATAAAATGAAAGGCCACAGCATACAGGAAAAAGCAGTGAATACCCTCAGTTAGCTGCTACCAGGGCAAAACCTGTAGCATCCGAATCCTTTGTGTAAGTACTGAGTGAGAGTGTATGGGGCAGTGCACACTGAACTGCATGTGGATCAGAGCACAGCTCCCAGCAGTCAGTCCTCCCTCCATCTTGTTAGAGCAGGATCTCTCCCTTTCTGCTGTTGCTCAGAGTACTCCAGGCTAGCTGGCCTGCAAGCTTCCAGGAGATTCTCCCATCTCCTCCCATCCCGCTGTACCACTGTACTTGAGCCTTGAGATTATGGATATGCAACATCTGGCTTTTTACGTGGGTTCCAAGGATCAATCTCGGGTCATCAGGCTTGCGTGGCAAGCGCTCTTACTCCATGAGCAGTCTCTCTGGCCCAGAAGCCCGTCTGTTCCATTCCGCTCACTTCCTCTTCCAAAAGGAACCACTTACTTTCATGATTCATAACACTATAAATTTCACCTTTATAGGAATGGCAGTATACATGTGTAATTCCTCTGTCTGGCTTATGTCACTCAGCATGTTTGTGCGAGCCATCCACAGTGTGGTGTGCACCTGTAGACTGTTCATCTGTATTTGCTGTGTAATATCAATGTCTGAATATACCATTAGTCTACAGAGTTCCCTGGGCTTGGAAAAACAACAGGAACTTTTAAGAACAGCTCTGCTATAAACATTTTTTCTGAGTCCATGGGACAGTTCCATTTGAGTGGGTGGACAGTTTCTAAAGAGACTGTACTTATGTAGTCCCACCAGTAGTATATGAGAATTCCAGCAAATCCTAGGAACATCTGGTATACCTGGCAAGGTAGCCAAGCTGCTCTGGTAGGTATGGTGGTGTGACATCCTGGTTACAGTCCAACTTTCCTGATGACTGACAAAAGCCAACACCTTTGCATACATTCATCACACACGGTCTCCTCTGTGAAGTCCAGGGTTAAATCCTTAGTTGTTGTCTTTCTAATGTTGTCTGCCTTCTAGGCTCTTTACTTATGGTCGATATATTTCCCATATCAGATGAATACCCGGAAGATACTGATTTCCACTCTAGTTTGTCTTAACTGTTGGTAGTCTTTGGAAGACAGATTTTGATGAAATCCATTTCTTCATGCATTTCCTTTGTGTTTAGTGACTTGGATGGCCTAAGAAATCTTTACCACATACCACTATACCACAGTGTGTGAAGATCTTGGGTTTTCTACTCTTGTGACCTTTCATGTTTAGGTCCACAGTGTCCCTTTGGATTGGTGACAGTGGGGGCTGCAAGACTCCTTTCTTCCCTGTGTGGACATCAGTTGATCTAATGCTACACCTGTTAAGCCACCTCTGTGACCAGTCGGGTGACAACATGTGTGTGGGACTGATCCTAAACACCCTATTTTGTTCACTGCCTCTCCTTGTGCAACACAACGCAGCCTTAGCCCAGCTGCTGCACTGCTGTGTCTTCTCTTCAATGATGCCTTGGTGCTGCTTGATTCTTCACACTGTCACATAAACTGTGGTGGAAGCCAGATTATCAAGTGACTACACAGAACTACACAGAAACCAAAATTCTAATGGCACTGTAAATGGGTTTGCTTTGGATCTACAACGCAGTCTAAAGGGATCTGACATCTTAACCATGCTGGGTGTTCGAATCTTTGGGTTTTCCTTGGTTCTTCTAAATGATATTTCATGGTATTTGGTGTGAAGTTCTCATTAGGTTTATGCCCACATATTCCATGTTAGAGAGAGAGACAGAGAAAGAGAGGAGAGAGAGAGATGCCACAAGTATATCTGTGAACTGTGAGCCCAGTGCCTATAGAGGTCAGAAGAGGGCATCAAGGCATCAGATCCTCTCAAACTGGAGTCACAAACAGTTGTGAGCTGCCATGTGGGTGGTAAGAGGTGAACCCAGGACTTCTGGAAGAGCAGCCAGTTCTCTTAACCTCTGAGTCACCTCACCAGCCCCAATTTCACATTATTTTAATAAATGTTGCTGTAGGGCAGGTAGAGGGTTAATAAAGAGCCTTGTGAGTGATAGGCAGGAACCCTGACACTAAGCTACACACCCCACTCAGTTATTTTCAATAATATAATAAAGAGCAACTTTACTTTTGTTTTGTTTTGTTTTTCAAACAGGGTTTCTCTGTGTAGTCACGGCTGTCCTAGAACTCACTCTGTAGACCAGGCTGGCCTTGAACTCAGAAATCCGCCTGCCTCTGCCTCCCAAGTGCTGGGATTAAAGGCGTGCGCCACCACTGCCAGGTGCAACTTCACATTTTTTACCATTGTGTATTTGTGTTGCTGCTGCTTAGCCTGTAAAGCCTCTGGACAGCCCAGGCTGCCGCTTCTAACCACTTCCCAACAGAGTGCTTTCTTATTTCCACCCCCCGGCACGCCCACCCCTGTAATAATGGATACCTCAACTACCTGATTGATGGCCCAGAGTTGCAACAACTAATAGTCCTTCAAAGTTCAAGGTCTTCGGTTTCATTGCTTGAACAAGCATCCAAATAGACAAGGTCTCCTTATAGTTAGCCTTCATTCAGAAGTCAACTCGACCATTAGAGAAAAAATGCTAATCCAGAGTAACGACAGAGAACCCTCCAAGCAATAACTCGTCTCAGAAGTGCATACACAACCGAGACGCTTCATACAGCTGTGCTCTGCCAAGTTGAGAGTCAGCTGCGGAATATTCAAGAGCAAGTTTAAACTTTGCTTAATACTCTCCAAGGCACGCTGCTAACAAGAAAGGATCACACACACACACAGTGTAAAATACACATCTGTGTGAAGAAACAGAAGTTAGAGACAGGTTAGAGCCTGGAGGCACATGTGCAGCCACACACATGCAGAATCTCTCCGAAAGGACACACAGACAATTGTCCAAATAGTGTGCAGCCACACACATGCAGGATCTCTCCGAAAGGACACACAGACAATTGTCTAAATAGTGTGCAGTCACACACATGCAGGATCTCTCCGAAAGGACACACAGACAATTGTCCAAATAGTGTGCAACCACACACATGCAGGATCTCTCCAAAAGGACACACAGACAACTATCCAAACAGCTGCCATCAGGAGGAATGGGAGAGTGCATGTCGGAGCTGAGAGGACCTTGTTGTCATTGATAGTTTTTTCCACAGCTGGACTTTTTGTTGCTTAAAATTTTGCCATTAATCTACAACATATGT
Organism: Mastomys coucha; assembly: GCF_008632895.1. NCBI lineage: Eukaryota > Metazoa > Chordata > Mammalia > Rodentia > Muridae > Mastomys > Mastomys coucha. The sequence goes on along the minus strand of NW_022196911.1, from coordinate 63,203,451 downwards.
AAACATAAAAATTATACTGATGTAAACATACAAGCCATAGTATATATTTTAAAATATTCTTCAAAAACACTCTATTAAATTGCATAAGTCCCTGCAATGTCCCAAAGTGTCAAAATTTTGACTTAATAATCTCAACCAAATCGGTTAATAAAGATGTGACTTGACTCAGTGGTGAAGTACTTGCCTAGCATACATGAGGCCTTGGGTTCAAAGGGGGAAACTCTGAGTCCTAAGAAAAACTTTGTCACATGCAGTTTTCCTCCCCAGAAGTGACATGGTCACTCCCTGGAGCAGCAGCTCAGTGACACAGTGCACTTTTTACAAGGCCCTGAACATGATCCCCAAGGCCCAACCCTAAATAACAAAACTGTTCACCATGTACACTGCATGACCAGTATCAGACCACTAGTTAATACAGGACCACAAAGCAGGTGTACCGGGGCAGCAGTTATCACTTAACTGGCCGAGTGCCTGTCGAGACATGTAAAGCCTGGGTTCAATCCCCAGCAGAATGTAAAAGAGGCATGGTTGCACACACCTGTCATTCCTGCTCTTGGAAGGCAGAGGCAGGAGGATCAGAAGTACCAAGGCCATTCTCTGGCTACAGAGAGAGTACAAGGTCAGCCTGTACTACATGATACCTTGTCCTGAAACAAAAGCAAAACAGATGCTCCAATACAAAGGAAGTGCCAGATTTCTTAAGCCCCTACCCTTTTCGAATCCTCCTTATGACTGTAATACCATGTCAGTTCTCACACCAAATTAACTGGTTACAGTTCTCCACTTCTGGAGACAAAGTCAGACAGTTAAACAAGAATTAACATAGAACCCACAAGCTCGTGTCTACAGAAGAGAGCAGCACGTGAGATTGTCTGTGTGTATGCGTGTATGTAACTGTAAATGTGCATGTGTGTGTATGTGAATGGTACCGTGCATATGTTCGAGTGTCTGCATGTGTTATGCACGTGTATATGCTTGAGTGTATGTGCATGTTACATGTGGTAGGGTTCACACATGTAAGTGTATATGAGTGTGTGTTGGAACTGGGTTATATTGCACAAGTTACTCATCACCTCCTGAGGAAGAACTGGGAAGTAGAAACAGCCCAGCTTCTTAAAAAGACAAAACTGGGGGGGGGGGGGAAGCAATGATCTAGCAAATGGAATTCAGCACAAATAAAAGAATTCAAAGGCCAGTGAGGTACCACTTCTCTAGGACCGAAGCAGCAGGAAATAAAAGTTCTTCCTTTGGGCAAAGAATTGGGGATGAGCCAGGCAATGGTGGCACACACCTTTAATCCTAGCACTTGGGAGGCAGAGGCAGGCGGATTTCTGAGTTCGAGGCCAGCCTGGTCTACAGGGTGAATTCTAGGACAGCTACACAGAGAAACCCTGTCTCAAAGAAAAAAATAATAATAATAATTGGGGATGAACCTCTGGCTCTTCAAGAAATGTCACCCTAACAAGAGCTACACACCAAGAGAGCTAGGGAAAAAAGCTGAGAAGCCCCCACCATCTGCTCACGCAGTAGCCCTCCCACCTACTCCCATCTCTTCCCATTTTCAGAACATCAACTCTGGTCAAGGCTCTGCCCCCTGGACAATGTGACTGTCTCCATTTTCCGTTCAGAACAATATCTAGGTTGACTAACCAAGCCAATCATGGCAATCCAGAGACTTCTTGGTTTCTGGTCTTGTTGGGTCATGTGACACAAGCTACTCTATTTCAGTTTTAAGCCAAAGATAATTGTGAAGTTCCCAGGAAGGGGTTCGTTACTCTTAAATCCTGGGCTGGAGAGATGGCTCAGTGGTTAAGAGCACTGACTGCTCTTGCAGAGGTCCTGAGTTCAGTTCCTAACCTCCGTACTAGGCAGCTCACAACTGCCTGTGTCTGGCCTCCATGGGCTCCTGTACACACGTGGTGTACAGAAATTCATGTAGGCACATACATATAAAATAACAAATTTTCTTTAAATGAAAACTGGGAAATGAGGTGATAGCTCCATGTGAAAAGTACTTCATGCAGCCTGCGGCTCATATCCCAGCACCCATGTTAATACCAGACGACATGGGACTCACTTAGACTCCCAGCACTCAAGAGGCTGAGACAGGGGGATCCCCGGAACAAGTTGAGTAACCAGACTAACCAAATTGGCAAACTCTGGGTTTAGTGAGAGACTCTGCCTCCAGATGTAAGTTAGAAAATGAAGATAGCTGACACCGACCTCTGGCCTACACACTACATACACACACACACACACACACACACACACACAACTGTGAACATGTTGAGCACACATACACACATGCACGCACCACACACACAAACATGCAAAAATAACTAGAAAATATAAGAATCAACAGAAAAAATCTACTAAAAGCAGAATTAAGAAAGTGGCTATATGGGGCTGGAGAGATGGCTCAGTGGTTAAGAGCTGATTGCTCTTCTGAAGGTCCTGAGCTCAAAGCCCAGCAACCACATGGTGGCTCACAACCATCTGTAATGAGATCCGATACCCTCTTCGGGGCTGTCTGAAGACAGCTACAGTGTACTTACATATAATAATAAAATAAATCTAAAAAAAAAAAAAAAAAAAAGTAAGTGGTTATACGCTGGGTGGTGGTGGCACACACCTTTAATCCCAGCACTTGGGAGGCAGAAGTAGGGGAATTTCTGAGTTCGAGGCCAGCCTGGTCTACAGAGTGAGTTCCAGGACAGCCACAGCTACACAGAGAAACCCTGCCTCGAAAAAACAAAACAAAACAAAAAAAGAAAGTGGCTATAGTGTTAAGAGCAGACATCAGGAATCAAAAGAGGAAGCATAAAACAGCAACGAGATTAAGAAAGAAGGCACAAGCTTGCCAGTCATCCCAGCACGTGGGAGGTAGAGAGAGGCAATCGCTGAGTTTGAGGCCAGCCGAGTGCACAGAGCACTTTCCCAGCCAGCCAGCATACATTAGACATACTGGCCTGTAGACTGCAGAGCTGGCATAGCAGCAGAAAGAACTGACAGACAAATACTAGGCCCACAGGAATGTGTCACATGACAAAGTCAGCACTTCCACCTTGAAAAGCTGCAGTCAGACACAAAACTACAAAGGCCAAATTGGAGACGAGTGGGGTCACACTCTCCATCAGACACTGAACAGCTACAATTACTTAACGTTACCATTATTACTAATACTGTGTGTATATAATGGGGTAATCAGAGGACCCTCTGTAGAGTCAGTTCACTCCTTCCTTCCACTTTCATGTGGGTTCCAGGATCAAACTCAAGTCGTGAGGCTTGGGTAGCAAGTACTTTATCTCTGAGCCATCACCTTGCCAGCCCAGTTGTTTGGGAATACTGAGAGCCACAATCCCAACACTCAGGAGGCAGTCACAGGCAGATCTCTGAGTTTGAGATTAACCTGACCTACAGATGGAGTTCCAGGACAGCCAGAGCTACACAGAAAAGCCTGTCTGGGTTGGGGGAGTGGAGAGCCATGTTTCTTTAGATCTTAAGTCACTGTAAGTATGTGGAGTAAGTGCATGCAACTCTGCTGAGATGGCATATGACAGATCTCTCCTTGGGGAGGCTAAGTGCATAGGCAAACAGGTGCAGGAACTGCTGACACAGGCCTGACGGCTTCTGACCCAGTGGGTGATAGTTTCCAAATGCCCAGAATTTCCAATGCATATGCCCTCAGACCTAGCCACCACGTCTGAGATTTTCTTCAGAGAGACATTTGGACACATGAGAAATCGTCTACATTTCAGATTATCTAATTTGTATTTGCAGGGAGGAGCTGGAGGGAGACAGTCTCAGATATCCCAGACCAGTACTGAACTTTTGTGGTACAAACTATTGAACCTTTTTGTAACAGAAAGAAAGACTGAGAAAAAGACACAACATATAGGTATTAATTAGTTAAATTAATTATGGTATGTGTACAAGATGAAATATACTAAATACTAATATCTAATTTAATACTAGTAACTTAACACTAAAATATCAACTACAAATCTGAATGGGAAAAAATCTCTAAGATATATAATCATGTATAAGGTATGTATGAAAAATGGTAGACTATAAGAAAATATACTCCTGTTTATTGCTATAATCTTTAGCAACTCATAGAAGGATATGGGTAAAAACATCACTTACATTGTAGGGGTGAGGGTCAAAATGAGAGGACTTTCCCTGAAACCTGGTAAATGCTTTTTAGATTTCCTAGCCACCGGAATATTTTACTCATGCTAAGTATCTTCTTCCTCTCCTGTTGCATCCATCTGGAGACCATGAGAGGCTTCAGACTGAACGCAAGGGACCACTCTGAGCAAGGCAGAGGAGGGAGCATACAGATAATGGATAGCACCAGGCAGCTGAGCTAGCCAGTGTTCTAATGTGAGGCCTTCTTCATAGGAATGATTTCTTGAAGCATATTTAGTAGGATCATCTGTTCCCTGTGGGTGAGAGAATCCTAACTGCACGGTGAACTAAACTTATGCCCTCTGTGGGCACCTGAACTCACATGCAAACGTGTGACTGCATTTTCTTACAAACAGCCTACTTTCTTTTTTTACTTTTTAAGATGTATTTATTAGTATGCCTAAGCACACTGTAGCTGTCTTCAGACACACCAGAAGAGGGCATCAGATTTCATTATGAATGGTTATGAGTCACCATGTGGTTGCTGGGATTTGAACTCAGGACCTTTGGAAGAGCAGTCAGTGCTCTTAACCACTGAGCCATTTCTCTGGCCCCCAAACAGCCTAATGTCATTCTTTTTATGGCTTATAGCATTTAGATACATTTTCTACTCATACATCCGCACCTAGGCTGAGTCCCAAACACAGCCATCATGCATGGTGCTGGGTTAAACTCAGGTTTGCAAGTATCATACACTAGTATGATGGTTTGGTTCCTCTGGGTCTGTTCCTAAGGAGTGGCCCTGCTGGATCATATACTAGCTCTACATTTTTTTTTTTTTTTTGAGGCACTCTATAATGGTTTCCACAACAACTTCTGCCAGGAGTTACTCCCACTCTTCCCAGTGTTTGCTGCTGTTTGTTTTCCAGATGGCAGCCATTAGGGAGAGACAGGGTCGTAGTAATTTGAGTTGCATCCCTGATGGTTGAGAGTGTAGAGCTTTGGACTTTCTGTGACCTTGCTGATCCGTCATACTTTTGAAAAGTGTCAGATTGGTTCATCTGACCTTTTCTGATCAGGTCTGTTGGGTCTTTTTACATGTCTATCAGAAGGAAAGCCACTAGGCTCTGTGCCTTCTGTAGGCTGCACCATCGGTCTCCTTGCGTGTGTGGGAGCCATTAATTGATTTAGGTGCTAGGAACTGAACCCAGGACTTCAGACTCTAATCCACACTCACAACCATCTCTCCCTTGTCAGATTGTACTATCACTGAGCTGTTAGAGTCCTAGTTAAAAAGTCCTGTCGATGCCCATATCTTGAAATGTGTTCTTCTGGATGACTCAGAATTGGGGTCTTGTGCAGTTTTTGCTCCATTTATAGACTGCTTTTTGTACAGGGTGAAGAGTCAGACATCTAGTTTCTGTCTGTAAAAAGCCGGGATCCAGTTTTCCCAGTGCCATCTGTTAAGGAGGCTGTCTTTTCTGCAGTGTGGAGAATCAGACGGCTGCAGCTGTGTGGCTTTGCTTCTGGATCCTCTATTCTGTTCACTGGCCCAAGTGTCTGTTTCCACGCCTGTCCTGTGCTGTTTGGCTTGAGTGGCTCTGTATTCTGCAGTCTGATGCATTCTCTATTCTGATTGCTCACTGGAAAAGCAGCAGGACTACACACTTACCTATCAAATTACTCAAAAGAGCCAGGGAGGTACAGAATACATGCTTCCCCTGGCCCCAGTTTGGTATCAGTCCCCAGCTTCCCTCACATGAAGGTTGGAGCCATGTGACCACCTCCAGCCAATGGGCAGAGGGTAAGATATTTGCAGGCCAAATCATCTATGAGGATATAGGGCTCCACCTTTCTACTCCATCCACAGGACATGTGGCCTTGTGTTACAACAGCACAGCCCCTTGAGGAGACAACCTGGACTTCTGAGTGGCTGAGAAAGCTTTTGCATAAACACGCCTGGCAGTCCCAGCTGTTTAGTTCCCGAAGCATCCTATCACATCTTGGATTGGCTTTCAATCAACAAAAATGTGTTGAATTCAGGTGTGCTTGCTGTATACCCAGCTCTAGGATAGGTCTTTGGGGAGACAGACACAAAGGAAGTCGAGAGGTGCTCCTTCATTTAGGAGAAACTCTCTAAGCACTGTGTAGTCTTTGATCCCTGGCATCATGATACTCAAAATCTCCATCAAGAGGCAAAAAAATATATTAAAAAAAAAAAAGGCAAATGATAAGTGCTGGATCCTGTGATCTCGATAGCTAAACAGGTTCACACTGATGCAGAGGGCGATGCACTCACTCTTCTGCTGAGTTCACTCTACTTCCTGCCATGCTATGTGTCATGTCACTGTATGGGTGTTCCAGGGACTACATGCTACAGAGAGCAACTACCCTCAGTGCTGGCTTCAGGCTGCCACATCCCGAGAGGCAGAGATGGCAATGGGCACACACACTAGGCACTGTGCGCTTTATCACAGCATCCTTGCATCCGTACCCACTGTTTACTACATTGCCAGGGAATTGCAGTGTCTTAGCTGCCTTCATACCTACCTGGGCTTATTTAAATCAAAATAAAGCTCCAATGATGTCAGCACATCTTTACAGAAAAGCTAGGGGGTTGTCATATTTCTGGGTACAATTAAATGAACAAATATTCAGTTTGCATACTGTCTGAGCAAGCCAATGAAGTAAGTGCATATTCCTTAGCAATTGCCTACTAATATAAGAGTGGTCTTATGTTAACATCAGTACTATCAAGCACAAATGAATGATTCTTTAAGAAACCTATGTATTATTGAGTGCAAATCCTTCTTATAAACCATTAAACTGAAATAAAACATTGCATGATTTATAATGAGAGAGGGTATATTTTTCCAAACTGGGCCAGCTTACCCCTTGGGCAACCTAATGGTCCCCACTACCAGGGCATCACCATAGTGATGCCAGACTTGGTGCAGACACCTGATTGGTGTAACATACTCAGCCCAGAACTCCTGAACTCCAGCAATCCTCCAGCCTCGGCCCCTGAGTAGCTGGGACTTCAGGCATGGGTCATACAAAAGAGGTTACATACTTATTTTCAATTTAATTTTTTGTTACTTGTTCATTTTGAGAGATTATATTTTGTTTGGTTGGTTGGTTTTTTGTTTGTTTGTTTTATTTTTTGGGTTTATTTTTTGAGACAGAGTTTCTCTGTATAGCTCTGCCTGTCCTGGAACTCAGTCTGTAGACCAAGCTGGCCTTGAACTCAGTAATGCACCTGCCTCTGTCTCACAAGTGCTGGGATTAAAGACTTATGCAACCACTGCCTGGCTTGAGGTTACATTTTTTTAATGTAAGATTTAATGTGATTTTTGGGCTGCCCACACAGTAACATAAAATACATACTGTATAATTTATATGTTTTCAGTAGATCAGGAGAAAAGTGTATGTCTAAAATTAAAGTGAGTCTATTGCAAGAAAATGTGACATTTCGTTATCACCTTTTGATTCTAGCAAGCTGCCATTTTGTTAGCGTCCCTTTCCTGACATAAAACGACCAACACAAACTCCAAATAACTTTCCCTTTCCATACTTCTCTGTGTGGTTAGTGGTGTGAAGTTAAGCTTCGCCAGTCGGCCACCCACGGCCGTCGCGTTAATCTCAGAGACCATCACAGCTCAGTGGAGTATGCACTGATTCTTCTTTCTCTTTACAAAGCTCTAGCTAATTGCGAGGCTCAGCGAGGCTCTGAATGCAAAGGGCAACTGGCTTTCAAGTCAGAAGCTATGTCATGGCTTATCGTCTTCCAAGGGACACTGTTACACAGAGGCTTCTTTAACAACTGTCCAAATACCTAAATTAGCCAACCATTGCTTATCTGGATGCCAGCTTACTGCTCTCGAATAACAACAGGAAATCTGTGAGGTAAAAATGAAGACTCTGTCACATGATGGCTACACGTTCAATTATGTGGGATCAGCACATTAATGTCTGCTTAAAGGAAGTGCTAATCCAAACTGACGTTTGCCAAGACGCTTCTCTCCCTAATAAGTTCCATCTGAAAGGAGAGGAGAGTGGAGGGAAGGCACAGGAGGCTTCTGGGAATGAGGGACACGGGCTTCGCAAAGCAAGCAGGAGCAAGACATTTCAGCCTCGGCATCCCTTCGCTCTCTCGGCACCCTTAAGGTTTCTGCATCAGCAAAGGTGCCACCTCCCTGCCTAGTTAGAGCAAGTCCACCAACCTGGGAGTCCATTCTCACGACCCTGCAGCTGAGCATCCAGGGGCTTTCGTAGTACCACTTCGGAGTAGCTTCTCTTTAGTAGCATCTCCTTACTGGCTGGACTTTCCTAGACTGGCTATGGGATTTGCACTTTTGTCCAGGCACACACAGATGTACTCCTGTTAGGGTGGGCACAAGGAAGCGAACCAATCTCAGCCCCACAACAATTTGCTAGGAAATTGAGAAATTCACCGTCTAATAACCCCCTACCATTCCCCTTCTTTACATTTCCATGGTGACTGACTCCTATTTGGCCCATGATTTCTAACACAAGCCAGGGGTCATGTTCTGTGAAATGGGACCCCTCTCCTCAGCCATCACTTCTCCTTAACAGTGCTTATGTACTTCTTAAACACAACTTCTCTGGACGCTTACTGAAGAAAAATCTGTGTGTGCACACGTGTGCACGCCTTGCCTTTGGCTCTCTATCCTGAGGAAATACAGGTAAGTTCTGCCAGTAATCTTATGTGTTGCAACAACCAGAAGTCATGCATCATTACTTCAGCTTATTCTCGGTCTGGTTTCTCTGTCCCCAGGCCACCCCAGCCATTTACCAACTAATATGCAACTGTTTTGGGTACGGGTGAATCAACCTTAACGCACAGGACCAGTGGGAGGCAGCCCTCGTGACAGGAATGAGAAGCTCCTCGGGCCTCCGACCAAAACCTAGACTGCCTTTGCTCTGAACCTGCCAAGTTTCCTAAAAGTCTCCCATCCAGTCATTTGCTTTAGTTTAAATCCAAGGCTCTGGGGAAGCTTTGATTAAAATATACACAGAAGATAAGCTACTAATGCACATTGGTCCTCTAGCTAGACCTAACAGAAGACTGTCAGGTAATGAATGAGGCAACAGGCAGCACACTGGGTACTGGAAGGGGACAGCTGGGGGGAGGTAGTACCAGGGCAGCACATGGAAAAGGCTGGCCAAGGAGGCCAGGTCACTTGAGAAGGAGAGCACTGTGACAGGTGAGACAAGAAGGTCTTCACAGCTGGCAGCATCGTGAGCATCCCCTAACCCGGTGGAGACACAACACTCCAGAGATGACATCTTTAAAGACATCTCATAAAGGCAATCACTTCATCTGGTTCTAACAATAACAAAGACTGGGCAAAACATGGCCCAGTTTTAAAATCAATGAACGAGAACCCTAAATGACTGAGGGACTAGTAAGCTGCCTGGTCCAGCCCTTTGTATTATGTAAAAGTTACAATTTGATATCTGGGGATTGGAGAGATGGCTCAGTGGTTATGAACCTATGCTGCTCCTGCAGAGGACCCATTTGGTTCCTGGCATGCACATTCGGTGACTTAAAATCATCATTAACTTCAAATCCAATTGCCTATGATTCCTCTGCTTTCCAGAGACACCTGTACTCATGTGCATATATGATGTATATATACAGACACACAGAGTACACACACAGTAGAAAATAAATATTTTTAAAAACCATTTTACATCTAAAACCCAACCTTCCCAATAGGTTGACTTGAGAACTGACTACCCTCCTGTGTCCTTCTGAAAGGTGATGCTGTAAAGAGCGGCTGAGCTAGCAGTGTCCGGTGTCTAGAAAACAAACAGAATAATGTATGTGTCACTCTCTAATAGGACGCAGAGGGTCTAGCCTGCTGCCTACTGGAGCTTCCCCAGCCTCACTGCCATATAGATCTCATTAAGCACACAGTCAGGTGCTTGCACTTTCCCCCTTTCCTTCCTCTGCCTGTTTTCAGTGAGCCTCTTGGGTGGCTCTGATGCAAAGTGCCACGGTTATGAACAAATTAGGCAAAGCTACACTCGGGAAGGCAGAGGTAGGAGGACCTCTCTGAGTTCAAGTCCAGCCTGGTCTACGCAGAGTTCTAGATGTTCTAGGACTATGCAGTGAGACCCTGGATCAGAAAAGGAAGAAGGCAGAGAGGTACAAAGCAGTAACTTCCAAACCACCCAAGACTGACCCTGTGAAAACATTGTCACTAATCTGCAAGCTGGGAGCTGCGATTCTGAATGCTCAACCTTCTACCAAGGTGCTGCCACTGATGCTCAGCTGGAACTGGTGATACAGGGACACAGAGATGCCGAGACTGTAAGAGCAGGAATAGAAGACAGGTAAGATGGAGCAAAAATGACAAAACCCAAACCACAAAGGTTCTCACTCTTCAGGTGGCCCCTTGGCATTATCGAGTGGCATTTAATAAAGAGCAATTACTACAGTCTGGTGCACAAAGCCTCTGACCAAATGGTAATGATCACTATCCTCCATGACCACATCCACCATCACACGGGGATTTAAGCCTTTCCTTGTCCTCTGACCATTCTCTCTCCCCTTGGCTGCCATTTTCCCATGAAATACATTTCCCACCAATTGCCTCTTTTAAAGTTGTTGTTGTCATCGTCATCTCTTCCTTCTCCTCCTTCTTCTTCCTCCTCCTCCCTTCTTTATCCTTCCCTTCCTCCTCTCCCTCCCTCCTCTTCCTTCCTCTGAGACAGTGTCTCACTGTGGCCCAGGCTGGCCTATATATCCTAGCAATCCTTGGTCTCACAAGTGCCAAGGTTACAGGAGTGAGCAACTACACCCTACAGTAAAGGTTCTTACTGGAAGACATTACTCCTTCTCACCTTGAATTCCTCTGCTCACCTGCCTTGGCTCATCAATTTAGATCAGCATCATCTTACTTCAACCCCTTGAATCTACCAGACCGAAAGCTGCCAGAGAGTGCTATGGAGTCTCAGTAAGTTGACTCCACAAGCTTCTGCCTGAATTTTAAAACCTTGCCCAAGACTCAGCTCCTCGTTCACTAACCCCAGCTTTCATCCTTCACAAAAACAACTTAACTTTACCTAGCTTTGTATATTTGTAAAATATTACTGACACCTTGACTTAACCATCACGGGCTCGCAAAGAACCTGGAGAGGAAATCAGCCAGGAAGCCTCTCTCTCTGTGACTTGGCCCTAGTCACAGGAGGCAACCGGGAGTTCAGGAGTTTACCAGGCAGAAAACTCAAAGAAGGAAAGAGAACATTTCTGGCTGTATTCTCCATAGGTATGCCTCACCTAACATGAGCTTAAGTTGAACACACCAGGCTTACTAGATCTGGGAAATTAATGAAAACTAAGATCAGTAGGAAAATACAGTCAGACGCTATAAACAAGTAGACTTCATACAGAACAGAAACCATCACTCATTGCTGAAGTGCTGGAGAGTAGTTTCTCTCCTGATCTCGTTTTCCTCCTGTAGTAACGGCACACAAGTCCTCAGGGGCCCAGGTGTCCCTGTAAACGAAAGCATCAAAGCATCATACCTGATCAGATCCGGTTCCGCACCCTCATTCTTAAACGATGCCAGGAGCAGTCTCTCTCGGGTGACAAGGTCATCCAGCAGGTTCTGTCTTCGATCCCCCTCCAGTTGTGTTCTGTAGTCAGTTGTTAAGGTCCGACAGTGGGTGGCTTAGCTCGTTTCCCTAAGACTTTATTAACTCAAGTCATCTGCAGCCATTACAGGCTCCACCCACCGCTACCCAGAATCCTTCAGCTAAATGACCAATTTACTGCTGCAAATGGATAATGCAGACACTGAGACAGATCACTGTTTGACTCCTATCACTAAAGAGTATACCAGGTAAAAGCTGGGTTTCCTGTTTATTTCTTTTGCCAGTGAACAATCTACAAAGGCAATCTGGAGCCTTAGGCCTAAACTACAGGTGTTAGCTTTCAAGGATGTCTGCATACTCATCAATACCCTAAGATGGGGCCAGGATGGTTCTTAGTACAAAAACAAACTCAAAACACCCTCCCTCCAAAGCCTAAGGTTTGGAAAGGGGGAGGTGTCTCTAGTGCACGTAATAGCTCAGATAGAAGCTTCGTGAGGGTTGCTTTTGTGCAACAATGTGCTTTAAAAGATGTTTCTGTTAGTTCAGTAGTTAAAAGTACTATGAGATCTCTGTGGGAAACTACAAACAAGTTGTAGCTGACATGCTATTCTAGTCAATGTGGCTGACTAGGGTCCTAAAGGCATACCTTCACCTGTTGAGACAGATGGTGTGTGTGTGTGTGTGTGTGTGTGTGTGTGTGTGTGTGTGTGTGTGTGTGTGTGACAGACAGAGAGAGAGGAGAAGCAGTTCATGCCACAGTGTGTATAAAGGTCAGAGGACAACTTTGTGGGGTGTGTTCTGTCCTTCACCTTTCCATTGCATTGACTCCCGGGATCCGACTCAGATCTGCAGGCCTGCATGGCAACATTGGTGATCATGAGGTGATCACCGGTCATGGCTGTTTCTTTATATGGAAATCCAGAACACTTACATCTTCCGGTAGATTTCTGGTACTGGGACTTGACTCTAGAGCCATTGGATTTCCTGCCAAGCCACACACTCAGTCCCTAAACCCAAAGTCCCTTTCTTGTTTGTCTTTCTGAGGCATAGTTTACTATGTGGCCCAAGCTGGTCTCTCATTCCTGATCAGCTTCCTAAGTGTAGAGTTACAAGTGTGTAAACTGTGAAGCACCAAGGTTTACGTACTAGCTTTCTTGAGACAAAACATTAGATGCTAAGTTCTTTGGGTTTGCTGAACAAGCGCTGAGGAGGGGCACAGTGGGTGAAGTGCTGCCCTGCAAGCATGAGGTCTTGAGTATGGATTCCAGGGCAGTGTACACCTGTAGCCCCAGCACTGGTGGGAACGGGGGATGTGGTGGTGGGGGCTGGAGACAGCTCTCTGCCAGCCAGTCTACCCAAATCCATGAACTTGGGGATCACTGAGAGACCCTCTCTCAAAAGAATGAAGTGTGAAGACACTGAGGAAGATGGTAGACATTGACCTCTGACCTCCACACCTATGTGTATATAACCACACCTGTGTGTGTATCACCACACCTACACACATACCCAAAACGGTAAAAGAAAAGTTGAAGAGAATGCCATCAAGGACAGGACACAGGAAGTAAACAAACAGATTTGAAAAAAAAATGTGTCTGACATCAAATACAAAAAAGCCAAAAAGCCAGTTGTATCTGGCTTTGATTTCCTTTTTTTCTTTTCTTTTTTTTTTTTTTTTTTTTTTTTTTTTTTTTTTTTAACCAAGTGGCTGTTTCATCAGATCTGAAGGCTGGCAATGTGAACTAGGGCTGGCCACTAATACCAGTTCTGGCAACAACAGTAAGCATGAAAGATGGCTGCTTCGGGTTACAGGTTCTTTTCTTTGTAAAATGGGACCATAAGGGGCTGGCAAGATGGTTCAGCAGAGAAGGTGCTTGCCACCACGCCTGAGGGCCTCGCTTTGAGTCCGGGAGCCCATATGGTAGAAGAGAACTGATCCCCTCAAGGCCTCTAACTGCCACATGCATACGACAGCATGAGTGTGCCCACACAGGGGCACACACCACAGCATGAGTGTGCCCACACAGGCACACACACCACAGCATGAGTGTGCCCACACAGGCACACACACCACAGTATGAGTGTGCCCACACAGGGGCACAGTACATATACAAATACATAAAGTAATAAAAACAATTTAAAGGGGTCATAAAACATTGTGTTCAGGTCCCAAAAGTTTGTGAGAACTTGGCAGAACCAGGGATTAGCATCACTCCTGCCTGGGAGGGAAATACACGGCTCAGGGATCTACAAGTTCTGCTGTTAATTTTGTACAGAGAAGTGCTGGCTAGCTAGTAGGAACAGTAAACAAACCCCAGCAAAAAAAAAAAAGTCTCCCTCAATAACAGAGTTATTAGAAAAATCATAAATCTCCTAAACCTAAGTCTCTGCACCATAGTTACTCTCCATATTAAAAATAACAATAAATGGACTGTCTCAGCATTCCAGCATGCCACACGTCCCTGGGTCAAATCATTGCCATTACTTTTCCATCTCCTGCTGACGGCAGTCACCACGTACCCAGCTTGGAAACCATGGTGTTGCAACTGTAACTAAGAAACAGAAACCTCAGATAGTCTTCTTCTTTAATAGAAAAGGGCCAAATATTAGTCTTCTGATCAGTGCCAACCAAAAACAAATATCTATGTCTTTCAAATTAATGATAAACTGCCAATAAAGCAGAAAGCTTTTATTCAATTTAAACAACGTTCCTTGGGTGATGGGGCAGGGAGAAACAGAAGCTGTGACAAGAATTATACAGAACAAGGCAAAATGGAAATTGTAGACTGTGGGGCTATTAGTTACATCCCAATATCAGCTAGCCTTCTCTACCTGCTCTGCTTACCTACCCTGCCCTGCTGACCTGTCATTCTGTCGAGATCTTATCATCCAACCACCCAAGCAAACATACACTGGACACTCGATGAACAAAAATCCAGTGTTAAAATTATGCACAAATTCAAATGGTTCTGGGACTTAAAACATTAAAAGACAACATTGTATAAGTATTATTAGGAGAATGTATAGAAGAATGTTTTAATAATCTTGAATGAGAAAAATCTTTCCAGGAAAGGATAAAAATCTACAGATAGTGGATAAAAACCTTGGAGACTACCTAAAACATGGTGTATGTGTGTGTGTGTGTGTGTGTGTGTGTGTGTGCGTGTGCGTGTGTCCGTCCACTAGCATGCATGCATGTGGGTGTTCTTCACCTGTATGAACAGTTCACGCAACTCACACACACAGGGAAACCGGGTGTCTTCCTCTATTGTTTTCCACTTCATTTTTCAGACAGGGCCTCACATGGAACACAGAGACCACTGACTGACTAGACTGTGCCAGGTTTTTATGTGATGGCTGGGATTCTGAACTCAAGTCCCCAAGCAAGCAAAGCAGGCACTTTGTCCACTGAGCCATCTCCCAAGTCCAATTACATAAAAGTTCTTGAAATAAAATTTCTAATGACAAAAAGTAGGCAAAGGTCATAACACAACAAAGCAGGCAGGCACCGAAGCCTCTATAGCAGGAAACAGGTGCATGTGAGCATGTGAAGCACAAATCCCAGGACCCTCCTTTACCTATCAGGTTAGAAAACTGACAAGGAGTCTGGAGAGGACTCAGGAACCAGGCACGTCCTACCTTCCTGAGGGGAATGTAAATGGGCTTAACCAACTGCCAGGCCGCCTTCTATGAACCTAACAAAACTTCAACATTCCCAACAGATCCACTCATATATGCAAGCGCAATGGCTTGAAAGCACAGAAGTTCACCGCGAAATTATTTTAGCAAATTCTGGAAGCATCCTGAGTATCCACCAATAAGGAACTAAGGCATTGATGCAATGCAGCAATTTCAGGTTGAAAAGGAAGCTGCTTATGGAGTGATGGTGATGGCAACTGGCCACTCTGGGTAGAAGCAGGGGCACATTGGAATCATTTTACATGGAATAAGCTCTAAAATGCACAGTGCTCAAGCAAAATGGAGGTAGGAGCAACACAGCAACAGCAGCAAGCTAACCAGTGGGCAGCTAACGTTCTCATAAAGATCAGGTAGAGGGGTGTGTGTGTGTGTGTGTGTGTGTGTGTGTGTGTGTGTGTGTGTGTAAGCTACCCAGTGGGCAGCTAACGTTCTCATAAAGACCAGGTAGAGGTGTGTGTGTGTGTGTGTGTGTGTGTGTGTGTGTGTAGAAAATACTTCAGAAGCCTGTAAAAAAGTGCTTCTAAGGAAAGAGAACTGGCAACTCAAGGTGTAAGAAGTAATAAATGATGTTTATTTATTACTATGTGCACGACCATGGTGTATGTGCTAAAAGGAAACAAAAGTTTCGGAACACATTACAAAATGGTCCCTTACTGCCCAAAGAATTTCATATTTATTTGTATGTATGTATGTATGTATGTACGTATGTACGTATGTATGAATGTATTTCCTGCCTAGGAAAATCTGAGACGAGGAACCCCAACCATTCATGTTGTTTGTGATGAAGAATGAGATGGGACAGGATGTCAGGGTGGGAGAAAAGGAGTTCTTGGTAAAAAAAAATAACAAGAAACATATTAGTAGAAAATATTTTTATGCTACAAAACCTTTAAAGGTACATTCTGAAATGTAACAACTGTAACAAATGCAAGTTACAGATTTAAAGTAATGCTTGGAATGAGCCAACACTTGGGACCAATGTGAGAGGCAGCACAAGCGAGTGACTGGGTCTGCAGATCAGAACTGAAGATGCCTGACGCTAGAGGAGCTGTACACATCTCCTAGTCCACTTCTCAGTGTTTCTCTGGCAGGAAATGGAGAACCAGCATGAATAAGTTGTATAGGCTAGGGCCCAGCTCTTTATACTCTATGCCAGGGCTTCCTCCTGTGTGCTTTCTGGACACTAAACACCCAGGGCTTTCTCCACCCCAGGGCAGCCAGCACTGCTCACTGCTTCAACCCTGTTTAAAACAATACCAGTACAGCAGGAGCATCTCTAACCCCCAAATCTAAAGTCTCAAGTGCTCTGAAGTCTACTAGCTTCTGAGCACTTCCTCACGATACCATGGGTGAAATTTTTCATAATGTGAAACGTTGATTTGTGCACAAAATTATCTTAAATAGTCTATAAAATTAACTCTCGGCTACTTGTAAACATACACTTTACACGTGAGTCCCTATCAGAGATGTAACATCATGTACATGTAAATATTCCTAGATCTGAAATACTTCTGGTCTCCTGTATTTTTGATAAGGAACACAGCCTAGAATGCCAATTCAGCATCCCCTGAGGCTCCTGCTAAAACTTGGAAACCTACACAATTAGCCACACTGCCTCTTCCTTTTATATTTCATTTATATTATATTAACACACTGAAACAACAGATCCCCACGGAGACAGATGAAGGGGAAGTGACAGGAGACTGCAGAACTGTGCCATCTATGATCTACATTGCACGTATGTGGACATGTGTATGATAGCTGGGGGCAGTGAGGAGCTGCAGACAAGCCGTGCCTAAGGCTAAGGAAGGCAAGAAGAACAGAGGACCCAGGTGGGTGCTGGTGCTGGGAGCCTCCTCTCTCACTAACTTGGTGAAAAACAAGCAAAGTCAGAGAACAGAGGAACATGAGGAAACCATCACTAACTGGCCTTTTGTCGCTGGCACCGTTGATATTTTTATATAGCCTGGCGAAGTTGTGAAAATGTGAGGTCTGATCCCATATGACTGATTCCTACTACCTGTGGGCCTAAGCCCAGCTTCTCTGCTGCACCTGTCAGGGCATTGCACCTCCTGGTACTCCTTTGGGAAACTTAACAAGTGCAGAAAAAGCTGTTAGAAAGTATTTTCATAGGACTTACTATTTTTGGCAACCACTAATATTTGGTCTTGGGGTTGGCGAGATGGCTCAGTTGTTAAAGGTGCCTGCCGCAGAGCGTGGGGATGTAATGTCAATCACTGCGACCCTCAGAGTAGAAGGAGAGACCTCCGTACATACATGCACAAAGTAAAAATGTAATTTAAAAACATTAAGTTCTCTTGTGAACTGAGCTCCACTGGAGAAGGAAGCCTCCGATCGCCCCTCTGTGCCTTAACAGAGAAGTCTGATAAGACAGCTCAAAAACAGGGACACCAAGAGATTTTCATGGCTCATGTTAAAAAAAATTTTGTTTTAGATTTTTTTTTTTTATCTGTATGAACCGTTTTGCCTGCATGTGTGCCTGGTGCCCTTGGAGGTCAGAAGAAGGCACTGGATCACCTGGAACTGGATCCACCAGGTGGGTGCTGGGAACTAACCCAGGTCCTCTGCAAGAACAACAAGTGCTCTTAACCACTGAGAATCTCTGTAGCCCCTCACCTTGATTTTTTAAATTATCAATAAGACACTAGGAGGTTAGACTGGCCTGATTACTACTGATGAGTACCTTCTTTTTATACTTCATTATTTGTGTGTGTGTTGTACAGCTAGTGTGGAAGACAAAGGACTACTTGTGAGAGCCAGTTCACCTCTTCTACCATATGTGTCCCAGGGTCAAGCTCAGGCCATGAGGGTTGGTGGCAAGTGCCCTTACTTGCTAAGCCCCTTCCACAGCCTGGTGAATATCTCAATGATGGAAGGGGCCAATCCCATGAGGCACTTCAAAAATGCTTCTTCTATTTCCCAAAACAGGATTAGTTCCACCTCATAGCTAATACAACTCAAGCCAGGGAAGGCTGAAGTCTCTGGCCTCCAGTGATAGGAATGCCCTTCACCCTCAGCCCTGTGTGGTCCCCAAGTCAATGTTGATCCCACAGCACTAAGGTGCCAGATTTCTAAGCCAGGGACATGGGCAAGCAGCTACCAATCATACATTTGGCTGTGTATGGATTGGAGGGTCAAAGACAAAAATCAATAGCAAACAAAACTACCTACAACTGTGGAAAATAATAACAAGAATTTAATACCAAGACCTATAAAGATGTCTACTGACAGACTATAAATAATAATGCTTCTCCAAACACAAGCACCATGTCTTATTTTTCCCACATTCCCAGACACCACTGAAAAGTCTGTCAAAGAGAGTCAGTGTTGGAGAATTTCATCTCTACTGCCACCCCAGTGATGATGTTTCTAGAATCTCCTCATCTCCCCACTGCTGCAGCCTTTCTGCTAACTACACAGTGGTTACCACATCTCCTCACCCATCACTGTTCCTAAAACACAGAGTTGAGGACCATTAAGAGATCTGTACAGGCCCTCTCTGAAGGCACCAAATACCTTTGATACTGAATATTTTGTGAAGAGACTGTTTTCGCTTTTAAAAAAATTGTAAAAAAAAAAAAAAATGTAAAGGCTGGGGCTAGAGAGTTGGCTCAGCAGTCAAGAGCACCTTCTGTTCTTCCAGAGGACCTGAGTTCAATTCCCAAGACCCATGTCCGGAAGCCCTCCACAGGGCCAGCTTATGCTCACAAAAGGTAAAGGGGCTCGTTTTGAAAAGCTAACAAAGCAGGGGGCCCATGAAAACCAGCTGAGAATATTTTTAGTACGATGTGAAATCTACGTGAAGCTTCCTACAGTACAATGTATTCCTGCGACCCAGTGAGGCAACTAAAATTACTATCACAGAAAAGCTAGAAATAGAAGTGAATGCTTTCTGTGCACGGTGGCTCACATCCATAATCCCAGCACTTAAAAGGATGGGAAGTAGCAGGATTGCCTATAGTTTCAGGCTAGCCTGGGATACAAGATGAGACCCTGTATCAAAGACATTAATGAACTATTTTAGAAATGTATCCAGCAGATTTGAGCACTCTGACTGCAGGACTCTGTCTTACTAATTAATTACAAGCTAATGGAATCAAAGCACACCGCTTTCCTTTTAAAAAGACAAATACCACCTTTCAGGAAAGAATGTGGCATCTCATGTCTATACTCATGAATCTAGCTGTCTAGAAAAGACCTTCTCTTTCTGGTACCTCCTAGTCATTTTTGGACAGCTTCATGAAGACAGAGAGACAAAACATGATCAGGGAGTACCATCAATTCTCAGCTATGAAGCACAGTAAGGAGATGTGCTATTCAAATTGTCACATTTAAAAAGTCACCTAGTGCCAGGTGTGCTGGTGTTCACCTTAATCTCAACACTCAGGCAGGAAGAGGCAGGCAGACCTCTGAGTCCCAGGATAGCCTGGTCTACATAGCAAGCTCCAGGCCAGGAAGAATTACACAGTGAGACCCTGCCTCAAAAAATAAGTCATCCAACATTAATTGCTTCCTAGAACAGTAATCAAAAGTTGCCCTATGTAGGCTGGAGAGACAGCTTAATGGTTGTGAGCACTGACTGCTCTCGTACAGGACACAAGTTCACCCACACTGGACAGCTCACAGCCGCCTGTAACTCCAGCTCTAAAGGATCCAACACCCTTTCTGGTTTTCTCAAGTATTGTGCACACAAAGACACACAAACACAATACACAAATAAAATTAAAATGATTTTTAGAGACCCATTCTATCAGATTTACAGCCATTTTTTAAACTAAAGATCATAATATAAGATGTGATTAACAAGTCACAGTGACCGCTGCTTAACCCTTCAGTGGCTAAGGAGGTCCTTGAGGATCTGTGTGACAGCAACATGCAGTTAATAGAGAATTTGAGTCCAAGACACACCAGGTTACCTGTGACTATATTCTAACTACTAAAGGAGAATTTAGCTTTAAACAACAAACTTGGAGTCAGATAATCTTGTGTTTGAATCTGACTCCTGTATCCCTAGCTGCAGGGTTCTGGGAAAGTTACTAGCATACCCAGGATTCCTCTCTCTATAAAACTCCCTGCTGTGATGTAGGGATCTCCCCATCTATATCTATGACATGAGGTGCCAAGGTTAGTCTGGCCAAGTCACCATTTTTTTTAATAAAGAAGAAAAGAAATCCTGGGGCTGGAGCCATAGAATACATGTTTAGCATGTCCAGCACTCTAGGTTCAATCTAGCATCAAACAAGCTAATAAAAGAAGTTGTTACTATTATTGAATTCACCACTTCCGTTTCCATTCTAGAAAAAAGGCTTCCCTGAAAACAGGTTTAGGAGCGCCCCCATGTGGTATATTATCTGAATATCAACTTTACCAGCAAAACTCAACTATCTGAAGATTATTTTAAAAAGCTTTTATAATCCAGTTGAGGTCTAACTCCCTCCCCCAGGAAATACGAAAACATCCATATTCATATTCCTTCAAGTTTTGCTAATGTTTTAAATCAGTGGTTCTTAACCTTCCTAACGTTGCAACCCTTTAATACAGTTCCTCATGTTGTGGTGACCCCCAACCATAAAATTATTTCATTGATACTTCATGACTGTAATTTTGCTACTGTTATGAGTCATGATGTAAATATGTGGCATTCAGGATGTCTAGTATGCAATCCTTTTGGGCCCACAGGTTGAGAACCCAATGTTTTAAATAATGAGACCAATGTATTTGTTGCACAGTGCTTAAAGCAGTAGTCTGGGAAGTCATTCTGAGATCAAAACAAAAACCAAAAGTCCATTATAACAGATGGTCAGACGAAAAGTGTTTGCAAAAATGAAGCCAGTTATTACACACTTAGTACTCTCTCTTTACTGTCTAGCAGGGGCTATGAACAGGAAATAGAGTTCTTGAATTATCTATGTCTCTTGCTCTACAGGGTTAGTTAGCATATATAATAAATATATATAAATAAGGTGCACTACAATTAATATCTTACTGGAAGTTAGTAACAGGTATAACAACCACGAGACAGTATTTAGCTACCTTTCTGATGAATATGTTTTTGGTTACACTAAAATGAGTCCTATACCTTAAGCATGTGTGCAAACTTCCCAGAACTGACTTCTGAAAGAAGAGGAGCCAGCCCCTCCCATTGGAAACCACTCAAGGTCTATGGATTAAGACCTGTTGATTAGGGTAAAATAAAAGCTCTTTATGTAACAGACTAACAGGGCAATACCAAATGATACCAGACATAGGGTAAAATTACATGCCAGAATATTTCAATTGGGTTTGAAAGAAGGCCCCCATTGTTTACTAAAATCAGACTTTTATTTAAAACCTCAGCAGATTAATAATTAAGCATATGGAAAACCATGCAACTAAGTCATGCCAGCCATCCTGCTAACATAAAAGGGTTACTTTAGGAGAAAATGTATTTTTGAAACACCTTCAATGGTTTTGTCAAAAAAACTGTATTCCTACATTTCCCCACATTTAAAGCCAGGACATATGGTTCCCTCTGCTACCAAAAGTCAGATATTTAGCCTGAATTACAGACAATTTAAAGAAAAACAACTGTGGGGTGTTAGTTTTCACTTCAATATAAACTAGGTTTGAAGAATTAGTTTAGGTCGCAGGGCACATCGTGAATTTCTTTTAAAAATGTTTGTTTTGAGACAGGGTAGGGTGGGGTAGGGTGCCTCATTATATAGCCTAGGGTAGCCTCAAACTTACTATGTAGCCCAGGCTGGCTTTTAATGCTCTATCCCACCTCACTCTTCAGTGCTGGGATTACAGATGTGTAAAACCACCGAACTCAAAAAAAAAAAAAAAAAAAGGGGCTGGAGAGATGGCTCAGTGGTTAAGAGCACTGACTGCTCTACCAGAGGTCCTGAGTTCTATTCCCAGCAACCACATGGTGGGTCACAACCATCTGTAATGAGATCTGATACCCTCTTCTGGAGTGTCTGAAGACAGCTACAGTGTACTCATATAAAATAAATTAATCTTAAAAAAAAAAAAAAAAAGCTTGAGTACCTGATAACTCACACCAGGTTCAGATGACCCAGCTGAGAGGTTGCTCAGTTGGGGGAGCATTTGGCTAGCACACAGAGTCCTGATGCCATCCCCAGCACCTCACAAAACTGGGTACACTGGAGTAATGCCTTTATCTGAGTTCTCAGGATGTGAGGGCAGAGGTTTGGCCACAAAGTGCATCTGAATCCAGTTTGGGATACTGAGAAAAGGGGGGACATATTCTGCAAAGTCCAGCAGGGAACCACTGCTCAGAAGTGCCATGGAAGTCCTCTGGTTGGAGCAACATCTAGCCATCCTCCAGGCAGTGACACAGAGAGAGAGTGAGAGCAGTGTGCAGCTCTAGAGAGCACTGACAGAAAGCATCAGCTTCCTGCCTGTCAAGGTAACACCCAAACGAATTTGTTCCTTAGGTAGGTCTTCCCTTGCTAGCACAGTCACTGTAACAGTGAGCAGACACTTAAGACAGAATGTAAGAGTATAGCAACAGTGTGGAAACCAAGTCCTCCTTGAGCTGTGGAAAAATCTGGATGGCCCAGATTCCTTCCTGTCTTAAGATTGTTTTTCCTCCCACTCCAGAAAAGGTGGAAATGTTTACATTGGATACATCTGGCGTGTCGACACAGCTCTTAGCAGTAAGTCCTTCAAAAGGTCGATCTTTACCTTCAGATTCTTCAACAACGTTCTGATTGTCAAGGTAAGCTGCAAAGAGAAGGGCACAGCCTGAGTCCACTAGGCCTGTGGTGTAGCATCTGCTGAGTTATAAAGGCCTGGGAGAGAGGCTTAGCCTCCCAACGCCACTCTCAGGGTCGTAAAGGTCGGGTCTAGCCACCCACCTGGAGCTTGTACCCACAGTGCACCTGCCTGTCCATGGTAACCTGGTCCACAGGGGAACACAGATACTGAGTGGAAACTGTCAGCTTGCATTCGTACTCAGCTGGAATTCTTCTACACGCTGTATTTTATCCACCCTGGAGTCATGCAGGAAATTGTGTTCCCCTAGTCCATGCTCAATGGCAAAGCCCCACAGTTCCCTCATCCATGCTTCAGATGACAAGGTGTCAGGTCCCATTACCATCCTGACTGGTCTCTGAACACTCTGGTGTATTTATAGCCCATGTGAACACTAGAGAGTACATGTTCTTTTTCCATGAAAGGAATGTTAACCATGCATGGCTCTTCTTCTACAACTGTGGGAATTTTCTCCAGTCATCCTAAAAACCCAGAGGACATGTCTGTTTGTGACTCTAAAGATGAAGAAGGGGTGGGGAGAGCCCCACTCTGACATTTGGAAATGTGATGAACAAAAGGACCCACTTAAATGAAAACATATTGGACCCTGGGTGAAATCAGAGGACTATTAAGAAGGCAGAATGCCACTGTTCTCACTGCTGCTTGCTAAAAGTGGCAGTTACTTGGGGAATGTTGGAGTGTGCCTATAATCCCAGCTCTGAGGAGATGAGAGGATTTCTAAGAGTTTGAGGTCAGCATGGTCCAGGCCAGCCAAGACGACACAGTGAGACCCTCACTCAACAACCAATAACAAAGTAGCAGCTATACAGTTCAGGGAAAAGCAGGACACACGCACACCCCAAACTCTTATCAAATGGGCACAACACACACACATATACAGGCATGCACACACACACATACACACACACACACACACACACACACATACAGACTCACACACACACGTGCACTCGCACACTCAAATGTAATTTTACAAATTTTAAATCAAGTCATAAAATGAAATGTCACCCAAAAAGAGAATTGCTCAGAAACTAATTGCACTGTGATGCCAAAGGGGACCATTTCTTGATAAGATTTCTTAAAATTTTATAAGAAAATAATATTTGATAGTCAAGAGAAAACTTTCTTGGTTATAATAAAGCAGAAACTTCAGAATATAGAAAAAAAGAAGCAAAACCCAATTTATACTTTAGCTAACGCAACCCCAGATAAAAGCGCTAACTTAAATAACAGAAAAAACAAAACAAACAAACAACCCCCCCTGCATGCCAGTCCCACTCAAGGATGAAAAAATGCTAGTGAACTATTAGCAAACTCAGAACTACCTTAAAAAGGATGAGATGCTACCAGGAAGTACAATTTCATCTTGCAAGGTAAGAATGGCTTAGTGGTAGAAGCCTAAAGAAAGCTCACAGTGTCAAAGATTAAAAATAGAATAAAGATATGATTAACACAGTGTGGGGAAATTAAAAATAAAACAAAACAAAACAACAACAACAACAAAAAACTAAGAATAGACGCAACTGTCTGAATGGTATCATTCAACTGTGATCTAGAAGTTCTTACTAAAAGAATCAAGACTCATGAAATATGAAGGGCTCAAGGGAAATTAAAGTATTACTTACAGATGGAGAATAATCCACTTGGGAACGTTAAAGAGAATCAGTTCAGGGCTGGGGAGATGGCTCTGTCAGGAGCGTGCTTTCCATGCAAGCCTGAAGACCTGAGTTTGAATCCCAAGGACCCATGTAAAAAGGCCAGGTATACTGATAATCCCAGCACTGGGGATGTGGGGACAGGAGCATCTATGAGGCTCACTAGCCATCTAATCTACCCAGACTGGAAAATTCCAAGTTCAATGAGAGATGCTGTCTCAACACAAAACAAGACAGACAAACAAAAACCCCACAAACAAAGAGCAACAACAACCCAGCAATCAAGAATGTACCCATCCTTAACCTTTGGCCTTCGCATGGATACACACACATGTATATACACATATAAACAAGTACACACACCTCACCTCACACACACACATACAAAGAATCAATTCAGTACAGTGATCAAGCCAGGTATGGTAGCTCAGACCTACTATGCCAGCACTTGGAAGGTAGAGGTAGGAGGATAAAGAGCCCAAGGCCAGCCTGAACTACAGAAGGACAGCCTGGGTGTACAAGAACCTGTCTCAAAATTAAAAAAATAAAATAATATAAAAAAAAATGTAAAACTGCTACCTGGCACACAGTATCTATGCTGCTTTTAGAGTGGATCAAAAGGAGACACTAAGTAGTATCAAAAACTTAAAATCCCTACTTAATCCACAAATCTACTTCCTGTCTATTTAAAATCCATTTGGAATTTTGTTATTGATAAGATACAGTGCAAAAGGTTTTCTTTAGTGGCATTTTCATAAAATTGCCTTGAAATGACAAAC
>NW_022196911.1:63154095-63177751 GCF_008632895.1 Mastomys coucha | reverse complement strand
TTTTCGAGACAGGGTTTCTCTGTGTAGCCTTGGCTGTCCTGGAACTTGATCTGTAGACCAGGCTGGCCTCAAACTCAGAAATCCACCTGCCTCTGCCTCCAAAGTGCTGGGATTAAAGGCATGCACCACCACCGCCTGGGACAAACATCTCTTATCTTAGAGTTCAGGAGACAAGGTCATAGTGTAAGGCTAGCCTGTACTACACAGAAATTCCAAGGCACTCTGGGCTACACAGGGAGACCCTGACTCAAAAATAAATAAATAGGGGGCTAGAGAGATAGCTCAGCAGTTGAGAGCACTGACTGCTCTTCCAGAGGTTCTGGATTCAGTTCCCAGCAACCACATGGTGGCTCACGACCATCTGTGGTGGGGTCTGATGCCCTCTTCTGGTGTGTATGGGACAGCTATAATATACTCATATACATAAAATAAATAAATCTTTTAAAAAATAAATAAATAAACAAATAAATAAATGAATGAATGAACAAATAAAATTACCCTGAAGGGGAAAATGAGAATGAAAGTAAGACAAGTGTGATATCTATGCAAAATAAAGGGGAGTCATATCATATTGTTCAGGTGATCCAGTATTACATTTATTTCTTTGGTTTGTTGCTTAATCTGTTTGTTGTTGAGATAAGATCTCCCAGCGTAGTCCAGACAATTGGATAAGGAGTTATTATAAACAAAATACAAAGGGCTAGGAGACGGCTTGGGAAAGTGCTTGCTGCACAAGCATGGGGATCTGTGTTTCATTCCCAGCAACAGAAGCCTAAAAGTCAGACGCAGCAGCCTGTATTTCTAACCCCAGCACTAGAAGGCAGGGGGAGGGGGAGGGAGGAACAGGACACCAGAAGATCCCTGGAGCTAACTGGCCAGTCTGACTAAGTTGGTAAACTCCAGGTTCAATGGCAGACCCAACCTCAAAAAGACAAAGTGGAAAGTAACAAAGAGAAAACAACCAATGTCAACAACCTCTAGCCTCCACATGTGCACCAGTGCATATACACACACACATACACACACACACACACATACACACACACACACACACACACACACACACACACACACACGCATGTGCACATGCACACACACAAGGGTATGAATCCTATTCTCTCTGATGCCAGAGAATATCAAAAGTATGAACAACTGCAGCTGTATAAAAAGTCAGTGAATGAAATACAGAGTATTTTATATCTTGGGAGAGTGGTTCGATACAACATATGAAAACACATTTCAAAGATTTAAAAGATTTACACACTACCACCACCACCACCACTCCACTCCCACAGCATGTCCCAGATCTAGCAATGCTTTCAGACATCAGAGCTCAGCAGCACGCTGATTCTTCCATGTATTACCTTAGGTGTCTTCTCACCTCTTCTTTCACACTGATTTCGTTCTTGAATCTTCTCAGCGATTTCTTGGGCAATCTGACACGTAGAGTCGTACGTGGACAACCTGCGTCAAAGTCAAACTCATGTTAAAGTTCTTTTTAAAAAAGTGCTGGCTGGGTGTGGTATCGCATGCCTTTGATTCTAGCATTGCAAAGGTGGAGGCAGGAGGATCTCTGTGAGTTTGAGAGCTGCCTGGTCTAAGGGAACAAAGTGACAAGGAGATGCTGTTTCAGGGCAGGAGACATAGAGGAAAGATGAGAAGTGATGTGCAAGCATGCTGCAGGGACAGCAGGAACTGTGTATCTGCAGAAAAAAACAAAAAAACAAAAAACAAAAACAAAAAAACCGCTCTAGCTGACCAAGGAGCCTGGCAGTCTCCTAACCCTGCCACTGTTCTCTCAGAACACTGACTAGCTTTCCACTTGGCGCTCAACAGTGTTGGGCTTGGAAAGATTCAAATGAAAAGCTAAATGAGGGGCTGACTCAGTGCTTAAGAGCACTGTTGCTCTTCCTGAGGACCTGGGTTCAATTCTCAGGTCCCACATGGCAGTTCAGAATTGTCTCACACCCTCTTCTAGTCTCTGTTAAGTTACCACGCAAACACATGATGCATATGCATGCGTGTGGGCAAAACACCCACACATGATGCACATACATGCGTGTGGGCAAAACACCCACACGTGATACACATGCATGCATGTGGGCAAAACACCCACACACTTAAAATAGAATAAATGTCTTAAAAAAGATTCAGAGCTGGAGAGATGGTTCAGCAGTTAAGAGCACTGACTCCTCTTCCAGAGGTCCTGAATTCAATTCCCAGCAACCACATGGTGGCTCTCAACCATCTGTAATGGGATCTGACGCCTTCTTCTGGAGTGTCTGAAGACAGCTACAGTGTACTTACATATAATAAATAAATCTTTAACAAAAAAAAAAAAAGAAAAAGAAAAAAGAAAAAGATTCATGTCAACACCCAACAGCACCCAGAGTTTTCCTCATCACAGCATTTTAACTCAGATCTCATTTCACACCGATCTGCTCCTAAAAAGTGGGGACTCTAGTGTGCTCCAGGACTTCCCGTTGCAACATATTGAAAAACCGCTGTTTGCCCTGATGTCCCAGTTTTACCCACAAGAAAAATAAGTAGCTTATTTTTCTAAAATAGTCCAGCACTGGAAGTAGTAGCCTATAACCTCAGCTACTTGAGGCTGAGACAAGAGAATCGTAACTTTAACGTCAGTAGGCTAGAAGCAGCTTGGCTAGAACTTAGTGACCAGTCTCAAACTTTAAAAAGGGAGGGGGCGGGGTGGTGAGTAAGGGCATAGATCAATGGGGGAAGCATTTACCTAGCTTGTGCAAGGTACTAGGCTCAGGCTCAATCACCGAAGTGTCTAGCTCGGGCTGGGGATGTGGCTCCAGGCCCTATACAGAGAGCTTTGTGTTGTGAACTCCACAAGCACTTCAGAGGGTGTCATCCCCTAAGCCTAGAGTCACGTATACATCAATATGAATCATTCAGTATAATCTGGTAT
Source organism: Mastomys coucha (assembly GCF_008632895.1). Classification (NCBI taxonomy): domain Eukaryota; kingdom Metazoa; phylum Chordata; class Mammalia; order Rodentia; family Muridae; genus Mastomys; species Mastomys coucha. Next base: position 63,174,816 of record NW_022196911.1, on the reverse strand, counting down.
AGATGCGCATGAAAAAGAGCAGGTGTTTTTAAAAAAAAAAAACTAATAAAAATACAGCAGAGTAATAAGAAAAACATTCCTAGCCCCAGCTCCCCCCCACACACACACTTTACTTATTGCCTCCACGCAGTAAGTAAATCTATGAAGACAGGAGCTTCAGTCGAGCTCTGTAATGGCACATCAAACATATAAAACCTATAACAAAAATTCTGTTGATTAGGAATGGGACCTAATTTAAGTGCCTCTAGAGCTTGGGAAGGGAGAGATTACTGATGAGAGAGGCACTCGGACGGACTGGGCCACAAGAGGCCACTTTGGGCTGACTTCTGAAAAAGACTAGAGCAGATTTCCCTACGGGAAGGGGGAGCAAAGTCTAAACACCGTGGAAGGCACAAGTCATGAGTAAAGATGGAAGAAGAAAGCATGCCTGGCATGTTCTGCCATGTGCGGGTCCTGGGAGGAAGGTACATATGAGAAGAAGTCCGTTCTCTGCAGAGCGTGGCACGGGAATCTAATGAGATCAGACTTACAGGAGAATTTTACCCAAGACACTGAAGCATTTCAACTCTTTTACTGTTAGCCTTAATTGTTTGACTCAGTGGCTTTCTCGTTTGCCAGCTGAAAGCTTTCTTGTCTTGCTGGGGACCAAACCCAGGGTCTTGCATGTGGTAAACAGTCATTCTATGACTGAGCTAAAATTTAAAATAAGATATGTACACTCAGATGATGTACTGATACGCATTGAAAATCATGGTTTTAAGACTACTTAAGGACATGGAGAAATGCTTCGTGTTTTGTAAAATATAAGCAGGACATAGAGTCAAACAATAAATGCATTGGAAAAAAAAAACTGAGCACTGATTGTTTCCAAGTGATAAAGATGCTCTTTATTTCCTTCAGATACTCAGTAGTCTCTAAACTGCGTACCAGGGGTGTATTCAATTGTTAAAACTTTATGGGAAAATTCAGCACTTGGCTGGGCTTGGTGGCAGAGGCCTGTAATGCCACCACTTTGGAGACTGAAGCAAAAGGACCAGGAATTCAAGATTAACCTGGGCTCCCTGAGACAATGAAAAACAAACAACAAACAATTCAGCAACTGGCCCGAATAGCCTAGATCCCAGATAACTCTAATTCTGACCATGGGATCCACTCTCTTAATATTCAAAATTGTCTGCCATTAAACAACTATAAATTGTACCAGAAACACCAACATAAGGCATATTCTTCAACACAAACTTTATAGAAATGCAGTGTTATAAATGATTCATCAGGAAGGTCAGGACTTTATAGCAATTTGTTCTTTGTATAAAGATATTTTTCATCATTCTCTCCTTGGGGGCTTCTTTGCTGAATAAATAAATGGTCTTTATCAGGTACTTTCTGCACTACTTCTTGCTGACATAAGTCTTCATGCTACTGATGCAGGAAAGGGTAAATGCCTTATCACAAGTGCCAATTTTCCCTCCCAGAGTCCTACAAGTTTTCTGTGAAGAGTCCATAACACCCGTGCCCAACTAGCTACTAACTGATGACCATGGAGTGCGAACTTCGGATTAATGGGTGAAAGGATATCCCACCAAAAGGTTATTTTGACCTCACTTTTACAGGACCCCATGGAAGTCTACGCATGCAGTCAGCCACAAGCAGGATGGACAAGAAGCCCCAGAAAAAGGGGGCAAATACTCGATTGCACAAGTCCCAGCTCCCCCAGGTCATAGTCTCCCCTAAGACCACAGAGTTAGCACTGAGTAGGCAGTACGTGGTTGGGTCCCCTCAACAGGGGGAGGATCCTCGCTCGATCTTCATCCCTAAGGCCGCCAGCCTCAAGCTCAGCGATGGGCAGGGTCTCTGCCAGTCCCTGGAAGCCAGGTCCACCCCCAAGTTAACCCGCATACACAGCTGCCACCACCGGCAACTCACCAGGGGTCCGGGGCCATGGTGCAGTCTCCGCCCGCGGCTGGGACACTTCCTGCTCCTAGCAGCTGACTACGGCGGCCGGAGCAGCTCATTCCCCGCAGTTCGGAGGGTGCGCGACCCGAGCTCAGAGTTTGCAAAGTGAAACCTGTTTTATTGACCTCAGGACCACGCTCCCGCCACCCAAAGAGCACTCCTGGGAGACAATGGGTTGCATGAATCGATTTTTGTTAGTTCACATGAATTTCTGGACTCAAGGAAAACGGTTAAATTATTGAGCAGAATCAAAACATTTTCCCAGGGGATGGAAGCGCTTCAACCGCGGCTCTCTGCATTTTTTTTTCCTTAATTAAAAACAGCAAAACAAGCCAGGTGTGATATATCTCAAGCCTGGAATTTCAGCACTTGGATGGCTCGGGCAGCATATATACATGCATACATACATGCACACATACATGCATACATACATAAAATAGTTGCATATTGTACTAAAACGTTTTTAGTGATCTTTTTAAAAAAATTCCTTGACAAGGACGTATCAATTCCATGTTTTGTTAATAGCAACCTATTCATTAGAGGCAATTCTTTGTGCTCAATTATTCTGTGTTCAATATTTTTAATAATCATGAGGGGCTTAATTTTCTAGTTTTAAAAAAGTCAGACCTGTACACGGGAGACAAGGGAATTTACCTTGAGCACTTAGCGTCAACTTACCACCTACATTTCCAGAATGAATAAAATACATAAGAAGGAAGTCCTCCAAACATTTGCAAGAGGGGAAATCAACTCAAACTCAGTGGGCTGGACTCCAGTGTAAACCTAGCACGCATGCGTGTGCCGGGTTACCATGACGACCAGTAGACGCTGCACCCTGGAGTTGAAGAATCAATAAGCTGAAACTATCCAGGATGGAAGAAAAAGTTTTACCTGAGCTGGACGTAGGCGAACTGGAGCTTGAGGCTGTGATCGGCTTCAATGGTGAGACCTAGAGCAACCATGATTTGGTACCTCACGGACAGTGAGAGGCTGACCGGGTAAAAGCCTGAGAGGCAATGGGGATAGTGGCAAGAGTATGGCCAGGCATCACCGGCCCCAGGATGGTGGAGGATCTTGGCCTCATTCCTGACCTCAGGAATTGGCATGGGACTAAGAGATCAGATAAAGCTCCATATCCGGAGGCCAAATGAGCCTAACTTGGTAGGTATAAGTGAGGGTCTCTCCCCAAGTAAAAACTCTCAAAGGTTTAAGACCAGGATGGGAGGTAAGTAGGAGATTAAGGGAGAAACCTTGTTAATTCTGGAGACGCCTTCCTGTGGCCCTCACACTTTACTTGTGACTGTCATGGTAAACATTGAAAGAGAAATGCTGTGATTGGAGGGTCGTGTTTGGGGTGCAAAAAGGGAAGGAGTTAAATTTTAAGGGCAAGATCAATTTTTCAAAAACTAATGTTATAGCACTTGAAAGCTTTACGGTTGTAAGGATGTGGTGTGGGACGATTACGGAGTAAAAGTTTAAGCACTCCAGGCCTTAGTTCCTGAGTCTTGGTTGTACTATGCCACTCTAATTGAAAGCCAGCGTTTTCTGTGTCTGAGCCAGCACTGTCTTTAGAGATGGACAAATATTACTGATAAGAAGTAACCCCTGGTAAACTGCAAAAAATATTCTGGTGAGCCAGTCAGTGCAAAGACACGTAAGATCTGTAAATGATTTTTTTTAAAGTAATTTATTGTATATGCATTAGTGTTTTGCTCTGCCACGCCAGTGCTGGGATTGAACCCTGGTCCTTTGGAAGAATAGCCCATGCTCTTAGCCACTGAGGCATCTCTCTGGCCTGTAACTGAATTCTTGCTAACACAGTAAAAAGAGAATTGGAAAAGTGTATCAAAGTTTGGGAGAAAAGTTGCTTATTTTTTAAAGATTTTTTTAAAACTCTGTATGAGTATTTTGCTTGCAGTGCACATCTGTGAACCAGTGCCCAAGTAGGCCAGAAAAGAGCATCAGATCTGCCGGGACTAGAATTACAGACAGGTGTGATTCCCAAGTGAGTGCTAGGAAGCAAAGCTGGGTCCTTTGGGAAAGAAACCAGTGTTCTTAACTGCTGAGCTAACTCTCTGGCTCCTTATTTTATTTTTAATTATGTGTATGGGGTGGAGGAATGGTCATGTAAGTACAGGTGCCCATGAAGACCAGAAGAGGGCACCAGATCTGGTGACAGTGGAGTTCAGGTGGTATGTCCTTGAAAATGAGTTCAGGTCCTCTGCAAGAGTGACATATACTCTTGCTGAGACTTCTCCTGAGCCCGTGAGAAAAAGTGTCTACTGCAGGTTTGAAAGAAGCCAAGAAAAGACTGAATTTTTTCTTGTGAAAAGATTCTTTTTGAATTTAAATAGTCTTTAACCAGGGGTTAAGGATTGGGGATTAGGGTGCAGATCATTGCAAGTAGCCAGAACAGGGAGGTAAGCTGGGAAACGGAGAGCGAAGCTCCAGGACTGGAAGAACAAGGGGGTGGGGAGTGGGGAGTGGGGGTTGGGGGGTGGGGGAGGACTGTGCTTAGAGGTCAGAGGCCTTAAACGCCAGGTGATGGTGCTTAGAGTTTCCATGCAATGAATCAAATGTTGAAATTAAGCCAGGCATAGTGACACACGCCTATAATCCCAGCACTTGGGAGGCAGAGGCAGTCAGATCTCGGAGTTCAAGGCCAACCTAATCTACATACTGAGTTCTAGGATGGCCAAAGCAGCAGCAGCAACAACAACAACAACAACAAAAAAGAAGTTGAAAGCAAAATTAGAACTCATGATAACTGCTGTGTTATTAAACTTGAATGTGAAAACAGCGATGCATATAGGTATTGTACTCCAATGTGAATTTATCATATAAACAAACTGAATATAATTGTGTCAGATATGAAATCATCAGGCTGTAGCTATTGAGAGTTTGGTCACATTCAGCTGATTTTTCCATTATATCCAGAGCTCTTATAAGTTAAAAACAGCGACCACAACAGATCGGTAAGAATCTGCAGGCCAGATTTGTCCCACTGTATGTTTTGTAAATAAAGTTCTATTGGGACTCAGCCATGTCCTTTGTTTAGGTGCGGCCCATGGCTATTTTCACACTACACTAGCAGAGATGACTGGCTGCAAGACTGACCGTATGGTTCAAAGTCTAAAATAAACCACATGGTTTGTTTTCTGGCTCTCTATAAAGAGCTAAACTCCTGAAAAAGAAAATGGCAGTAATAACAACATTAATAATAAAAAATATAAATGGCTATTTGCTAAAAGCCTAAATGTGTTAAGACAGTGGCATTACTTTTTATTTGTCAAATAGGCAAAATTATATATATACATATAATGTGTTATATGTATTATGTAAGAAGATAAGAATAAGAATAAGGCATTTTCATCTGAATAAATCACACACCTTTAGGAAAGAGAATTGGCTTCATTGATAAAGTGGCTACAGTGCCACCATGAGGTCCCTGAGTCTTTGGCAGTCACATGAAAAGCTGAGCATGGTGATGTGTGACCCCAGTACTGGAGGGCTGAGATAGTCGACAGGCAAGATCCTCAGAATCAGCCTAACCAACCAATATGTCTGAGAGCCCCCATCTCAAAAAAAAAAAAAAAAAAAAAGGTAAAGGGCCATAGAAAAAGATATCCAACATCATCCTCAGGCCTACACACACACACACACACACACACACACACACACACCACTTCTCTCGAGGGAGGGAAGCACTGTTGCATTGCGCGTGTATCAAATGCTGCTTTGTCTCCAAAGCATCATGATCATGGAAGCCTGAGTCCTGTGTCATGTGGCCTGCCTTTCTCATTACCACTGCCCACTTTTCAAGTAGATTTTCTACACTTCCTATCAATCCTGTGTTCCTTTCTTGAAATTATTTTTTCTGCTAGTATTTAGCCAGAGTCGACTCTTTTTGTTTGCAGCTAAGAATCTTAACTATGTAACTAAACATAGGCACACCTGTCTTAGATACTTTACTATTGCTGTGAAGAGATACTATAAACAAGGCAACTTATATACGAATGCATTTAACTGGAGGCTTGGGTACAGTGTCAGAGGGTGAGTCCTAAAGCTGAAAATTTATATCTCATCCACAGGCAGTAGGGAGAGAGAGAGAGAGAGAGAGAGAGAGAGAGAGAGAGAGAGAGAGAGAGAGAGAGAGAGAGAGACTGTTCCTGGTGTGGGCTCTTGAACCTCAATGTTCTCAAACTGTTCCACTAACTAGGGACCAAGCATTCAAACATATGAGCCTGTGTAGGCCATTCCCATTCAAACTACCACATTCCACTCTTTAGCCTCAATAGACTTGGTAGCCATATCATAATGCAAATGCATTTCGTGTGACTCCCAATGTCTAGCCTTTCACAGTCTCAGTACTGTTTAAATATCCAAAGTCTCTTCTGAGTCTCCAGGCAATCTCTTAACTGTAACCCTCCAGTAAGATCCAAAACAAACTGCATACGCCAACATACAATAACACAGAATAGACATTACCATTCCAAACCTGAGGAAAAAACAAAGGGAGACCAAAACCCAGGAGGGCAAACTCCAATTTCTGTAAGTCTGTTTGCTGACAAAGGACTTAGTGGTTCCTAACCTTCCTAATGCTGTAACCCTTTAATACAATCCTTTACATTGTAGTGACTCCGACCATAAAATTATTTTACTACTTCATAACTGAAATTTTTCTGTTATGAATTATAATGTAAATATCTGTTTTCCCACATTCTTAGGTGACCCTGTGAAAAGATCATTCGACACCTTCCCCCTGGCTCCCCCATCTCCACTCCTACCCCAGCAAAGGTGTCTCAAGCCATAAGTTGAGGACTGCTGGCTTAGTGGCTTTTAGGATCTCCAACTCCTTCCAGCTTTGTGGACACACTAGGATTCTCTCCCTTGGGCTCGATTCATATTCTGTTAGCAGCTCTCCTCAGCAGACATACCGTGGTTCTGGACTCTCTAACATCTTGGGGTCTCCAGTGCAATCCAGGCATCACTTTCACAGCTAGCTTCACACTGTGGCCTCTCCAGGAAAGGACACCCCTGCCACATCCCAAGCCTCAGGGGATTTCCTTAAGTACCAGAAGATTCCAAAACCCTTTACTTCTGTATTCATCCCAACAAAGCCAGAACCAGGTGGCTAAAGCTGTTGGAAACTGGTCCCCCTTCTAGCATCCATTTGCAGAATTTGACTTGTTGATGCTTTCCTTGTTGATGTTTTGCAAGATTAGCTGGGTAAGGCTTTACCTCAAAGGTCTTCCTCCCTCTGTTCCATAGAGCATAGGCCTGAGACTTGGCCCAGCCTTACTCTTCCTGGTACTCTTCCTCTCCTCAAATGTACATCTTGGATTTCTTTCTGTCCTGCTTTCTCTTTTACATTATGGAGCTGTCTAAGAGTGACCACATGACATGGTCAGTACTAAATTGTCGTGCAATCTCCTATGTCTGTTGATGTTAAGACAAAAATGGTGGATTTAACTTCTGGAAGATTCTTAGGACAAGGGCGAAAATGAAGCTACATTCTTTTGCCAAAATATCACAAAGACGGTCTCTAGTCCATTTGCTGATACTACTCATGTCTGACACCTCCTGAGCTGGGCCTCCGTGGTCCACATTGCACTCACAACTACTGTCTTCCATGCTCCTCCTAGGATGGCCCATTCAGCCCTACTTACAACAATTCATCCATTGCCCTAAGGCAAAGTTCCAAAGTCCACATTCCACTAACAAGAAGCACAAACAGGCCTGCTATAGCAATATGACCCTCTCTGATACTAACTTCTGCCTTAGGTAGTGTTCTAGTGCCATGAAGAGACACCATTGATAGGTTATTTCTCTGCTGGTGAAATGAGCCAATTCAAACCACATTAGAATATATTAAAGACAGGTTTATTGGGAAGCTGCTCTTGGGAAAGTTCACTTACTCCAAAGATTGAGGCCAAGAGACTCACTATGGGGAGATGGGGTTAGAAGAGAAAGTTCTGCTTGCAGAGAAAGAAAAGGAGAAGAAGGGAGTACGAGAGAGGGGAGAGCAAAATGTCTGATTTGTAGAGAGATGAGCAGCCCAACCCCTAGGCTGGAAAGTTCAGGGTTGGAGGCAGGGTATGTCAGCCAGGTAGAGACTGAAGGATGCTGGGAGAACCTGGAAGCCAGGTCTGCTTTGATATATAATATATGCACCTCAGTCCCACGTCACCAGTCCAAAAGCAAACAACCTTGACCGAGGCAACTTATAAAAGAAAGCATTTAACTAGGATAGTGCTTAAGTTTCAGAAGGTGGGTCCATGACTATCATGGTGGGAACAATGGCAGGAGGCAGGCTGGCATGACAATCATGTAGCAGCTGAGAGCTTATCTTATCCACAAGCAGTAGGCAAAGAGAGAAAGAGACTGTACCTAGTATTAGATTTGTAAACCTTGAATCCTACCCAGTAGCATCCTGTCCCTGCCCCCATCAAGGCCATACCTCCTGATCCTTCTTAAACAGTCCCACCATCTGGGAACCAAACACTCAAATATGAGCCTATGGGAATCATTCTAATCCAAACCACCACACATCAGACTTCAACCCCAATACTACCCCCAACCCCAACTCCAAAACCAATCCAATCCCCAAAGCAACCCCTACCAAAATACTAACTGCAACCCCATCCCCAAACTTCACCCCAACCTATCTCTAACCCCAAAATGAATGCTTTTTTTTAAAGATTTATTTATTTATTATATGTAAGTAATTTGTAGCTGTCTTTAGACACACCAGAAGAGGGCATCAGATCTCTTTACAGATGGTTGTGAGCCACCATGTGGTTGCTGGAATTTGAACTCAGGACCTTTGGAAGAGCAGTCGGTGCTCTTAACTGCTGAGCCATCTCTCCATCCCTAAAAGCTTACGTTTTGACATGTTTACTGATTTTTCAGAGTCTTTTGCCCATTCATATTCCTTGCTCATGTTGTTGTTCTTGCTTTGTAGAAGCTCTTTGCATATTAACCAAGAATCCCTTTTAATCTCTGTATGTTACAAATCCCTTCTGGTTTGGGATTTTCTTTTCATTTTGCCTTTCACAGCTAGAAATTCAGATTTAAACACAATTGGATAATAATCAAACTGACTGCTTTTTGTTCTGGTTAAAAAGCCATTTCCTACACCTGTACAAACATTAGATCCTGTTTTTCACATTTAGATCTTTGATCCACCTGGAACGCTTTATTCCTGTGAAGGGTGAAGCAATGATCTTATTTTACTCTTACCATATGGGTAGCCATCTGAATGTTTATAAAAAGCCCAAAATTAGGAACAAAATTATATAGTCTTAGGAGGAATAGGTGAAAAACACTAAATTTACTTTCATAAGAACTTCCGTAAAGAAGGAGCTGGGTATGGTGGCACACACTTTTAATCTCATCACTGGGGAGGCCGAGGCAAGTGGCTCTCAAGAGGGATTAAGGGCAGCCTGATTTATATATGTCAAGTTCCAGGCCATGCAGAGCTTCATTGTAAGACTCTGTCTCAAAAAAGAAAGAAAGAAAGAAAGAAAGAAAGAAAGAAAGAAAGAAAGAAAGAAAGAAAGAAAGAAAGGAAGAAAGAAAGAAAGGAAGAAAGAAAGAAAGAGAAAAAAAGGAAGGGTCTCATTGTAGCCAATAAATTCTTATAATTGCCATGTGTCAAAGACTTTTTAAAATCCAAGAAAACAATACTAATAAGTATGTATGATTTTTTTTTGTTTTGTTTTGGGAGACAGGGTTTCTCTGTATAGCCCTGGCTGTCCTGGAACCCACTCTGTAGACCAGGCTGGCCTTGAACTCAGAAATCTGCCTGTCTCTGCCTCCAAAGTGCTGGGATTAAAGGCGTGCACCACCACTGCTCCACTTAAAACTTTTATCTTTATGATTCAACAGTTAAGAGCACTGGTTGTTCTTCCAGAGGTCCTGAGTTCAATTCCCAGCAACGACATAGTGGCTCACAACCATCTGTAACGGGATCTGATGCCTTCTTCTGGTGTCTGAAGACAGTGATGGTGTACTCATATAAATGAAATAAGTAAATCTTTAAAAAAAAAACTTTTTTCTTTAAATGTTTGCTATAAGTACTCACATGTTCCCTGTGTCTATAGGCTATTCCCCCAATAAGCTGCCCTATACATGTTGCATGTAATTTTATAATCACACTTGCTCCCTACCCTGTGCTGTGGCCTACACTATGCTCCAAGATCAGCTACCCCCCAAGCCTTTTTTTTTTTTTTTGGTTTTTCAAGACAGGGTTTCTCTGTATAGCCCTGGCTGTCCTGGAACTCACTCTGTAGACCAGGCTGGCCTCGAATTCAGAAATCCGCCTGCCTCTGCCTCCCAACTGCTGGGATTAAAGGTGTGCGCCACCACCACCCAGGTCCCCCAAGCCTTATGACTGACATGCCACCTCTCTTTCTCATCCCCTCCTCTTCCTCCTGGAACCCGGAAATCCCACCTTTTTTTTTTTTTTTGGCCCAGCTATTGGCTTCCACCGTCTTTATTGACACAATCAAGAACCAATTACGGAAACGACACCTCCACCTACATATACATCCATGCTTCTCAGGATTAGAGAACCCACCCTAGGGCTTTGCTGTCCAAGGTGAGTCCAGACATCAGCATCCCTTGTAAGCTAGTTGAAAATGAAGAAAGGTAGCTCACTCCAAACCTGAAACTAGAATAGTTTTAACCAGCTCCCTGGGCAGTTTTATGCACCTCAGAGTCTGAGAAGAATTGTGCTCTACTAGCTTCCTGGTCTGTGGAATGCAATTACCGTGGAATACAGTTGATTTCAAAAGTATTGTCTTTTGTACTGTGATAAGAGGAACAAACAAACATTCAAACATACCAGTCACATCTGCACCTGGCTATAGTTATTTTTAATCTCTCTCTTTTAGGACACGTTCCCAATGGTCTCAAATGCCATCCTGACCAGGAGCACCTGATCTATCCCCTGGGTTGCACTGTCCTTATCCAGGCAATAAATACTAATGAGCAGAATTTCCTACATGGCCATGGTAACAACGTCTCCTGTGTGACCATCTCCAAGAACGGAGACTATATTGCCTCTGGACAAGTCACATTCATGGGTTTCAAGGTGAATAAAATGGAAACCATTCACTGGGGGTTTACTTAGAGGTGCCTCCCTGGAAGAGGTGCCTAACTTCGGGTTCCTGGCTCTGTGCTCTCAGATGTCCGCCCTTTATCCTGCGCCTTCTCTCAGTTTCAGCCCATCAAGCTGTCCCTGAAAGACTCTGGTATCCTTGTACCAGATGCTGAAACTTGTGACTGCAAATGCTGAGCTTAAATTTGCTTCTCTCTTGTTGCTGTCTGTCATGTTTATACCACGTGGTCCAATAGAGGGAAGTTGCGTCATTGAGTATTTCTCACCAAGAGAGGGGGCCATCCTTTCAGCTTCCACTAAAGCCTGTCTAGGATCTGACAGTGTATTCTTGCCCCTCAGGCAGACATCATCCTGTGGGACTTTAAGAAGAGGGAGCTGATTGCTCGCCTGTCACTCCACAAGGGCAAAATTGAAGCCCTGGCCTTTTCGCCCAATGATTTGTACTTGGTTTCACTTGGTGGCCCAGATGATGGAAGGTAACAAATCCCTTCATGACTTCTTTCTTTGTTTCTTTCTTCTCTTCCTTTCTTTTCCTCCTCCTCCTCCTCCTCTTCCTCCTCCTCTTCTTCTCCTTCTCCTTTTCCTCCTCCTTTTCCTCTTCCTCCTTCTCCTCTTCCTCCTCCTCCTCCTCTCCTTCTCCTTCTCCTTCTCCTCTTCCTCCTCCTCCTCTTCCTCCTCCTCCTCTTCTCCTTCTCCTTCTCCTCCTTCTTTTTCTTCTTCTTCAGGGAAAGTTGTTGAGTTTCTGTTTGTTTGTTCATTTTTTAAAAAAGATCCCATTTCTCTGTGTGGCCCTGGCTGTCCTGGAACTCACTCTGTAGACCAGGCTGTCCTGGAACTCACTCTGTAGACCAGGCTGGCCTGGAACTCACTCTGTAGACCAGGCTGGCCTGGAACTCACTCTGTAGACCAGGCTGGCCTCAGATGCAGAGATCCTCCTGCCACCACCCAGCTCCTTACATGTCTTCCACCAGGTGTTATAGACACCACTTCTGTTGGTCTGCACACATCTAAGTGTGCTGCTATGTATGAAAAGGCCATGAGTGCCGGGCAGTGGTGGCGCATGCCTTTAATCCCAGCACTTGGGAGGTAGAAGCAGGCAGATTTCTGAGTTCAAAGCCAGCCTGGTCTACAGAGTGAGTTCTAGGACAGCCAGGGCTACACAGAGAAACCATGTCTCGAGAAAACCAAAACAAAAAAACCAAAAACAAAACAAAAAAAAAAAAAAAAAAAAAAAAAAAAAAAAAAAAAAAAAAAAAAAAAAAAAAGAAAAGAAAAGAAAAAAGAAAAGAAAAGAAAGAAAGGAAGGAAGGACGGAAGGAAGAAAGAAAGAAAGAAAGAAAGAAAGGAAGGAAGGAAGGAAGAAAGAAAGAAAGAAAGAGAACAGACTGATTGATTGGCCTGGACTCTAGGAGTCTTGGATGATATTGTGTGCAACTATATTCAAAGGCTGTTGCTGTCAAAGACATCGTGACCACAAGCATGATAAGAGTTACTATCGAAGACGAAGGTGCTTTGAGTATGTACTGTGTGACAAGTGTGCTGAGAACTTTAACTGCAGTATCTTATCTGACCTTCATATCCGCCCTTTAGAACAGAAGTGGCAGAGCCCAGTGACAGCTGAACAACTGAAGTCAGTAGGTGTAAGTGACAGTATACTGGGACACAGAGTGTGACTCCGGAGGGGATGATTTTACCCTGCCCCACAAGTTACGGTCTTTGCCCTTTGGTGAATTCAGTAATGTTTGACAGAGAACAGGCATAAAGTGAAACTTTATGGAAAAATACATATTCATACCTAAGAGCATCATTTTCTAGCCAGCCTGGGCTGTATAGAAGAAGATGGCATTTTATTCTGAAGGACAATTAATGAAAATCACGTTCCTGGCCAGGCAGTGGTGGTGCATGCCTTTAATCCCAGCACTTGGGAGGCAGAGACAGGCAGATTTCTGAGTTTGAGGCCAGCCTGGTTCCAGGACAGCCAGGGTGACACAGAGAAACCCTGTCTTGAAACCTTGTCTCAAAAAAATAAAGAAAAAAAAAAGAAAATCAAGCTTCTACTCGAGTGTTAAGGAGCATGGGTGGTATTGGAGAACACACGATTTGTGTAGAATCTACCGGGTGTGTTTCCATAGACACCAAGTACCTCGGCCCTTCCCAGGTCCTCTGTTAGTCTGCCCACATCTGAGTGTGTTCTTATGTGTAACAAGCCCGTGAGAAAAAGCAGCTCAGATGAGGCCCTCAGCTCTGGCTGTACATGGATATTAATACCTTGAAATACTTTTACATATACCAGTTTTCTTATCTGAGAAAACACAAATGTACAGTGATACATAGTTCCATGTCCTCTCAATGCACAGAAATTTGCCAGTGTTTTCATGATTTTTCCTACTTTGGTAACTATTTGTAAGTGCTCCCACCATCTCTGGGCCATCCCCCACTTTTGATATTTCCTCATAAGAAATATAGCCAGAAATTTTCTGTTGGTGTCATTACCTCTGTTATACACAGCTGTTCTCGGCCACATGTGCATACTTGGAGTGCCTAAGGTCCGGGCATGGAGTGTCCTGGAGACTGGCCACTAGGTCACCTTACCTCCACCCTCTGCTAGGAGCCTTGTCTGGGAAAAACTCTCACCTCTGGAAAACTTGTTAACCCCTTGTCACTTTGACCTTGATTTTAGACTATCTAAAATTTGCTTACAGGAAGTTAGTGTTTGAGGAACCCAGTGGATAAACCTTTGCTTGGCCAGGAAAATGCATTTATGACCATCTCTGGTTGGACACTGCAGCGAGGAAGGCAGGGTCTAATTTTGAAGCTGCGGCAGGGGTCCAGTCTACCCAATCCTCCTGGTGTAAGGGTAGAAAGAAGATGAAAACTACAGTAGATAGGGGTGAACACTGTATTGTTTGCCTTTCTGCATACAAAATGTCAAAGTAAATTAATAAATAAACTAATAAATAAATTTATTAATTTTTATATCAATAGTATAATACTCTTTTGTTGTAATGCAGCTCTTAGCTACTTTTCTATTGTTGTGATAAAGTACCTTGGCCAAGGCAACTTATAAAGGAAAAGTGTTTAATTTTGTGTGCACAGTTTTAGAGGGTTAGAGTCTATGACCATCATGGTAGGAAGCATGGCAGCCAGCAGACGGGGCATGGCACTGGAGCAGTAGCTAGGAGCTCACTTCTTGAGACACAAACACAGGGCTAAGAGAGACACTGGGAATGGTTTGAGTCTTTTGAAACCTCAAAGGCTGCCCTCAGTGACATACCTCCTCTAATAAGGCCACACCTCCGAATCCTTCCAAAGCAGTTCCACCAACCCTGGGGTGGGGGTAATATTCAAATATAGGAACCTATGGAAGCCACCTTCAAACTGGTAAACTACTCCCTATGCTGGTATGCTCCATCTACTTAAACAATTTACACTTAATTCTAAACAAATTAAAGCTACATTTGGCTAAGATTTATAAGAAACTGTGTTGTCCTACAATGCAAAAAAGATTGACAATTCAAAAATGCCTCATCCTTTCACTAAAAAGTGTTCTTCTATTGGCTGAAGACTCTTGAATAATGTCACTTATTAACTTTTTTTAGTTAGGCAATGAAAAAATGGACTTCATTCCCTAACTTAAAAAAAACATTGAGGTTTGAACCCAGGGCCTAGAACATGGTAAGAGCATGTTCTAGCCCTCACCTACACCTTCAGCTCCTATGACCACTTTCAAAGCATTATTGATTATATAATTATGAGTAATTCATACTGCTACATGTGTTCGCATATGCATATACATATGCATATACACATACACACAAAGCTTTTGTGTGGAAATATTATTTGAGCTTCTTTGGAGTATGAAGCATTTGGGCTTGGTTTTGTTTAAGATGGGATCCATGTAGCCCAGGCTGGCCTCAAACTTGGTATGTAGCCAATGTAGATGATCTTGAACTCCTCGAACCTGTGTCAACCTCTTAAGGTCTAGAATTAAAGAAGGAGGCATCTATAGCCCCAGGGAAAATGTTTACATGAAATGGAGGCTTGCAAGCTTTGAGGCTTGCATGTCTGAAATGCCGTGATGGACAGGTTCCCTGGCTTCCAGCCCCACAATCTTTTTCCTTCAGAGCTTTTAAAGCATCCCACGTTAGTCTTCTAGTAAAGCAGTGTGATTGATTGAGCAGATGCTTGGGGGTGACTGGAGGGGGGATGGAGGGGTGAGGGTGCGGGTGGGGGATGTCAAGGGCAATTTTTTGTGTTCGCTCACTAGTAACATTTCTTTCTTTTTAAAAAAGATGAATCTGTTTATTTTATATATATGAGTATACTGTATATGTTTACAGACACATCAGAAGCGGGCATCAGATCCCCTTTACAGATGGTTGTGAGCCACCATGTGGTTGCTGGGAATTGAACCCAAGGACCTCTGGAAGAGCAGTCAGTGCTCTTAACCACTGAGCCATCTCTCCAGCCCCCATAGTAACATTTCATTTTGTTCTTTTTCTTCCTAGAACCAGGAAAACAGTTGTTAACTTTGAAAGTCTGATCTCTCCTGTTGGTGTCTTCTTTCCCTTCTTGTTTGGCAGTGTGGTGGTTTGGAGTATAGCCAAGAGAGATGCCATTTGTGGCAGCCCCGCGGCAGGCCTCAATGTCGGCAATGCCACCAACGTGGTCTTCTCTAGGTGCCGAGATGAAATGTTTGTCACTGCTGGAAAGTAAGTCTGCACAGCGAGAAGGTCAGACTCATAGATGACCACGTCACCCACATAGAAAACACAATGGCGATGCCAGGGGGTGGGGAGAGGGATGGATATGTCCTGAACACCGAACAAAATCCTCACTTTGTAATTTTTGTAAGTACTGAAAAATTCCTTTCAGTTGGATGTGTTTTTTAAGTATGTTTCTTTGAAAAATGTTGTTGAGGAAAGATTATGCTGAATGGCTAAACTCCTCCTTAAAAATATTTTTATTACACTTATTTACATATTGTGTGTATGTGTGTCCATGCATGTACCACAGCAAGCATATGGAGGTCAAAGGACAACTTTCTGGCATCAGCTCTTCACTTCCATCATGTAGGTCCTGAGGATTGAACTCAGGCTTGGCAGCAAGCTCCTTTACCCACTGAGACACCTCACCAGCCCTGAACTTTCCTTAGGACATGATTTTCAATCCGTGCCAGCCAAGTCATTTGCACAATTGCATGGATTTACTTTCCGGGTGGTATTTCTTACCACCTGCTCTTGATTTAGGTCTCATGTAGTGATATTTTGTAAAAGAACCATGCCAGGATACTTCAAAGGTTTAAGCTATTAGCCACAGGACATGACTTGGGCAGGGCCAGTTTCAGCCAGCTTCTGGTGAGCAACTTGATCGTCTGAACAGAACCTGCATGTGTGCTCCAGCATGCATTAATTTAGAAACTGGGAATCAGAATCCTGCTTGGTGTCCTGAAGGAAAGGCGAAACAGACATAAAGGTGTCCTTTCCCACATCACCCACAGACTAAGAGGGAAGAAATGGTAAACCAGAAGGCAGAAGGATAAGTTCAGCGAAACTATCTTTGTAATTTCTCTGTCATCTCTCATCCATGAAAGGCACAGACTGTTCATTCCTTCCCCAGCCAGAGAAAGGAATTTGTGTTGCTCTGCCTCTGTAATGTCTCCAGTCCCCACCTTGGAACACACACACACTGCATTGATTCCACGGCTGAGTGAGGAAGGACTCACAGAGAGGCAGTAAACTCCTTGGCAGCCATGAAAGCCCTCCTCCCATGTCAGGCAAATCAGGTCCTGACCCTACCCTGCTCTTTCTGCCCAGACTGAAGCTTCAGCCCCTGCTCCCACCTCCTCCTGTTCTGGTCCTCAGAGCAGCTTGACTCTTTGTTTTGCTGGATCTGGGTTCTTTGGTTCCTTAGCAGCTGAAGGCATCAATCTGTTCTAATGTCTGTGGGCAATGTTTTTCCAAATTCAAACAGGAAGTTTTATAGGAAACAATCTCTTTTGGTTCATCTGTATTCCAAGCTGGCTTCAATTTCTTGTTAATACCAGTACTGGGAATGTCCATATTCTTAAGTAAGATTCCTGTTGTGATGCCAGAATACCTGGCTTCTCCATCACAGTCATGGTTTGTGTATTCCGTTATTATGGTCCCCCTGAAACAACCCGAGCATCCCTGTTTCAGCATTCACATGATACCTATCAGTATGGCCAGGGGCCAGTATGTGTGCAAGAGCAATCAATCTCTCCCCCCAGTGCCCCTCTCTTCTCTCCACTTTGAAAAAGTACATTTAAATATTCCTTGAGCCTTTACTATGTCTACAATTCTGTAAGCTAAAAATAAAAAAAAAAATGAGGTTGGCAAATTCTAATTAACATTTTCTGATTTGAGATGTTGGCAGGACTCTTTGTAGTGTTTTCTTTTTAAAAAATAATACTTTTTACTAAATCTTTGAGAATTTCACATGTTTTTTTTTATTATATTCACCTTGGCATTACAATTATTATTATAGAATTGTTAACTCAGATGAACTCGACATATAACAGTGAAACACCAGCCATATATTAAGTGCTGCATTAGTTACTAACTTGAACTTTTACTCATTTAGTCTCACGTCTCTTTCCTTGGAGACAGGAATCTTCAAACTAAAATATCCTCCATTAAGCAAGGTACATGTCTGTAATCCCAGCACTTGGGAAGCAGATGCAAGAGTCTTAAGGCCAGCCCTAGTTACACAGTGAGTTATGAGAGCCTGGCTCTGAAAGAAAAAAAAACGATATCACCACCTATTTTCTCCTGAGATTTGGTGTCCTGAACAAACATCTTCTACTTGCCCTTCCACCTAAGCCTCTGGTACATTCCGTTAAGATTCCACAAGACTGAGATCAGGCAATACTTGTCTTTCTGTGATGGGCTTACTCCAGCCAGCATGGTGAACACCAGGTGTCCACCTTTCTTAAGGGCAAACAGTTTTCCTTTGTAAATATGCACACTTGGCATCCACTCGTCAATCAATGGACACTCAGTGTGTATACCCCACAGAGACTACAGTTCATAGCAATATATGGACACAGCATATGTTAAATCCACTTCCAGTGGATTTCAAGTGTTCTTACTAGGAAGAGATAAGTAATGTAACACACATGCTTAGCAGTTTAATTTAACCATTACACGGTATGTTAATGCATTAAAACATCATGCTGTATATCATAAGTATATGTAACTTTACTTAATAAGAGGACTTCTCTGAATATGAAGAACCCTGGCTTGTTCTACATTTATTCACATGACTAATTTATTAATTTATCTTTGAGACAGGGCCATATTTACGTAGCACTATCCTGGAACTTACTATGTAGGCCAGGCTGACCTCAGACTCAGAGATCTGCCTACCTCAGTAACCCACATGCTGAGAGACAAGGATGCACCACACCTGGGTTGTTTGCTTGATTATATATACACACCTGCTTGCTTTTAGTACAGTGGGAAGAGTGCACATTTCAATGCGTGACAGAGCAGGGGTGTGAATCCTCTTCCGCTGAGTACAAGCTCTGTCTGCATCATCCCACCTGGAGAGTCGGGGACCATACAACCTACCTCTTAGGGTTGCTGTGAGGCTGAGTGGGAAATTCTCAAGTTGTACAGTAGGCTCTAAAAGTAAAAATCCTCAGGAATATCTCTCCCTCTTCCTGTCAGCTTCTCCTTCAAGGGGGTGGAGGGTGGGGGTGGGAATGCCCTAAAAGATGTGAAGCAATATTTAAAAGGGTATCCATTTGATTGTGTTTTTTCTTTGTAGTGGGACAATTCGAGTGTGGGAACTGGATCTTCCAAATAGAAAAATCTGGCCAACCGAGTGCCAAACAGGACAGATGAAAAGGATAGTCCTGTGTACTGGAGTAAGTACTGCCTCAGCGCTTGCTACATTGACTCCTAGTGCAAGCACCTGCAGCAGCCCTGAGCAGGGGTGTGTGTGCGCTGGGCCAGGCTAGGGAGGAGGGATAGAGCGGTGGGATGTTGACGAATAGGTACAGCTCAGAGGGAGCACACAGCTGGGAAGGAGCTGTGCAGTGCTAAGAGGTCCCATTTCACTGGGACCTGAGCCATCCATTACCAAACATGCAAAGCCTGACCTGGAGGGAAGCAGTGCGGCCAGGTGACACTGAGGTCACGCTGCAGCTCCGTCTGCCACCATTGCTATTTCTCTCTTTGGAAATATAAAGTGACTGATAGGAAAACGCACTGTTGAAATGCAGACTCTTCCACAAAGAGATGTTATTAATGTGGTTGAATACGGAGTCATAATTCATTCATAGAACCTTCTGCTCCATCCCTTGATTTATTCTTCCTTTGTAAGGCATAGTCCCTTTTATGAACATAGGCTTTGGAGACTGAAATAAAGCAAACGTGTCCCCATAGAGGAAGCACATCTTTATCCTAAGAACCCTTTGGAGGTGGCTCAGCAGCTGGCACTGGTCATGCGTGTTAGCATCAGACCCAAATGAGTGGCAAGTAAAATTCACCCTCCAGCTGCCCGTGGCCCTGACTCTGCTGCTCTCAGAGCTGGGATGACCTATCCTTAAGTCTTGGGAGACTGATGCTACCATGAGCTTCTTTGTCAGAAGTTATGGAATTCCATCTCTTCCCTGACTGGTGCCTCGTAGACTACTGTGGAGACTCGAGTCTTCAGGTTTCTGTTTCTGATCTCCCAGATGGCCGACGATGACAGCTTTTTCTACCTTGGCACCACAACTGGGGATATTCTCAAAATGAACCCCAGGACCAAACTGCTGGCAGACACTGGGCCTATGAAGGACAAATTCAGCTTGGTGAGTAGAAACCATCAAGGTATGATCCAATCCTCTCTGTCATTTTCTTCTGCACAGAGTTTTGTTAAGGAAAAGTCTGTTGGGAACAAAAAGGCAAATTAGCAATGGATACAAAGCCACACTCAAGTCAGCTTGGCCATGCTACACTGGCCAGTTCTCTAAGCCCTACTCTCTGGTTCTCTTCAGGGCAAAGGCATTCCTAGGAGTTACTCTAGGGTATCAGTGCCTTGTCCATCTTCTCTTCAAAGCACAGACGGAATCCATTTCTTCATGATTTAAAACTGTATTGGTTCTAGTCCAGTTGCCATCTATGAGAGAGGTATATGTTTTGATCTATAAGTGTATGTTTTGTGGTATGTATGTGTGTGTGTGTGTGTTTCCATGCGTGTGTCTCTCTGTGTGTGAGTATGTGTATGTGTGGGTATGTGTTAGTATGTATGTATGTGTATGTGAGTATGTGTGTGTGTGAATGTGTGTCTGTGTGTGTATACATCTGTGTGTGACTATGTGGATGTATAAGTATGTAGATGTGTTAGTGTATGTTTGAGTGTGTGTGTATGTGAGTATATTTGTGTGCCTGTGTATGTATGTGTATGTAAGTGTGTGAGTATGTGTGTGTATGTGTATGTGTGTAAGTGTGTATGTATATGTGTGCCTCAACTCTAATAACTAGATCTTAGATTTTAGCCTCTGTGGTGCTGCGTCATTCATGAAGTCATTCATGAAGCCCCCCCCCAAAAAAAAATCACTGAAAGTGCATAGTTGCAGAATTCCCAAAACCTTTTACAGAACCCCAGTAAGAATTGCTAACTTTTAAACAAAA
>NW_022196911.1:63151346-63154085 GCF_008632895.1 Mastomys coucha | reverse complement strand
AAAAGATTCAACACTGAAGGATGACTTTATACAATAAGGACAGCTATCTCTAACATACCCAGAAAGTTCCAAGGGCTGCTCTCACTAACTTTGAGTTGGAAAGTTTGTGTGCTAAGTCCGCACCTGCCCGTCTCATTTCTGATATCAGAACAGATGGTCCCTATGGAAGTACATCTACTTTCCCACTTCACAGACATTCTCAAGAAACTGAAATACTAGGCAGTCCTCTTGAGAAAATGTCAGTTTCCTTAATCATATTTTATATTCAAGCTTTTAAAGAAATATGAAAAAAATGGGAAGAAGCCTGATACAGATAGCACAGATAGAAGAATATTTAGAAATAATCGGAGTGTGGCCTAGATCAATGGTTTTCCAAATTATTTAAGGGAGACAGATTCTATTTACATGAATACACTGTCGCTCTCTTCAGACACACCAGAAGAGGGCATCAGATCCCATTACAGATGGTTGTAAGCCACCCTGTGGTTGAACTCAGGACCTCTGGAAGAGCAGTCGGTACTCTTAACCGCTGAGCCATCTCTCCAGCCCCCTGGAGACAGATCCTAATATTCTAAGCAGATAAAACGAAGCCAATCAGAGGAAAGGGAGACATAGCCTAGAGCCCTGCCAGTCCTAGGCCTCCAAAGGCTGTCGGAAGACACTTCTTGAAAACTACTGATAGGCATGGTTTCTTTGTGTTTGTTTTGTTCTGAATGCCTGAACAGTACTTGGGAGCGAAGCCCCTACTAAGCAGATGCTGGCTGAAGTTGAGCCCCTCAAACCTCTGGTATTTAAGCCTCCTCCCAGTTCTTGCATGGCTGATCATTTCAGGGCTGCTGGGTAATCCCACAAAGCAGGGCTTCCAGCTCAGCCTTCGTGTGGTTGGAAAGCAAAGATCTCTTGAGGGAAGGAAGCAAAAGAGGTAGTGGTGAAGATGCCTTGTTAGAAAGTCAAAAGTTACTCGTTTTGAAATTCTCCTTAAATGTTTGATCCCTGAAGAGAGAGGCCAAGAATTATCATGGTTTAAAACTGGCCTATGGGATAGATAGATTGTACTACATTGGAAGAAGTTGACCGTGGTAATAACAGTAGTAATAAAAACAGGATGTCTTACAAGGTCTTAATGAGAAAACAACGAAACAAATGAAAGTAGCAGAGAAGAAGAGAGAAAGAGTGTGTTTGCGGATAGAGAGACTCATTGTGGTTTAAATGTCGGTTCTGGCACTGGTGGGCTCATGCCAGGACTCCCAGCCAGGTATGGGAACTGGTAGCAGAAGGATCAGTAGTTCACAGTTCTCCTTGGCTATCTTGTGAGTTCAAGACCAGCCTGGCCAGGCAGTGGTGGTACACGCCTTTAATCCCAGCACTTGGGAGGCAGAGGCAGGTGGATTTCTGAGTTCGAGGCCGGCCTGGTCTACAGAGTGAGCCAGGACAGCCAAGGCTACAAAGAGAAACCTGTCTCGAAAAAACCAAAAATAAATAAATAAATAAATAAATAAATAAATAAGAGACCAGCCTGAGCTACATGAGTGTCTGCTAAAACACACACACACACACACACACACACACACACAGAGAGAGAGAGAGAGAGACAGAGAGAGAGAGACAGAGAAAGAGAAAGACAGAAAGGAAGGGAGGAAGGAAGGAGAGAGGGAAAAAGAGAGAAAGAGAGGAAGCCAGTTCTTCCAACTGGATTTAGAGATTTAATGTAATCATGACCTAAACCCAGAGTTAATTAGAGATGCTGAGAAACTGATTCTAACAGTGATGAAAAAGCAGCAAAGATCCAGAGCAGCTAGCCTACCCACCGAAGAGCTAAGCTGAAGGAGTTAGAGGGCCCGACTCCAAAGCCTCCCAGAAGTCTACAGTAATAAAGGCTGTGTGGTTTTAATGAAAAAATAGATAGATGAAACAAACTAGCTCAGAAGCAGACCTGTGCAAATATTCTTAACACTGACAGGAGCCAAGACGATCCAACGGAGAAAGGGCAGCTCTTGCAAACGATGCTGGTACAGGTGGACATCCAAACCAAAACCCTCACAGTGATCCAGACACAGACCTTAACGCTTCACAGATGAACTCAGACTGGATCACAGAGCTAAAAAGGAAATTTAAAACTTACAGAAGATAATTTAGGAAAAAAATTAGCATGACCTGAGGTTTAGTGATGACATATTAAACACAACCTGCAAGACACAGTCAAGGAAAGGTGTGTTAGTCAGAGTTCTCTAAAAGGAACAGAAATGATAGAATGTCAATAATATTGTATATTGTATATATATTGTATATAATATTATATATCATATATATTATATATGTATCATATATCTCACACCATATATGATATCATATGATATATCACAATATATTATATCATATAAAATATATACATTGTGTTTTATATATAATATATCATAATGTATGTGATATATTTTATATATATGGGATTTATTTGAGTAAAGTACAGGCTGTGGTCTGACATTGGCTGTTTCCTGACAGAAATGCTGAGGATCTGGAGTTGTTCAGTCCATGACATTGGTTGTCTCAGCTATCCCAACTTTTGGTGATGGAGTCCCAATAAGTCCTAGAGAGCTGAAAGTCTTCATCCGCATTAGAAACCTAAAGAAGTAGGCTCTAATACCAGCAAAGGATGCCTCAGGAGCAGAACAGATGAACTTGCCAGCACAAGTGAGGGCAGGCAGGCAAAAAGCAAATGCTTCTTCCTTGTTTTTTTTTTTT
>NW_022196911.1:63128334-63151336 GCF_008632895.1 Mastomys coucha | reverse complement strand
ATGTCAGAAGGTGTGGCCCAGATTTAGAGTTGGTCTTTTCATTTCAAACAACCCAATCAAGAAAACCCTTTATGGGCATGGCCAGCTGCTGGGTCTTAGTTGATTCCAGACACAGTCAAGTTGACATCTATCAGAGTCATCACAGAGCTCATGAGTGGGGCCTCGTTAACATAGAGTTTAAGCTGTGCAAAAGGCATCAGTAAGAGGTTGAGAGGTCGGGGCACGGAGTGGGAACGTTTGGCAAAGACATCTCTGCTAATACACACAGTGCTGTCTCTGCTCTCTTGCTCTCCTGCCTTTGCTTTTCTTCTCAGACACCATGGAATGCCTTCCAAGTCAGAACAGGCAAAAACCAGCTTAATGGAACTTGAAAGGATATATTTATTTTTCAATATTCAAACCTTGGGGCTATTTGTTTTTATTTTATTTTGCTTTTTGTTGTTTTTTTTCCTTGTGATGCTGTGGATGAAACCCAATGCTAGGCAAGCACTCCCATCATCGAGCTGTGAGCCCAGCCCTCGGAGCTCATTAAGACATATGCCTATCAAATCATTAGCTGTGAATGTTGAAAGCTTTCAGATAAAATAATAGCTATTGCCTTGGTTGGTTTTGCATAGCTATAGCAGAAGGCTGGAGACTAGGCAATTTATAAACGTGGAAGTTCATTCAGTTCATGATCCTGGGTGTCAGCTTTTCGGAGTTTAGTGTTGGCCCCTGGTGCAGGACCATGGGCTACATCATCCCATATCTTCCCAGATAACCAACACCGAAAGAGCAAGGGTCACTTTCTACTAAGTCTGAAGATCACGTGGTCTTCCTCTCTGAGCCTTCCAAGTAGTTAGAAACACAGATAGGTGAGCACTTCCATATTGAGCTAAATTCACCATTAGTGATAAACCACTCTATTTATAACCAATGCAATCTATGGGGACAGACACTTCATGACCTTTTTTTTATTTTTTTCTTTTTGAGATAGGGTTTTGGATGGCCTGGAACTCACCGAGATCCACCTGTCTCTGGCTCCCAATTGCTGGGATCGAAGGTGTACACCATCACACCTGGTTCTTGACCTATTTAATATTTAAGGCTCTGCTTCCCAGCACTGTTGCACTGGGGTGTAGGTTCCATCACTGACACTTGCTGAGGCATACACTCAAATCACGGCAGTCGTGCACATTTTCAGTTAGAACCTTTAAGGAGCATACTATGAACTGGCCACAATTCTTCCACATAGTTGATGACTGTCTGGAACTTTAAATGTGTTTCCAACTATTGGTAAGATTGTACACCATGTGCCTTAGCTCAGAAAATATAGTCACCGAACAGTAAGAGCTGTCCTGTGCTGTCTTGGGATGTTACATTGGACCCTGCATTTATATGAATTAAGTTCTGGTGGAAACCATGGCAACTGAAGACCCAGCTTACCAAGGCTGTGCTTCTGCCTCCTGCTGCAGCCAAGCTTGAGTGAATGGATATCCGGGCACTAATATTCAGTCTGTTCAAATGCACAGGTGACCGTAGAGAGGAAGGATGGTGCTGGGCGGTGGTGGCACTCGCCTTTGGTCCCAGCGCTTGGGAGGCAGAGGCAGGCGGATTTCTGAGTTCGAGGCCAGCCTGGTCTACAGAGTGAGTTCCAGGACAGCCAGGGAGGGCTACAAAGAGAAACCCTGTCTCGAAAAAAACCAAACCAAACCAAAACAAAACAAAACAAACAAACAAAAAAAAAAAACTGAGAGGAAGGATGGTGAAGCTTGCCTATGGCTTGAAGGCCAGGAAGGCTACTTCTTAAGACGTGAACTTGTAGTTGGCATTGAATGTTTTTGGCCAACCTGGAGGTACATCATGATTTGCAATGTGCAGCCTTGGAGTGCCCTCAGCTGTGCTCCCCGTGTCAGTTGCTGCCTTGAGTTTTAATGGCAAACTCTTTAGCTCTTTCCCTGCACTGCTTTTCCCCCATAGGGAGTGTCGGCTCTCAGGTGCCTGAAGATGGGCGGCTTGTTGATTGGCTCTGGAGCTGGCTTGCTGATCTTCTGTAAAAGCCCCAGCTACAAACCTATCAAGTAAGTTCTACACACCATAAAGCTGGGGTAGGTAGAGACCCACAAGAGAAAGGTCCACTTAAATCCAACAACTGAACGATATCGGAAGAACCATTTTGTGGGCACATTGTGGCTCACACCTTTAATCCCAGCACTCGGGAGGTAGAGGCAGGTGGATCTCTGTGGGGTTTCCCTAGCCTGTTCAACACAGAGTTCCAAGGCATTCACAGCTATACAGTGAGGCCCTGTTTAAAAGAAATTCATATTTGGTTAACGAATTTTAACTTCGCTGGGCAGTGGTGACCCACTCTTTAATCCCAGCACTTGGGAGGCAGAGGCAAGCAGATTTCTGAGTTCGAGGCCAGCCTGGTCTACAGAGTGAGTTCTGGGACAGCCAGAGAAACCCTGTCTCCAAAAACAAAAACAAAAACAAAAAAAAACAAAACAAAACAAAAAAAAAAAAAAGAATTTCAACGTCTTATTAAGTGCAGAGCTGGAATCACAGAGCTGGTGGTTTCTTTCCCGTGAAAAAGTTCGCATTAAACCAAACCAAAGTTGTTCTTGGTGTCCCAGAGGCACGCTGCCCTTTTGATAAGTACATGACTTTGTGTACACTATACTAAGACATGATACCGGAAATATGAGGCATCCCCCAAATTCTAAGGTACAAACTGTTTCAGACCACATCTCCCTAGCAGACTTTCCTTGACTATTTTAACCTACACTAACAACCCCCCCTCCCTCCTGACCGTGGGTGTGCAACACTGTGAATAACTCAGGCCTTTCCAGCTGTGTCACCTCCTTGAGGGCCCATCCCACACCACATGACTGGTCTGCATCCTCTGGAATCAGGTGGGCAAATGCTCGCTGGCTGAGTGACTCTGCTCCACTTTTGTGCATTACCCCCAAAGGAAAATCCAGCTGCAAGGTGGCATCACCTCTATCACACTCCGGGGAGAAGGGCACCAGTTTTTTGTAGGAACAGAAGAATCACACATCTACCGCGTTAACTTCACTGATTTCAAAGAGACTCTCATTGCAACTTGTCACTTTGAAGCTGTCCAGGACATTGTCTTCCCATTGTAAGTAGAGAGGGCCGTTGGAATGCAGAGATTTGACGCCGCTCATAAAGGAATTCTGCTCTATTCAATTATTTTCAAGATTCCTGAATAGCATTATTTTTCCTGATCAAACTTTTCAAATGTAGTGAATTATTTTATTGGACCTAGGAAGGTTCATTTATTTTTATCTTAAGGGTTATGGGTGTTTTGACTGCATGCATGCAGTAGCCGGAGAGGCCAGAAACGGACATCAGAGTCCCCGGAACTGGAGTTGCAGACTATTGTGAGCCACCATGTGGGTGTCAGGAATCGGAACCCAGGTCTTCTGAAGGAGCAGCTCGTGCTCTTAACTGCTAGCCATCTCCCCTTCTAATGGGCTGGGGTTTTGTTGTTGTTGTTTTGTTTTGTTTTTGACTGTCTTTTCCACAGTTACCTTTGTTTTCTTCCTCTACTTTGGATTTTTTTTTTTTTTAATGCTGGGCAAGTATGATACACTTTTAAAGTGCTTGGGCCAGTGAGATAGATAGCTTACTGGGTAAAGGGACTTGCCCGACAAGCTGAGTTTAAGTGACTCCTTGGACCCATACACTAGAACATCAGAACCTCTCCCACAATGCCCTCCCACCTCCACTCACCTGCTGTGGCGAAAGCACATGCACACACAGCAAGAAATACATGGAAAACACTGACTTCTTGTGTAAACCCATCACAGGAAAGGTGCGTTCCTAGGAGCTTTTCTGTGACCCAATGCCATCTGGGAATGCCATTACCCAAGTACCTCTTCTCAGGCTGAATTTTGTTTAAGGCAGGGCCTGGACATCCGAGGCTGGTTGTAGTCTTGAACTCTTTCCTGATTCTCCTGGTTCTGTGTCTTGAGTACTGGGCATCACCATGCACAGCAATGTCTGTTCACCTGTTTTCACAATTTATTCCAGTCCTTTGTTGGTGTCCCTGAGTTTCCCTGATCTGACAACTTTTGCTTTATTTATTTATTTATTTTCTTTAAGGTGATGGACCTGTGGTCTCCTGGGTTGCAATGGCTGCTTTTCCTGAAAATCTTACCCAAGACAACCACCCATTGGCAGTTCTGATGTTTACAAAAGGACCTTGGGTCACGTTGTGGCACTACTTGATTTTGAAGCACGTTGTTATAGTTAACAAAGTCTGTCCTGTAAAGTTGGCCAGGCAGTATTTGCTCTGAGCCTCTTGTATTTAGCTTGAACTTCAGACATCAGGACTATTCTTCTCAGATCCAAGCCTGTTTCAGAACTCAGACACCCATGTAATGAGCTGCAGCTTTGGTTCCCGAGTCCTGGTTTAGACCTTCAGGATTTTCTAAGAGGGGAGAGTTGGTGCTTCCCATTAAAGTGAATCTTTATTGGAGAGTGGGTTACTTTCTAACCAGGTTCAATTTTTCCTTTAAGGAGTTTGGTGGAATCAATGTATACAGTTCTCTAGATTTAGTGCTTTTTATGATGATATACTTAAAAGATTTTATTCTCTCTGTGTGTTTCTCTCTCTCTTGCTTGTGCACGTGTGTGTGTGTGTGTGTGTGTGTGTGTGTGTGTGTAAATTTGTATGTGTGCCAAGGTACACACATGGAGGTCAGAGGACAATTTTTAGGAGTTCTCCTTTGCCACCTAATCTCAACTCTCTGTGTGCAGAAGGGTCTACTCCCCCCCCCCCATTAAATCTAAAGTGGGTCAACCTTAAAACAGGAGAGACTCAAATATTTTCGAATCATGTTTAAGATGAAACAGAGAGATTGCTTGCGGAATGTTTGGATTAAAGGTCAGCTTTCCCAGAGACTTCAGGCAACTTTACACTTATAAGCCAGGTGGTTTATTTTACCCCAATACCACTCCCTTTTGTATAAAAATTAGAGTAATTTATAATCATCTGACACCTTGGTAATCTACATCCCATTTACAAGTGGCTCTTTCTGTCCCGGCCCAACTGACCAATTACTCAAGAATACTTTTCTTTGTTCACAATTTCTTATTTTCTCAGAACTAAACAAACAAACAAAAAAAGGGTACAAATGTGAATTTGACCATGTTGCTATTTTCTTTTCTGTAATCTTAACACCATTGGAATTTGCTCTTTAAATAAAGATCTTCTATGGATATATATTTAGCTCAAGAAATGCTACTTGGATAGGTATATACAGGTCTCCAGGCTAATCCAGACATATACCTATCATACACAAATATTTGTGTGTGTGTGTGTGTGCATGTGTGTGTGAACCAACCCCCCAAAGTAGTTTAAAGTGAAGTAATGTGACGATGTCTCCAATTTGATCAAGATTTAGAAAGATTTCAAATCAGCTTTCTCTTTATAAAAACTTTGTTCCAAGATGACAAAACATTTTCAGTAGAGAATGGGTGGAATCGGGCATCTCTCCACACAAGAAATCTCTAACGTCACACTGTTAGGGAACCAGCATCCAAAGGGCACGCTGCCCCACATCCTCACGAGGCACATTTAACACCAAATGCATACCCAACATTGTGTATCTCGGATGGCCGCACCTCGCACCTCTCATCCCTCCATGGCTCCTTTGTAGTGGTACTGCTGAGCTGTTTGCGACCTGTGCCAAGACAGACATCAGGGTGTGGCACACCATATCCAAACGGGAGCTGCTGCGGATCACCGTGCCCAACATGACCTGCCATGGCATCGACTTCATGAGAGACGGGAAGAGCATCATCTCAGGTAACAGGATGCGTATGATGGCACACGCTGAAGAGGTGGAGGCCATCCTTGAGTTCTAGAGGCCAACCTGTACTACATGAGACCCTGTCTCAAATCAGCAGCCAAATTAACAGAAGACCCGGTAGTTGCTTCCAGTGGAGGTTTGGATCCAGGTTCTGGCTGAGGTCTCAATTGTTACCATTCTTTTTTTTTTTTTTTTTTTTTTTAGGGGGAAGCGTGGTTTGAGATATGGTTTCTCTGTGTAGCTCTGGCTGTTCTGGAACTCACTCTGTAGACCAGGCTGGCCTCAAACTCAGAAATATGCCTGTTTCTGCCTCCCAAGTGCTGGGATTAAAGGCGTGTGCCACCACTGCAGCCTCATACTGGTCTTGAACTTGC
Organism: Mastomys coucha; assembly: GCF_008632895.1. Classification (NCBI taxonomy): domain Eukaryota; kingdom Metazoa; phylum Chordata; class Mammalia; order Rodentia; family Muridae; genus Mastomys; species Mastomys coucha. The sequence continues at coordinate 63,145,143 of NW_022196911.1, read as the reverse complement.
TATATACCTGAGGATAGCCTTGAGCTCCTGATCTTCCTGACTCTGCCTCCCAAGTATTGGTAAAAGGAAAAGTTTTATTTGTTTGTTTATTATTTTTACATATATGGGTGTTTTGCATGCATGAATGTCTGTGTACCACATGCTTGCCTGGTGTCTACAGAGACACCACTGGATTCCCTGTAACTGGAGTTACGGGCATATAGGTACTAGGAATTGAACCTGGGTCCTCTGGAAGAGCAGCCTACCATTCTTAACTGCTGAGTCATCTCTCCAGTCTTTAAAAGGAAAAAAAAAATTAAAATACAGTTTATGCCAAACTGTTTTTTGTTTTCTTGATTTTGTTTATTTTTTAAGATTTATTTATTTTATTTATATGAGTATACTATAGCTGTCTTCAGACGCACCAGAAGAGGGCATCTGATCCCATTTCAGATGGTTGTGAGCCACCATGTGGTTGCTGGGAATTGAACTCAGAACCTCTGGAAGAGCAATCAATGCTCTTAACCACTGAGCCATCTCTCCAGGCCCAAACTAATGTTTTAACATAAACAATAGATGCTGTGAGCTGAGCACAGTGGTGAACACCTAGTATTCTGGCCCTGGGAGGTACAGGCAGGGGGATTAGGGGCTCAAGATCATTCTTGGTTACATAGTAAGGTTGATGCTAGCCCAGGCTACAGGATATCCTGACTCAAGAAACTAACCTCCTTCCAAATTATTGATACCATATTAGTCCTCCTCTAAATATTTCAGTATATGTCTCTAAAAATATTTTCTTATGAAACAATAGTTTTTAAATATCATCTTAAGAGTAACCTATATCAAATTTCCCCATTAGTCAAAAATAAATGTATTGGTTTACATCAGGGGAAAGCCAAGTTGTTCTGAGTGAAGCTGTTAGGACAGAGATCTAGGGACCCATCCCTTCTTTTCTTGGCTCTGTTTCCTCCTTGTCTGCTCCCCCTCCCCCATGTCTTTTCCCCTGAGTGGCTTACACTGTACCCAGAACTGACAAGTCCTTGGATAAGGGGATCTTAGATTCATCCCTGGCCCCACTCTGTTTTTCTTACACCCTTATCCATGCATTCCAGTCAGTGGCTCTGTCTCAATAGGTCAGCCATAGGTCCATCACTGGTCGCCTTCTCTACCCTGGTCCTTGCCATCAGCCACACTTCTAGATCTCTCCAGTTCTTCCTTCCTTCCTTCCTTCCTTCCTTCCTCCCTCCCTCCCTCCCTTCCTTCCTTCCTTCCTCCCTTCCAAAGATGTATTTATCTAATGTACATGAGTGCTCTGTTTTCATGCATACCAGAAGAAGGAATCAGATTCTATTACAAGTGGTTGTGAGCCATCATGTAGTTGCTGGGAATTGAACTCAGGACCTCTGGAAGAATAGTCAATGCTCTTAACCACTGAGCCATCTCTCCAGCCCCTTTCCTTTAGTTTCTATTGCTCCTGCTTGCCTCTACTCTAGCCCATCTGTCCATCTTCTCCCCAGTCAATTCTCTACACATGAACCAAAAAATCTATTTTAAAATGTTAAATGAAAGCCATTTGCTGGGCTTTTCAAGGCTCCCCCTCCCCACCTGACAAAGACAAAGTCCCAGCAGTCACATGCAAGTCCCTGTAGGACCTTCTCTACTCCACTCCCCACTTCTTATCTTCTTCTCAACCTGCGCCCCTTCCCCCTACTATACTTGCACACTGGACACGCAGGTCTTACTTGAGCTGTTCAGTTGGCCTGGGATGTTCTCCCTCCAGACACCTTCATGGCTTGTCTCTTCTTCCCTTTCATTTCCTCAAGTCTTTGCTGAAATGGGATCCACTTCGGGCATCCTATTTAAACTTGCTAAGCTCAAGAGACAACACTAAGCCAACAGTAAGTGCCTGCTGCACACAGCCCTGGGGGGAAAGGTATTCTAGGTAGGGGGTTCTAAGGTGGGAACACATTTGATGTGTTTGAGGGGTCTCAAGAATGTCAGTGTGTCTGGAGCTCATCAGTCACAGGAGGGGCATGGCCTCAGGAAGAGTGGTAGCAAAGAGGATGAAGAGGTAGGTGAGCACCAGGTATGAGTTAGTGTTCAGACTAAAGAGTTGGATTTGGGGGCTGGAGAAAGGACCCAGTGGTTGGAAGTACATACTGCTCTTGCTTGCAGAGTTCAGTTCCCAGCACCCATGCCAGGCAGCTCACAAACTCTCCTTGCCTCAGGTCCAGGGAGGGGATCTGATGCTCTCTTCCACCCTCCTTGGACACCTGCGTTTACACGCACACACTCCCACACATATACACATGCTTTTAAAAAAAAAAATCAGTATTTTTTAAAAATTGGATTTTAACTCTAAGACAGTGGGGAAAAAAACTTTGAGGAGGCCTTGATCAGAAAGGTGACTTGATTTTTTTTTAAAAAGTGCATCCCAGCCGGGCAGTGGAGGCACAGGCCTTTAATCCCAGCACTTGAGAGGCAGAGGCAGGTGGATTTCTGAGTTCAAGGCCAGCCTGGTCTACAGAGTGAATTCCAGGACAGGCAGGGCTGTACAGAGAAACCCTGTCTCGGAAAAAAAAAAAAAGAAAATCAACAAACAAACAAACAAGTGCATCCCAACCCCTAATAGATGACTAAGTGTAAGCAGGAGCACAGGGACTCAGATCAGGCTGTAGCTGGAATGGGGTGGTGCCAGCAGAGCTGGGGGAAGGAGCTCAGAGGCCGGGTATTTTAACAGGAGATAATGACCTCCCTGATGGACTGACCCTTGCACTGAGTTGTGTGTTTAGAAAGTAGAGGAACCAAGGGTGACTTTGAGGTTCTTCGCTTGAGCAACTTCATGGGTGGCAGCAATTTTTTTATTGAGGCGGCAAGATGGTGAGAATCCGGAAAGGAGTCTAGGATTTAAAGGTGGGGGAAAGCTAGGGCGTGGACGTGGGAGGCTGAGGTAAGAGAACTAAAAGTGAGCAGCCTGGGCAACAGAATGAAACCTTGTCTCAAATAACAATGGCAATGGGGAGATGAGCCGGGCCTGGCGGTGGTGGCACACGCCTTTAATCCCAGCACTTGGGAGGCATAGGCAGGCGGATTTCTGAGTTCGAGGCCGGCCTGGTCTACAGAGTGAGTTCCAGGACAGCCAGGGCTACACAGAGAAACCCTGTCTCGAACCCCCTCCCCCCCCAAAAAAGACAATGGGGAGATGAGAAGGCAGAGGTTATTTGGAACCCTAAACTGATGCATCCTGGGTGTGGTTTAGCAATTCTGTGGGTGACTGCAGGGGTGGTGCATGTCTTTAATCCCAGTACTTGGGAGGCAGAGGCAGGCAGATTTCTGTGAGTTGGAAGCCAACCTGGTCTACAGAGTAAGTTCCAGGACAACCAGGGGCTACACAGAGAAACTCTGTCTCCAAAAACAACAACAAAATGAAAAACATAGATGAATGAGGGTAAAGGGCCTACAACTCAGGCAAGTAAGAAGAGGCCTCCTCCACTGCTCAGATCCACTGCAGGCAGGTGCACTCCAGTCAAACCCCTTCCTTATCCTCTCCGGGAGCCACCAGTGTAGGAGGCCTGGGAGAAGCGCACAAGAGTACTGACAACAGCTAGGGCAAGCCTCTCAGTCCGCTGCTACCACTTCTTCCAGTTTTCACTCTTATTGGTGATTCAGGAGGGTGTCAATCTGCAGAGAAAGGTGGTAAGTATCTCCACTGGGCCAACCTGCCTTTTGTCTCCTTCTCCCACCAGCATGGGATGATGGAAAAATCAGAGCCTTTGCTCCAGAGTCAGGTCGGCTGATGTACACCATTAGCAGTGCTCACAGGATCGGAGTGACGGCCATTGCTACCACCAGTGACTGCAAAAGGATCATCAGCGGTGGAGGAGAAGGGGAGGTACAGTTCTAAAAATGATATTTTTTTTTTAAAAAAAGCCTTTAATTTCAGAGCAACTAACTCATAGGAGGCTATCCACTTTTATTTGTTTTAAATTTTATTTATGTTTATGTGTATGGATGTTTGCATGGCATGTGTGTGCAGTGCCACAAGAGGCCAGAAGAGGGCGTAGGATCCCCTGGGGCTGGAGTTACAGACAGTTGTTAGCTGCTATGTGGGTGCTGGGAATCAAATCTAGGTCCTCTGAAAGAGCAGGCAGTGATCATAACTGCTAAGTCCTTTTGTTGGCCTCTCTACTTGTCTCCTCCCCTGCCCTTCCCCCCACCCCCCCAAGACAGGGTTTCTCTGTGTAGCCCTGGCTGTCCTGGAACTTACTCTGTAGACCAGGCTGGCCTTGAACTCAGAAATCCACCTGCCTCTGCCTCCCAAGCGCTGGGATTAAAGGCATGAGCCATCACCACCTGGCTCTCCACTTCATTTTTAAATTTGTACCTGCATTAGAATCCAGAGACTTTCTCAATATATAAAAGACAATGGCTATTTGATCCTCTGAGGATGAATAACATCAGTTTCCAATGATTAAAACTGAATAGCTGATATGAAAGTTTAAATATGGCTCTGGGTAGCAAGAGCTTTCCTGATGGCATGAGAAATTTGAGAGCAACGCTCAGCAGATGTAAGGAGACAGGTTCTTCCTCTGGGCTTAGCAGAGGCCCTTGCAATATTGATTTCTCATGGCGGGAGCCTGATGGTTTTCTCGCAAAGTAGAAGCAGGTCCGGAGATTGGTAACAGCACTATCCACACTATTCATGGGAAGATAGTCACTTCTCATACAGGGAAGTGTTGCATTCCCACCCTGTCAAGCTGAAATGGGAACAGAGTTAAATAAGTTACACCCAGCAAAGTTGGAAACATTGTATCTTTCTTGATCCCTTCCAAAGCCCTGGGCTTTCCTTGCTAGCCGGTGCTCTGGTACCCACAGGTGAGGGTGTGGCAGATAGGCTGCCAGACCCAGAAGCTGGAGGAGGCCCTGAAGGAGCACAAGTCTTCTGTGTCCTGTATCAGGGTGAAGAAGAACAACGAGGAGTGTGTCACTGCCAGCACCGACGGGACATGCATTATTTGGGACCTTGTGTAAGTACCTGGGATGGGTAGGGAAGGCAGCACAACACTTAACAAAACCCCAAACATTGCCAGCATTCTACTGAACCCAAGCTAAGATCCCAAGGAGGTTGTATTAGTCTCTTTTCTCATTATTGCAACAAAATATTTCAGAAAAGCAACTTAAGGGATAAAGGGTTTATTTTGGCTCGTGGTTTGAGAATACAGCCCATTGTGGTGGGGAGAGATGGTAGCAGGAGTCTGAAGAGGCTGTTGGTCATATTGTGTCTGCCTGCAGTTAGGAGGGAGACAAATGCTTGTGTGACACTTGGCTTGCCTTCTCCCTTAAGGTTTTTTTTTTGGGGGGAGGGGTGCTTTATTTTTATTTCACATGTAAGAGTGTTTTGGCTGCATAGGTGTCTATGTACCAGATGCACGTCTGGTGCCTGCAGAGACCAGAAGAGGGCATCAGATCCCCTGCAGTTGGAGTTATAGATGGTTCTGAGCAACCATGTGGGTGCTAGGAAGTGCACCTTGTTTTCCTGGTCTTCTGGAAGAGCAGCCAGTGCCCTTAACCACTGAGTCATAGCTCTAGTCCCACACTCTCCTTCTTATCCAGTCAAGGATCCCAGTTAAAGGAACAGTGCATCCAGGTGGCCTTTCCTACCCGATTGTCCCTGCCTGGAAACATTCTTACACATGTGCCCAAATGTGTATCTCCTAGGTGACCGCTAAATCCAGGCAAATTGACAATGAAGATTAACCATCACATCAGTAAAAGGTTCTGAGAAGACCTTGGTCTCCTTGGCTGGCCAAGGGTTATAGATTCCAATAGGGAAAATAAGGTCTCCAGGAAGAACTAAATACCAGACCTTTCTGGGGCAGACAGGGAAGTAGTTTTCCAGATATATGTGGTGACGCATGACTTAACGTGAATCCACTCAACCTAAATGTTGCAAATTAACAAGGAAAGTTACAGGGCAAGACGTTCTTCTTGTCATCCTGCTAGGTCATGAGCCTGCCCCAGGGAGGGAGCCTTGGGAGGGCCGTCATCCGCTGGCCACATTCCCAGGGACTGCTTACAATGTAAGTCACAGACCCAAAGATGGCAATGCCAAACTAGCCCCAAACACGTGAACTTCACCCTAGGAGCCATTCAGAGAATTTTCAAAGTTGATTTTTAAATTTTTTTGGGCTGTTGATTTTTTTCCCCCAAGTTTTTATCTTGGAACCAAACCCTTTCCCTCAATCTTCCTCCAATCCATTACTCCCCGTACCACCCCTGGGATGGTAGCCTTTGCATAACTGTCTAAAGAGGCTGAACTAAGTACAGAGGGGCAAAGGGGATACAGCTGGTCAAAGACTATGACCCTCCTTTTTTGAGATGGGGTACCATTATGCTGTCCAGGCTGGTGGCTGTGAGTGAAGGCGTTTGTCACCATGCCCTGCTGAACTGTTCCTGCTTGGAGAGAGGGAATCGAGGACTGAAGGCAAAAGCAGAACGTACATACAGTCTCGACGGTAGAGTCTAAGTGCACAGACCTGACTACTGCACACCTAGAATCTCAGGACTTGGGAAGCAGGAGGATCCCTTGGGCTTGCTGTAGCCGAACCAGTGGCTCTAAGGTGGAGAGCAATTGAGGAAGACTTTTGGCCTCCACCTGCATTCACACGCATGTGCGCGTGTGCAAGCACACACACACACACACACACACACACACACACACACACACACACGGGAACAAAGCAAAACAAAACAAAAAAGCAGAGCAAGCAGGTTTTCTAGATGGGCCTGACTCCAACTTGGCTCTCCACTCACTGGGAGATTTCCATCTCCCCCCATCTTTTGTCTGAGACAGGGTCTCACTATGTAGCCCTTGCTGTCCTGGACACCTCTGCACCCCCCCCCCCAAGTGCTCTATATGTAGTTTCATTGAATAGATTTAGACAGCACCTGTGTTTCTTCATGTCTAATAAGTTCCCACGTGGAGTTACTGATTCAAGGCCTGTACCCACAGACATGTGACCTCCGCATTGGGAAACCGTGTACCAAGAAGGGGTATCTGAGTTTATTTCAGTGGCTGGTTTGTGACCATCTCAAATTTTTAACATCTTCCTTTTGTGCAGCAGGAATATTTAATTTGTGCCAAAGGTCTTTAAAATTCCTCAGCTCAAATTCTGTGTTTGAAAGCTTCCAGTATGAGAAGAAATTACAGAGGGTGCATTTCAGCCAGGAGCTTGGGCCGTGAGACAGTCACCAGCACACTAGCTGCAGAAGAAGCAATGCAGCCACGCTTCTTGGACAGGCTTAGCATCCTAATCTGAAATCCCCAAGTCCTCCAAAACCTTTCCTTCCTTCCTTCCTTCATTCCTTCCTTCCTTCCTTTCTTTTCTTTTCTTTTTATGTATCATCATGTTAATACTGACAAAAAGTTTCAGAGTTCAGGCCATTTTAGATTTCCAATTTTCAGATTAGGGATGTTTAAGTAGAAAAGTCTATGCATATTTCCTGAATCCACCAAAGCCTAAAATATACTGTTTTTATGGCGCCTAAGGCAGGGGTTCTCAAACTTGTCTTCTGGTAACAATCAGTGGGATGGCTGGTCTCAGATACAGATCTCTGGGCCTCCATCCCGACCTTCTGACCCAGATGGCCAGGGATGAAACAAGTTTTCCCCATCTTTTGTCACTCAGTTTCCAGGGACTACCACGTGACTCCAATAGTGGCCTTGAGAATCAAGGTTATTGCCTGAGAGATGGTGGATTGGATCCGAATCAGCATCTTCTCCGTCCTTCTCTCTGGAACTAACTCTTGCTCTAGTTTCATGCCATGTCTTTAGGAAGGGGTATCACCTCTTGCCTATGTATTTTTTACAATTGCTGACAGATGTGGTGGGAAGAGACATAAGTACAGGGCAAAGCAGCCAGGAGTCTATTAAAAAATTTTTTTTTAAAAAATTAGGTATGTGTACATGTTTAGCCAAGAGAGGGCATCAGATTTCTTGGAATAGATTTATAGGCAGTTGTGAGTGGCCTGATACCAATTCTGAGAATCAAACTTGGGTCCCCTGCAAGAGCAGTACATGATCTTAACTGAACCATCTCTCCAGCTCTGCAGATATCTATTTTGATAAAACAAAAATGAAAACAAAACAAAACAAAACAAAAAAACAGAACAAAAGACAAAATCCCCACCAAACCCAAGTGCTATTGTTTGAGCAGTATTGAGAAGTCAGAGAAAACCCAACCCCTTCCAAGCTTGCCCAAAGGCACACTCCGTAATAAGTTAAGTTTTTCTAGGGGAGGCAAAGTCAGGTTCCAGAGCATTTGAATTTACTTCCAGGCGACTTAGAAGGAATCAGATGATCCTGGCCAACACCCTATTCCAGTGTGTTTGTTACCACCCGGAAGAATTCCAGATCATCACCAGCGGCACGGACAGGAAGGTAGGTGCAGGGGGCTCTCCACAGCCTAGAGTTTCCTGTTTGCAGATTCAATCACGTGCAAATGCCTGGAAATTGCTTGGGGTGGGGTTTAGGGGTGAACTGCATCTTTACAAAATGTTTTTTTTTTTTAACATGCCCAGGACTTTTTTTTTTTTTTTTTTTTTTTTTTAGGTCATTATGTCCTAAACAGTATAACAGCCATTCATATAGTGTTTGCATGTTTACAGTTTTCTAAGCAATCTAGAGACGATTTATTAAAGTACACAGATGGAGGACGTGCATAAGTTAGATGCAAATAGTGTGCAAGCATGTTGGGATTTTGGCCCCCATGGGTGATTCTCTGGCCCTACATAGAGGGAAGTATCCCCTTTTCAACAACTGTCTCTTCTTGCTCCCTACTTAGTTTCTCTTTCCAGGCAGGGGCCAAGGTTAGGTTTTCAGGTTCTTTAAATCTCACCCTCTGGAATATGTTGCTCGTTTAGGTCCAGAAAGGCAAGTTGTAGTTTGGTTTTGGAGGTGGATAAAGATGGGAGGCACGAGGGGGTTGATTGGTGGGGGTGGAGCAAGATGAGATCGGTCCAGTCTCTGGACAGGTTGGGGTTGGGGGCGGGGCGGGGAGAGCGAGGCGAGTGCAAGTGACTCAGCAAAGCCCAGTCTCCAGAACTCTCATTCGCCATCCTCCAGAAAGAACTTTCCTTCCCACTGGACCTGCAGCTTGGCCCTCCTCCCCAGATCACAGGAGCAGATTTTACACGTGGCAGCAGACTCAGTCTGCTTCGCCTTATCAAAAATCTCAGCCACAACCCAGGTTTATCACATATCAACATCTCTTTAAATAGCATGCAAATTTCAAAACCAATACTAAAAATAATAAAATGGTTCCTCCACCCCCTCGCCATGGCCTATTTATATTTCCAACTGGTCCTCTCCCTTGGTGTATTTTTGCTACTTTCTATATAAAGTGGAAGGCATCTTTTGTTAGCATGTGTGTGGATGATTCCACTGCACTGACTCCTGTCTAACTCCTCTCCTACATTCCAGATTGCTTACTGGGAAGTATTTGATGGTTCAGTAATCAGAGAGTTGGAAGGTTCCTTGTCGGGGTCCATCAATGGTATGGATATCACTCAGGAAGGAGGACACTTTGTTACAGGTTAGTCCTGGATAAGATAAGTAAACCACCACCGTTGCCTTCTTTGGAACACAAGGAACCCTTAGGTAGGGGGCAGTCAGAAGAGCTAGTAGAGGGGCTCAAGGACACCTTGGTTACATTCAGCCCAGAACGAAAGCTGGAGAGGTCCAAAAGCCACACTTCAATGAAGGCATAATGTGCAAGGCACAGAGAAAAGGCAAGCTTTTACAAGACTATGTTTGCTCTTTGGGGGCCACAACGAGGCTTTAAATATCCGGAGCCTTCTACCTGCTTCTCTAGGCATTTTTTTGTTGTTGTTGTTTTTATTGTTTTTGTTTTAAGATAGTATCTTATTATATGTAGCTCAGGCTGGCCTTGAATTAATGATCCTCCTGCCTCAGGCTCCTGAGTGCTAGGATAATAAGTAGACTGACTGCTTGCTTTTTCACTTAGCTCTTACCCAGCAGTTTGCTTTGTTGGTTTGTTGTTGAATTCAGTGATGACTAGGGGCATTTACCACAGGTCATGGCCGCTGGAACAGCATTAATACAATTTCCTGACAGGCTCTTTGATTCTCCAGGACATTTATAAGTGCTTCAAGCAAATCAAAGTTCCATAAACACATTGACTTAAAAAAAAAAAAAAAAAAAAGATATGGCACATGCCTTTGATCCCAGCACTCAGGAGGCAGAGGCAGGGGGATCTCTGTGAATTAGAGGCCAGCCTGGTTTGCAAAGCAAGTTCCAGGACAGCCAGGGATATTACACAGAGGTGGAATGTAATATATTACCTTACCTGTAATACACTTACCTGCCTCCAAAAAAAATAAAAAGATATCAAACTACATACACTGGGCCACCCATCAATATGCCTACACCTCTACATTTGTTAACAGTGGAAGGAGATAAAATTCTGGTGTGTTTAGTGGTTAATCCTGGGTGGTACTTTCCTTTCCACTCTAAATTTACTAGAACATACATAGATTTTTTTTTTTTTAGATCAAAAAAAGCTTTACATAAATATGAATTTTTCTTCCTTCAAGTTGGCACATGGGGCACTGTGTTGAAAATGAAGCAGTTCCGTGAGGCCAGGGCTGTTTAGGTGTCCCTGTCAGCAATGCCATGCAATTGTGTTTTAGGTGGACATGACCATCTGGTCAAAGTCTGGGACTACAATGAGGGTGAAGTGACTCACGTCGGGGTGGGGCACAGCGGCAACATCTTGGGCATGCGGATAAGTCCAGGAAACCAGTATATCGTCAGCGTGAGTGCAGATGGAGCCATCTTGAGGTGGAAATACCCATTTGCTTCATGAAGCTCTCTAGATCTCCCCAGCTTCCACCCTGTATCGAGCACAGTCCTGCCCAGGACCAAGTTTGGATAACTCCAGAACCGGTTTTGATTTCTCACACCTATTTTTGTTCTATAGTCAAAATACTTTATCTTGAAGTTACTTGTTTCCTTTATACAATATGCTAACACTATCTTAAATTGTATGTTGAAATTGAAATATGCTAAAGAAAAAGTTTACCCAGTATATATGTATACATATACATATATATATATATATATACATATATGAGTTCTTTCATATTATTAATAAACTTGAAGGTGCTGTCCTCTGACCATGATCTCTTTCCTGTGTCTCACAAAATCCAAATCCACAGGCATTCTTTCTGATCTGTTCCCAGAGAGGGATGCCATTTCCTTATAAAAATAAGATGAGGAGAGATTATCTATGTGTGGTGGTGAGTGTGGGACCAGGGTCTCACACACAGGGCTATCCCCCAAGCCCAAGGTCACCCTTTAAATGATCAGTTCATTGGTGAAGTGGTCTGAGCAGTCAGGTTTGAACCCAGGTCTTTGTGCAGGTGTCTTATGTTAACTCTTTTGTCTGTCTTGTGTCCACATACCTCACAGCTACAACCTAAAGAGCAATGACTCATGCGGACTCATTGCTGCACACAGGGTTTGAACCGTGGAGGCTCTGTCTCAGACACTTGAGGAAAACCTCATGGTGAGGCATACATACTCGGTCACCGAAGACAGGAAGGAGAGAGGAATGCAGGGGGCTCTCCTTACGCATTTTATTCCCTCCAGGCCCCTAGGCCATGTAATGGTGCCACTCATATTTATACTGAGTCTTTACCAACTTATTAATCCTCTCAAGACTCACCCTTACAGTCTCATGCGGAGGTATGCTTCAATCTCAAGCTCATTTTTAAAATATTTATTTATTTGTGTGTGCCCATGCTATAGCACACATATAAAAGACCAAAGACAATGGGGGGGGGTAGTCAGTTCTCTCTTTGCATCTGTGGTTCACAAGAGATCAAACTCAGGTTGTCAGGCTTGGTAGCTTCCAGCACCATTACCTGCTCTATTATATCCCAAAGACTGTCTGAGATAAATCTTTTTTTTTTTTTAATGCATGTATCATATGTACACCTGCGCTCCAGAAGGGGGCATCAGATCCCTTTATAGAGGGTTGTGAGCCACCATGTGGTCGCTGGGACTTGAACACAGGACCTCTGGAAGAGCAGCCAGGGCTCTTAACCGTGTGGAGCCATCTCTCCAGCCCCCTCCCCCACCGGGTGATTCTTAATGTTCTGGAATTGACTATCAAAAAAATGAGCCTTTACAGCAAGCTCATAAAACAATTTCAGCTCTAGTTTTCGACTTTGCCAAGTGAGAATAGATTTCTGCTCGGACATTTATTGTGAGTTGTGAGACACACACCCAGGATTCCAGTACTCAGGAGGCTAATGTTGAGAATGAGAGTTCCAGACAAACCTGAGCTACACAAGTGTGATACACTCCGTCCCTTCTCACCAAGTCCCAAGCAAAATAAAAACAACAAAACCCCTAAACTGTTACCAAACAAAAACTCCCTGCCAGTTACTGGGGACCTTGACATAATCTCAAAGGTGAAATACAGGAGATGATTTATCAGAGTCTGCCATGATCACGGCATCTTCAGTACATCAGGGTGATGAAGTGAACCTTATAAATTAATCAATGAGGTGGGTATCTTTCCCAAGAAGGTAAATGGTAGCTTTCTACACTTCAAGCCTCCACATTACAGTTTCTTCTTTATCCTTAACTTATGCAGTTTTTTGGCACCAGGTAACTGCTGCAAACCTATGTGAAGATCGAGGATACTTAATAAATGATGACCACTTATTTATTAAATATCAAGTCACATTTTTGGGTTCTGATGTAATTCTGACTCCAGAAAGCTGCTGATCTCTTTTTGAGCTACAAACTGATGAGAAATTCATTTTGCAAGACTTTGCCTGATTAATTATAAACCTGACAGTTAAAGGCATAAAAGGAGCAGAGGCCTCCAGGGTTACCCAGGGAATCAAGGGCGGGGCAAGGCCAAAGTAATTCTGATTGGGTAAGGATACAGCCAGGATTTTGCACGGAGGAGTGAAGCAGCCACCGAGTGGGGGGCGCGTTTGAGAACCAGAAAACTTCCTGCCAAGCAAATCCTGGGGTTGTAAAGAGCCTGAATTCTGCAGTGCACCCAGGGTGGGTCGAATTCCGGTTTCTTTCATTTCATAGCCTCAACCTCCAAAAATATGAGGAGTTAGAAATTTGTTGACTGTCATCCAATGGTCTCTCTAATTTGGTAATTGGAGAAATAAGTCCAATATTGTACAATCCATATACACTTTCTGCTTGTTTGTGACAGTGTCTTGCTGTATACCACATAATGGTCTTGAAATCATGCTTCTCCTGCCTCAGCCTCTCTATTAGCAGTATTGTTTATTTAATGATTTTACAGTATACTATTTTCAGTATTGCTGTAGACAAGCATCTACATAAGACTGTTAAATTGATTGTTGCTTTATATCAAACAACTTTTATAATACTAATTTTTATTGTTATAATATTTTATACATTTTAAAGACTATGACAAAAAAAGGTATTGTAGGTATTGAGGGGGGACTCTGGGAGGTGTTGGGGTGCAAAAGAGAAACAAGAATGTGATTTATTTCTATTTACTTAAAATATATTTTTAAATGTTAACAAATTCAGATAAATTGAAATCATGTATCTTTTCTCATCATAATGCAATAAAACATGAAAAAAAAAAAAACCAGGACGACCAAGTCTCCCAAGTTTTTGGAAAATGAATGTAACCTATTGTGTTATTAAAAAAAAAAAAATAGCCAGAAAAAAGACAAACTCCCAACCCACTATCACACAGGTCCTAGGGTGACCGGTGTAGGCAAAGGCTGCAAGGAGGTGGCGCCACCTAACCGCACACACCTGAGCCTGAGCTCCTCACCTGCACAGTTGCCAGCGCGCGTCTCTCAGGAGCATGAACCTGGGCATGAACAGGGGCACCGCTCGCCTATCACTTTTCTTAGTCTTCACCTGGCTTCCACGACCAGAAACTTAGCCAGAGCCAGGGCTTTGCTTCCCTGGGCGCTTCTGAAGGTTCCATCCCCGGGTAATCTACGCAGTTTAGGGATGGGCGGGGAAGGAGAGCCGCGGTGAAAGGCCTGTTCCGAGGCGGGAAGGAAGGGCGGGGAAGTCCACTAGGCGGGCTCGGGGGAGTGCATTCCCAACCCGAGCCGCGGGGGCGGGAGCCCGGCGGCGAGCGCTGCCCTAGGGCCAGATTCCCGCGCGAGGCGTGGCGTGGCGGCCCCGCCCCTGGCTCCGCCCTCGCCCGGTGTCCGCACACCTGGTTCTCAGGTAGCCGGCGCCCGGCGCCTCCGGGAGGCGGTGAGGACAGAGGAGCTGCCGGCCCGCCTCGGGTCCCGGGAGCTGAGCTCCGGGACCACGGTGCGTGGCCAGCATGGATCCGGGCGTGGGGGACGCACTGGGAGAGGGGCCGCCCGCGCCCCGGCCCCGCCGCCGCCGTTCCCTGCGCCGCCTGCTTAACCGCTTCCTGCTAGCTCTGGGCAGCCGCTCCGGCTCGGGGCACTCGCCGCCTCGGCCCCCGGCCCAGCCCAGCCCTTACGATGGCGACGGAGAAGGGGGCTTTGCTTGTGCCCCGGGACCGGCACCAGCCGCTGCCGGGAGCCCAGGGCCAGATCGTCCTCTGGGATCCCAGTCCCAGATATCTTCGGGTGACGGGGCGCGTCCTCCCGGCGCTCAGGGCTTGAAGAACCATGGCAACACCTGTTTCATGAACGCGGTGGTGCAGTGTCTCAGCAACACCGACCTGCTGGCCGAGTTCCTAGCGCTGGGGCGCTACCGGGCGGCGCCGGGCCGCGCCGAGGTCACCGAGCAGCTGGCGGCGCTGGTGCGCGCGCTCTGGACGCGCGAATACACGCCCCAACTTTCCGCAGAGTTCAAGGTAGGCAGAGCCAGCCGCCCGCAGCCTCCTCCGACCCTTCTGGTTTCGGTTCTTGAAAAGCGTGTGAACCATCAGCCAAGCCGGGTTCTTGGGTGGGGAAGAGGGGGTAGGTCTTCGGTAGACACTACTTAACCAGCCCAGCCTTGGGCTACCCGCCTTTGTTTTGAGGTGACGTGTTACATTATCACTTGCAAATGCTTTCTTTAGAAATTAGTTTCTCCCTGGTATTTTGAGCTGGGGTGGAGAGAGCTGGCAGCAGCCTTAACTACATCGAGCAGTTTTGTGGTTAAACGCAGTTGTTGAAGGAGTGAGTGCGGGCTTGCTGGCCAGGGTGAGTTAGAGCTTCGGATCTGGAAGGGTGTAGAGTGGGAAGTTGATCCTTGAAGGCCAAGCTTGGGGAAGGAGGCGGTAGAAGCGTGGAGAGCAGAATGCTACCAGGCCAGATCTAGGAATAATCCAGGCAGAGTGATCAGTGAGTAGAAAAGGCATAGGCCTGAAGGTGATGGTGTTGAAGGCAGGTAGGTGAAGGTCTTCAGATCATGTATGACCTTGGATGCAGTGGCTTTGGATTATTTAAGCCCGGTGGGTGCTGAGAACCCGTGGGTCAGGTACTCACAAAAGTGGGGAGAGGGACTCAGTAAGAGTGCTCTAGTAGAGATGGCGTCCTTTAATTTAATTCATATTAAGTTCTGACAGTATGTGAGCAGGAGATGGCATTTGTTATCTGCAAGATTACAGTCAGTCCCCTTGCTGGGGATGCTGCGGGGTCATGAGATGGCGTTAAAGTACAAATGTGGAGTCCCAGTAGAATGAAAGTGTTCCAGATAATTGATGCACAGAGCTTGCATCCTGCTGCAAAACCGCAGCTCTGGGCAGAGAGCTGAAGCGCCCCACGGACTAGTGATTGTTATTGAGATGGGGGTGAATTCGACTGTAGGTGTTCATTCCACAAACACACATGGTTCTTAAGTTTCAGCCTGAGAAAGAAGTCTTTGTCCTATTACCCGCAAGGATGCTAGCCACTGCCTTCCTCTCTGACCTCTGTTCCTGAAGGAGCACAGTAGTCACACAGGTGTCAGTTCTTATCACTTTTGGACCACATTTGCTTTTCAAATACGATAGTCTATGTAGTGTAGTGGCCAAGAGCTAGGTCTTGTGGGCAGTGACTCAGTGCTTGACAGAACACTTAATCATGCAAGCCTTGAGTATATCAGTTAGTTCTGTCTCCAGAACCCAGATGAAAAGGAAAAAAGCCAGATGTCCCACTGCAAGCCTGTATCTTCACTGTGGGCCTGTAATCCCAGTGTAGGCTTGTATACAGTTCCAGCCCTGGGGAGATGGAGGCAGGTGGATCCCCTGGGCTTGCTGTAAGAACGATTTAGCCCATTTTTGAGCTTCTAGATTCAGTGACAGATTCTGTCTCAAGAACATACGTGGCTGGTGTACATACAGAAAGAGCAAGGTCTCTGGGGCTCTATGATTTTTATGCAGATTAATCTTTTCTTGTCTGTAAAATGGAAGTATATGGCAGTTACTTCATTATAGAGTAGTGTTATGTGGGTTATATAGCGAGCACTGAGAACATGCCTGGCTCCCGGGAAGTGGTTATTCTAGAATTACACATCTTTTTTGCAGAGAGACCTAGAAGAGGAAGGGCCGCAATCGTTGGGTAAGCTTTCTCTTACCAGATATATTCCCACCCAGTTACTACAGCAGCAAGAGTGGCAAGTAGCTTGGAAGAGACTGAAATTCCTAGTCACTGCCAGTGACTCACCAGGATTTCCTCTCTTTTGCTATCTGAATCCCCAGGGCCTGGGAGCTCCCAGTGCCTTGGGGAATTGAAAGATAACCAAGTTGTTAATGAGGGAGATGTAATCTGGGGTTTTCCTGGGACTTTGAAGTGGCCAAACTGGGATGGTGGAATGGATTTTAGAACCCTGGATTT
>NW_022196911.1:63120503-63128324 GCF_008632895.1 Mastomys coucha | reverse complement strand
CCTGCCTCTGCCTCCCAAGTGCTGGGATTAAAGGCGTGCGCCACCACCGCCCAGCTAGAACCCTGGATTTTAAATATTAGGGTTGGCAATCTAGGTGGGCGCTGCTTTCTTTTACAGATATTGAAACCCTCACCTAGTCAACGAGAGTTTATGGAATCTGGAGATATTCTGTTGGGAACACGGACTATGTGATGAGTGATGGGTAAAAGCCAAATTTTGGGACTGAGTGACAACTCTGAATCTAGATCCAGGAACTGCTGCTCCCCGGGGGTTCACTGTCTAGAGGAGAAATGGACAGGGCAACACAGTGGTCATGTAGTCCCTCAGAACTGACATCAAGATGGAAAGGGAGCACACAAGGAGCTGTGACAGTTGTGGCAAGAGGATATGACTTGTGTGGAGGAGCAGTGCAGCCCTCCCTGTTGAGAACCATGAGTTGGGTTGTGAAAGATGAAGTGTCAACTAAGGACATGGGAGACGGGAGATGGCAGCTCCAGGCCTGGGAAGGGAAAATGATAGCCAAGGGGAGGGATGGAGCAGGGGTAGAACTCAGGCCAAGAATCCTTTTGCCAAATTCATTGATGAAAGCTCATGAAGCTGGGGAGGAGAGTGGAGAATTAGAGATTTGACCTTGTTAAGGAAATTGTCTTTTAAGATGATTAGCTAGGTCTGGGCCTAGGAAGGGTCCAGCAGACTGGGCTTTGACCCCACCCCCACAAATAGGATGAGTTTACAGTGTTCTCCCTTCTAGAGCCCAGACTCACCAGTTTCCTACACATAGTAGGGCCAATTTTCATTTTAGTAGAAAATGGATTAAATGCACTTTTATTTTTGGTGGTGAGGGGTTCAAGACAGGGTTTCTCTGTGTAGCCCTGGCTGTCCTGGAGCTCTGTAGACCAGATTGGCCTCGAACTCACAGAGGTCCATCTGCCTCTGACTCCCAAGTGCCACCACTGCTTGGCTAGGTAAATACATTAAATCCTCTCATCCACAATTTTTTTGCTTTTCTAATGATATAGTTAAATATGTTTATTGCAAAAAATTTAAAAAGTATAAGAAAAATCTGTAGCTCCCCAGAGATAAACCATTGTAAACTTATTGGTTGTAAACAACTAGAAATTCTAGTTCTGTGTTCTGTTTGTTTGTTTTTGAGCTAGGGCTGTGTAACCTAGCCAGCCTGGAACATGCTATATAGTCCAGACTGGCCTTGAACTCATATCTGCCTGCCTGTACACCCAAGGGCTAGGGTTAACAGTGCACACCCCTTTAGATCCTACTATAGTCTTCTTTCTTTTTAGTTATGTAAATAGTATTACAAGGCCTCCTTGGCATTAGAATACACACAGAAATTGACTTTTAATGTTTGACTGTATCATCAATGGACCGGTCCGTTGTGGAGAACATGATACACTATGGAGTTTTCCAGTTAGCACACCACTGTAAGGACATTTCCCATATTTTTTTTTCCACTTATTTAAACATTCTATTTCTTCCCTTTTATGTAAATGGGTGCCTTGCCCATATCTGTCTGTGCACCACATGGCACCAAAGAGGGTCTTGGGTCCCTGAGAATGGAGGTGGGGATGATTGTAAGCCACCATGTGGGTGCTGGGAATCAAATCTGAACCCTTCGAAAGAGTCAGTGCTCTTAACCATGTGAGCCCTCTCCAGCCCTAGTCTCCCTGAATTTAAATCATTGTTCTTGGCTCTGATTATTACCAAATATCCAATTCTATGAGTGGAACCATGCTTTCAAAATAAAAGGAATGAGTGTTTTAAGAACTTTCTAGTTTTACTTTTAAAACAAGTCCTTTTGGGGTGGGAGTTCTATAGTGAAGTGCATCCATTTCAAGGGTTGGTTCTAGTGAGGTTTATCAGGCGCATGTACCTGGACAAACATCTCCCCATCTTAAATGTTTACACTTCCTTTCCTTTTTCTTTAGTTTTTGAGACAGGGTCTCACTTTGTAGTCTTGGCTGGCCTAGAACTCAGAGAACTGGTCTGCCTCTGCCTCCTGAGTGCTGAGAGCAAACGTGTATGTCAGTTGACCTAGCACCTTCTTTTCTTTCTAAATCAACGTCATTGGGTGTTGTTGTTGTTATTATTATTATCATTATTATTATTTTTTTGTTTTGAGACAGGGTTTCTCTGTCTAGTCCTAGCTATCCTGGAGCTAGCTCTGTAGACCAGGCTGGCCTCCAGCTCACAGAGATCTGCCTGCCCCTGTCTTCTGAGTACAGGGAAGTACCACCACACCCCATAATTATTATTATTTTTATTTACAATCTACATCAATGATTTCTTTCCACATGATAATGCCAGGTTTCAGGTACACATTTAAGAAATCTCCTAGAGGAGATTGGGTATTGTCTCACTAGTCCCACTTGCCCCAGCTTTATGAAGTTTACAATTGACAAGAAAATTCTCTGTGTCATAGTGTATAATATGCTTTGGGGTAGGTATACAGGGTAAGATGTTTAATTCTGAATAATTGCATAGTTACCAATATCATACGCTTAGCCCTTTTTAGAGATGAGAACACTCAAGATCAATTCCTTTTGCAGCCCAAGTCTCTAGGACAGTGGTTCTCAGTCTGTGGGTCGAGACGCTTTTACAGGGGTCACCTAAGGCCATAGGAAAAATCAGATATTTATATTAAGATTGGTAAAAAGTATCTAGATTACAGTTATTAAGTAGCAATAAAAATGAGTTTATGGTTTGGGGTCACCACAACATGAAGAACTGTGTCAAAGGGTCGGGGCATCAGGCAGGTTGAGCACAGCTACTCTAGAACTCATTATTGTTGTGGAGACCAGGCTTTGTGAAGGCCGTTTCTGAGTTACTCACTTGTTGGAAAAACCTTTCCCATTAGGAGTGAGGTGGAAGTGCTTCCGGTGTTTCTTGTCTATTCTTGGAACTGTGTCCTCCATTGTTTGTGTATCCCGTCTGCTTTGTTCTTAAGGTTCTGTTTGCTTGCCTGTGTTGTCTTAGTCTCTACAAATATTTTATACAAATTGTTTCTTTTCTCCTATCCCAATGCTAGAAGCCTTAGATTTTGTTCATGTCATGTCTTTTTGCAAAAATCAAGTGGTTTTGTTTTGTTTTTTTTACTCAGTCTTGCTGTGCAGCCCTGGATGGTCTGGACTCAGGGTCTTCCTGTCTCTGTCTCCTCCTTGCTGGGACTGCAGGCATGCACCACCATGCCCAGATACATCATACTTTTTGATATGTATTCTATTTTATGGTCTTCTAGCTTCTCTATAGTTATAATAAGGGTTTCAGCCATCTGGAATTTCTCTTAGCTTATGTGCTTAAAATCAAATTTAGATAGACAATGACACAGTAGAGGCATTTCCTTTTATTTATTTCAACTTTTTAATTTTTCTATTTTTTTATTGATTTGTTGGAGAGAGGTCTCAGATATCCCAGGCTGTTCCAGCTCACTAAGTGGACAACGACCTTGAACTTCTGATGTTCCTGTAGAGGCGTCCCTTTCTTGAAACAGAGATTTACTCTTTGTTTTCTTTTTGGTGGTGCTAAGGATTGAAGTTAGGGCCTCTCCCACACTAGGGAAGGGCTTTACTACTGAACTATAGCCCCAGTTTCTTCGCTTTTGTTTTGATAGTTGTGGATAAAACAGCAGGAAAAGTGGAAATGGTAAAAACTATTGGGCAGAATAAAAAGTATGACTAGAAGACACACTCACATATACATACATACACACATATACACATATGCACTCTCTTATACACACTCACATAAATTCACATCAACACACACATACTCTTTCAGACACATATACACATATACTCTCACATACACTCACACACACTCACATATACACACACTCATGTTCTCTTTCTCATACCTCCCACACTCTCACATACACACTTGACTATACATAAACTCACACATACACACACTTCACATACATACGCATGCATACATATATTCTCACATATATTCTCTCTCACACACATATACACATATACATACCTACTCTCACATACTCACATATATACACACACTCTGTCACACACCCATACACACGCTCTCTCACATAAACACTTCCATACACATAAACTCACATGTATACACATACTCTCACACACATACATACACTCACATACACACACATATACACACATACTCTTACACACTCACTTTCTGTCTCTCACACATACACACTCACATACTCACATTATCTTTCTCTCATACACACACACACACACACACACACATGTACACAAGCACGCATGTGTGCATGCATTCACACAGAAGGCTTAGCAATGTTGTGCTGTGGATAAACGTCCCAAATGTCACTGTTAACTTTGATTATTTTAGCTCCAGTACAGCCTCATAGTGGTGCTGGCATTCAACCTTGGGCTTACACAGGATAGGCAAGCTCTCCACATTTAGCCCCTAACCCCTTGGTTTGTTTTTTGTTTTTGTTTTTGTTTTGGATATTTGGTGTTTTTTTTTGTTTTGTTTTGTTTTGGTTTTGGTTTTTAGAAAAAGATCTTGCTATATAGTAGAGGCTAGCCTGAAACTTAAGATCATTCTGCCCCAGCCTTCAGGGTACTGAGTACAGGTGTGGTTCTTGCTAATAATTTTGGTCCATAGAAATATTCTTCATTGTATCTCTCCTTGAGTTGCATTCTCCAAAGTGGAATTGCTGTATATGTGCAGAGAAACATTAATTTTTTAAAATTTGATTTTCATTAATTGTATATGTGGGGGTATGTACACCCATGCATGGGGGGATATGCATATCCATGTATGTGGATGGCAACCTTCCACAGCACTTGTATGGGATTAAAGGACAATTTGTAAGTGCTCTTCTTCCACTGTGGGCTCTGGGATTGAATGCTTGCTTGTGTTGTTGTGCTTGGCACCAAGAGCATTTACCTGCTGACCCAGCCTTACACAGTTTTATTTAAGATTCCATCTTATCTGCTTTCTTGGGGTTGTCAAATTCTTCGTGAGGCTTTGGTTGTAAGGTAGCCAGGCTAAAAGCAAGAGACTTCACAATGAACCGAAGGGGACAGAATTCATATAGGAGCTAGACAAAAGTGCTGGTGTAGTCCATAGAAGCCAGAAAGTATGTATGGGGCATCAGAGTGGCTTTTTACCTGGAGCTTTGAAACAGGGAGGAGGTAGACAGAATGCTGTAATCCTGGTGTTGGGGAGGTAGAGACAGGAAGATCAGAAGTTCAAGGTCATCCTTGACTACATAGTGAGTTTGAGGTCTGGTCTACAGGATTGTAGATCTTGGTGGGGCTGAGGAAGGAGGAAAGGAGAGAAGAGGGGAGAGAGTTAGAGAGATAGACAGTGAAACAGAGACGGACAGACAGAGAGTAGAGAAGATGTGAGTTTGGGACACGAGCAGTGAAGGAATTTGAACTATTCTGTGCTGGTAGGAGAAGGAAGGGGTTTGCTCCATTAGCTGGGCTGCAGGAAGATTGGTCTGATTTATTATGTTATGTACCCAGAGGGCCAGGGAGGGAAGGGCGTGGTACCTACTTAGATATCGGCTGATCTCATCTAGGTGAGCAGAAGTCTTAGAACTCATCAGTATAGGTTGATACTTTGTGGTAGGGGAGAAGCAGAGGCATTTGTGGGGCGTGGGGGGGCGGGGTGGGGTAAATTCAATCCTAGGCTGCTCCTGGGAGGGAGCTTCTGAGAGATGACATCCGTGCTAAAACAAAGGGTGGGGTTTTAGAGATTTGGAATTGAGGGGCTGGCTGCACAAACACTTAGGGGAAGACCCTAAAGAGAGTAATCAGAATGAAGACCCACAGCCAGCATTCTGAGGAAGGAGCTACACACATTGTACTTTAGGAAGTCAGTCTTGCTCTCAGTGTGGTACTTAACAAAGAGTGGAAGCCTTGAAAGTCAATGCAGTCAGCCGAGGAAAGTGGCATAGGAAGGGTGTTTTCCTGTGAGGTGACTTGAGAGAGAGTGCGGAAGGAGAATGATGGGGCGAAGGTCAGTGGTGCATGGGATCCCAGTGATCAAAGGGCAAGAGTTTCAGGAAGGACTGGTGGTGGACACTAGGAAGGTATTTAGCAAAGGGCCTTGTGGGTATGAAGACCTGAGTTTAGATCTCCAGCACACACACACACACACACACACACACACACAGATATACAGACACAGACAGACAGATAGACACACATACGGACACATGGATAGACATAGTCACACAGACATACACAGATACACACACACACACACACACACACACACACACAGATATACAGACACAGACAGATGGACAGACACATACGGACACATGGATGGACATAGTCACACAGACACAGATACACACGCACACACACACACACAAACACACACAGATATACAGACACAGACAGACAGATAGACACACATACGGACACATGGATAGACATAGTCACACAGACATACACAGATACACACACACACACACACACACACACACACACACACACACCCTTCCAATACAGACACATTGTTCTGCAGAGATAGTCTCATGGATTTTCAGGGTCTGGAGCGCCTTCTATTCAGAGAACCCATGTACTCCCAGCTTGGGTCAAGGAAACCTATTCCTACCCATGCTATCATCTCAGGCCAAGGCTGAATGATGACCACTTGGGAGCAGGATGCTTATAGATCTTCATTTGTTTGTGTCAAGGCCCAAGAAGACTTTTGTTTTTGTTTCCTTTCAGAATGCTGTTTCTAAGTATGGCTCCCAGTTCCAAGGCAATGCCCAACACGATGCCCTGGAATTCCTGCTCTGGCTTCTGGATCGTGTCCATGAGGACTTGGAGGGCTCAGCTCACGGGCTGGTATCTGAGCAGGTTAGTCACTCTCTGAACTGCGTGCGAGTTGATCTGCCTTTTCCCTTGGGTGTTTACTCATCTCCTTAGACTCCTGTATATTCCAGCTACTGTGTACACCTGCTGGGCTTGCTCTCTTCTTTTAGCTCTTGCTGCTTTTAGACAGACATTCCCTCCTATTGCAGTATTTCTTATCTTCCCTGATCCCAGTGATCACTGTGAATAGGATTCTATTACGGTTCATAAATTTAAAAACAGTTCTTTTTGTTTGTATGTATGTGTGCAGGTGCAAATGTGCATGTTAGGGTTCAATGCCAGGTGTCTTCCTAGATTTTTTTTTTTATTTTTTATTTTTTTTTAGGCTCTTTCGATATTCCGGGAGCTTGCTGATTTGGCTAAACTGGCTGGGCAACAAGCCCTAGGGATGCTCTGGTCTCTCTCCTTCCCCTGTTTGGAGACTGCAGGTGCATACTGCCAAGCCTGTCTCCTACTTGGGAACTTGAATTCACATTCTTATGCCTGCATGGCTGGCACTTTTCAAATTGAGCCATACCCCTCCCCCCATCCTCAAAAAAACGTTTTCCTTAAATTTTTCCTACCCCTTCAATACATTTGTCTTGGTGCCTGGAGCCACGATAGTCTTTCTTTGTTATTTTTCGACAGTCCCAATTCAACCAATTTTACAATTGCTTTCTCGGTTAGTGCGTCTCACAGAGCAACGGTTTCTGTTTTTCTTAAGACATGGGTGGGTAATTTCTGATTTTGATAAACCGCCCCCCCCCAGACCTTTGGGACAAAGAAAGCATTGTAATACTGTGGGTTTGCTTCTGTTGTTGTTGGCTTTGTTTTGTTTTGTTTAGATGGAGTCTTGCAAATGAAGCTCAGGCTGGAACTTGTGCCAGTCCTTCTAGATCACTCAGTGTCTGCAGTCTCTGCAGTGTTGGGGATTACCCCTTGTCATATAGTCCAAACTGTTTTTTTAAAGTCAACCCCCCACCCC
>NW_022196911.1:63064729-63120469 GCF_008632895.1 Mastomys coucha | reverse complement strand
ACCCCGTTTCAGCTTCTCTAAGTGCTGGAATGACAGTTTTCTGTCACCACACCCAACCACACTACAATACTTTGTAAAAGTCATGGTTGATTGGCTCGTCAGCTATGCTTGTTATAGGTTTCCTAAATAAAGGCCAATAATGGCCCTGCTTTACTATGATCTCTTTGTTGCTCACTGAAAAGTGAATGAAGTTACATTATGAGTGAGTCAAGTTATAGTCACCCAATCCTTAAATAGTGCGCATCTCTTACACGTTGGTAATTAGTCAGTCAGTAACACATTTTTGGCAGATCTCACAGGCATTCAGGCCTCCCTTTCAGGTCTGCTTCATCAGCTTCTTCTTTCTCTCCCTCTCTCATAGTACTGAGACTTGAACCTCATCCCCAGGCCTGATAGGCAACTGGTCTACCTTGGAGCTATGTTCTCAGCCCTTCTGTTTTGTTTTGTTTTGTTTGTTTGTTTGTTTTTTTTGTTTTTGTTTTTTTTTTTCGAGACAGGGTTTCTCTGTGTAGCCTTGGCTGTCCTGGAACTTACTCTGTAGACCAGGCTGGCCTCGAACTCAGAAATCTGTCTGTCTCTGCCTCTGCCACCACTGCCCGGCCCTGTTTTGTTTTCTATCTGGACACCTGATTCCCAGCCCTCTTATGAGTCCAGTAACAACAACAACAACAACAACAAAACAAACCCCTTGGGAAGCCAGATTGAATGGGGCATGTCTGGAATCCTAGTGCAAACTGTTAAGGGGGGCCAGTCGTGGGGCCTGAGACCTGTGTTAGTGGTTAAGAGTAAAGACTGCTCTACCAGCAGACAAGACAAGATTTTGGTCCCCTGTACCCACACAGGCAACTCATAAATGCCTGTAAATCCAACTCCAAGGGATCTGTCTCCTCCTTATGGCCTCTGGCCACCTGCACATATGTGCCTACATACACATACACATACAAACACAGAGGCATAACTAAAGTTAATCCTAAATAAAGGGGAATTAGTCGGGATTCTAGCCTAAGAGACTCTGGCTTGAAAGCCTGTTTTCTTGATTTAAAAGCTGTCACTCCAAATGACTGGAGGACACCAGTGAACAAAGCCAGTGGTCACCCCAACAAAGGTCCAGGTGGAAGCCAGGTATGGTGAGGCACATCCTTAATCCCAGAGCCAGGTGGATCTCTGTGAGTTGAAGGCCAGCCTGGTCTACCTATTAAGTTTTAGGCTGATCAGGGCTACACAATGAGACCCTGTCTTAAAAAAAAAAAAAAATCCCAGGGTGCCTCTTTTGGGTTGGGAGAGGATGGGTGATTTTTACTTTTATTTGTAGTCATTTTTCTATGAATCTTATTCATATCCTTTTATTTTTATGTTATTGAAAGTTAACTTCCTCTGGCTTAAGGAAAGAACATTTGTTGTTGTCTTATAACCTGCAAATCTGGTTGAAGCAGCTTTGGGTGGGACTGAATCCAAGATCCCAGGTGATGTCACCATATCTCTGACTCCATCTCTTCGTTCTCTTTCTGGCTCTGCCTCTGCATTGCTCATAGAGTCTCCAGAGGCTGGCATGCTAGAGCAAACCCTAATGGTCCTAGCACAATTGGCCTGGTGTGCTCATTCCTAGACTTGTGGTCAGAAGAATACAGTAGCCTGATTGGACATCCCAGAGTCACATACCTGTGGGGAGAACATGGGCTAAGGAAGGCTTTTACAGAGTCGGAATTAATTGCTTGCCCAAAGAATACATCACTGAGTAGATACATGTTGTCTACTTCTGTGCCTTCTGCAAAATTCAAAGAACACATTTTGAAAAGTGAAATGTGTGTATGTTCACACACACACACACACACAGAGATGATACCATTTGCTAAATGTTCTGTATTGTATATCTACTTTGACAATATTCATGATTTATTACCTGGTATATAGTTGACAGTAAGTAAATTTATTGAAATGCTTATTTTATTTTAATATTTATAGTGATAACTCATTCTGTAGTTAGTGGGAGCGTAGGTTAGGGGTTTCCTGGGGTCATTCACTCTTTTGATAGAGTCTTTTGTAACTTAGACTGAACTTGAATTCATTCTCTAGTTGAGGATGACCTTGAACACTTAATCCTCTTGTTTCAACCTTTCAAGTGCTGGGATTATGAAGTGTGTACCATCATACCCCCCTCAGGGTCATCATCTTCTACCTAGTGTAAGTAGGTTTGAATCTGGGTCCATGGATCTCAAATCCAGTGTTCCGAACGTCCTTTCTTGGAAGCTTCTTGTGTCTTCTCAGTTTCCTACTAGGGGAGCGGTCTGGGCAGGTGTCTCTACCCTCTGCTGCTGTATAAACAAGGATTCATCCTGTTTTCCTCTCTCTTCTTCTCATATACCAAAAGTTCTTCCTTCCTGGGAAGTAGGTGGGATAAATAGCTGTGCTAGTCAGTTTTCTGTTACTGTAACCAGCTTATAAAGAGGAAAGGGATAGTATGGCTTTTGCAGGTTTTAGTGTGTGGTCAAGTGTAGCTAATGCATTAGGGCTGTGGCAGGGTGTACCTCATGGTGGGAGCACATGGAGGAACAAGCTCTTTATCCCATAGTGGCTGTGAAGGGGCTGGATTCCTACAGCTCCCTTCTAGGTCCTAGGCCCCACCTCGGCTTAAAGGTTCTACCAGCTCTTAATAGTGAAAGCTTGGGACCACGCCTTACTTAACACATGGGCCTTGGAGGGATATTCCATACCCAGGTTTCAGCAGTAGCCTTTGAAATTGCTTTTCAGTTTTCCTCTCTTATTTCTTTGGTAACAGGAAAAATCTTTTGGCTTGAGGTCACAGAGAGGGTAAGCTATGTGTGTCCAAGTTACACAGCTAGTAAATGGGAGACCCATACCCAAATAAGGAAATGCCACTTTCTGTACCAGGATGTCTGAACCTCAGCACTTCTGCCATCTGGGCCTGGATAATTTTTTCTGTGCCGGGCTGACTTGTGTGGCATAGCATTAGCACTGTCTGTCTTGTGCTTGGTGCCAGGGACAGTCCTGAGTTGCACTAAACCTGTTTGCAAACATTGGCAAATGTCCCCTGAGGTAGGGACCCAAATCACCCTCTAGTTGAGAAGCCTCTCTCTCAAATCTTTGTCCCCTGTGAATATGTGTCTCCTTCAAACTGGTCTTTGAGACAGTTGAGTTTGTTTAGGTCATGAGGGCCTGCCAATCATTCTTCATAACCTCAAGATACAGAAAAAGTGGCCATGACTAGAAGTCTTTCAACTTCCTTCTTTCCTTCCTTCCTTCCTTCCTTCCTTCCTTCCTTCCTTCCTTCCTTCCTTCCTTCCTTCCCTCCCTTTCTCCCTCCCTCCCTCCCTCCCTGTCTCCTTCCTTCCTTCCCTTCCTCCCTCCCTCCCTCCCTCTCTCCTTCTCTCCTTCCTTCCTTCCTTCCTTCCTTCCTTCCTTCCTTCCTTCCTTCCTTCTCTCTTTTCCCCCTCCCTTCTCTCTCTTTCAGGCTTAGCATGGACCCCAGGCACTTGTGCTTGCTGGGCAGCACCCCTTGAGTGACACCCCAGGCCCCCAGTTTCCAATATTGTCCTTTATGGCATTCTCCACTCTGAAGCCAGGTCTCTTCAAAAAGGGAACAAGGTGATGTCATCTCCTCCTTGCCTTGCTCTGGTGGCTTCCTACCAAGCAGGAACTCAAATCCTCCCTCACTGGGTCACTCAGCCTGATTCTAGATTCCTCTCCCCCTCATTCTCTTTCCTCCACCTTTCTGTCCCTCCATGGGGTAGCGTAGCAGAGCATCCCGCAAGGCAGGGTCCACTCAGTCACTCTGACCCAGCAACACCAGCAATGTCTCTTTCTCTGTCCTCCTGAAGTTGCTTTTTTGAAGGAGGGCTGTCTTGAGGCTGGGCTGTGTGTCTTGGAGGCAGCAGACAGAGCCTTGTGGTTATTTAGCAGGAAAACTTCATTTTCCCTTACAGCCAAGAAATCTCCTGCCCTCTGTGTACCTGGAGTGATTTCTTTTCCTTTGAAGTTATTTCTGTACTGAGGACATAGGAAAGCCGTACAGCAAGATTCATTTGTAACTGGAATAGAAAACGTAAGAGGCTGCTCTCTTTTCCATTACTTTAACGATTCTCAAATATGTCCATCCTGCAAGGGCTGTATTTTCACTGCCCTCTGAACACCAACCGGTAAACAATCTTTTTGATAGTTTCCCAGAAATTTCGACTTTTGCAGAATAAAGGTGAAAATGAGTCTAGGGAGAGAAACAGCAGCCAATGTTAAGTACCTACTGTGTGCTGGGTAAGAGTCTTTCCTCTCTCCCACCCTCCCTCTGTCCTTTCTGAGACAGGGTTTCCTTTAGTAACCTATCCTGGCCTCATACTCACACTGTAGCCTAGGCTGGACTCAAATTCAAACTGTAGCCCAAGGTGCCTTTCAACCAGTAATCTCCCAGGTTTAGCCTCCAGAGTGCTGGGATTACAGATATGAGCCTCTGTTTTTGGTGTGTATCTCACTTCCTGATTTTCTCCATAGTTCCATGTTGAGGGGATGCTGTGTAAGCATACAGGGAAGCTTTGAGAGGTATCAAGGTTCGGTTGCCTAGCAGACTGGACTCATGTTCCTCTGATCTCATAGTCCATGTTTTGTGAATGACTTCCTACTGCCTCTCTCCATATTTTGGTTAGGGTTTTCTTTCCACACGCCATCCCTTGCCTAGTCATGCCTAGTCTCAGTTTGTCTTCTTTATATAGAAACCCTCTGTATCATCGTAAGTTCCTGCATGCAACTGGAAGTGCCCTAGGAGGGAATGTAGGGCCATCTGGGGAGATGCACATAGGATTAAATAGAACACTTGTCTAGAATTAGACAGCTCTAAAAGAAAGAGCCTCGGTGGCAAGAACTGCTAGTTTTCTTGCCTAATCGTGATGGTTACAGTCAGTGTTTATAAGCTTGATCACTGGCAGGACATCTTGGTGCAGTTTGGGTCATGGACCTATCTCTTGGTAGGGAATTAAGCTTTTCCTGGGGAGACATAAACAAATGTCTCTTTACCCCAGATAAGGCTCCAGTGACAGACTAAAGTGTCTGTTTCTATCCAAATACTGGTTGATGAACCAATGAATTGATTGGGCTTATTCACAGGATCATGGGTGAGGGGCTCCTTAGAGCTTTATACATGACCTCAGAG
This sequence comes from Mastomys coucha, assembly GCF_008632895.1. NCBI lineage: Eukaryota > Metazoa > Chordata > Mammalia > Rodentia > Muridae > Mastomys > Mastomys coucha. Next base: position 63,115,314 of record NW_022196911.1, on the reverse strand, counting down.
CAGCTAGTATCACTAAAAGGTCCCATCCCAGTGTGGGTGGTGACCTCCTAAAGCTACACAGATGGGGTCTCTTCAGTACCTTCCAGCTTCTCTGTACTCTTGAACCCCCTGAGACCATTTGAGCTGTGCTGGGATTACTGACAGCTGACAGGCACAGGGAGCGTGGCCAGAACCTCAGGTGAGGCTAAAATGACCCTTCCTAAGTACTGTCTATGAGGGAGCATCAGCAGACTGGGGTTGTGGAAGGTCTCACATGGGTAATCACATCAGTGCTCCATTCAGAAGACTACTAGTAGTCCACATATCCCACCCAGGGACTAGACTCGAGGTCTCAAGAAGGGGAAATCCTGGGCAGAACAACCCAGTGTCCACACCTAATGCAAGTTCTCCTCCAAGCTCTTGGAAACAGTTACCACTCTGCTGCTGTGATGGCTGTTGAGCCACCCTTGAACTTAGTCTGTCCTTCCCAAGCCCCATCTCCTTTGAATACTGGAGTTGACTGTGTTTATTCTTTCCTTTCCTCTTCCTGGTTCTGATGAACTAAGAGCCCTTACAGAGGTGTCTTGAGTCACCCGCCCATCTCTTTCCCCCTTCATGGCCTCCACGAAGATCACCTGCTTGTTACTTGGACACTTAATGATGTCCTTCTTTACCTGGGAATGGCTGTTGATTTAAAGAATCTCTGTAAGCATAAAACTACCACTCTGGTTAAAAAAAAAACAAAAAACACTATTAGACATCTCCAATGTTATACCTACAACCTGTACAGTACTCATTATGTGCCAGGCTAAGTCAGTCTGTCTGTCTATCATACTCAGTATGTGCCAGGCTAAGTCAGTCAGTCTGTCTGTCTGTCATCTATCTATCTATCTATCTATCTATCTATCTATCTATCTATCTATCTATCTACCTATCTATCTATTGATCTATCTATCTGTGATGGTTACTTTTATATCATCTTGATATAAACTAGACTCATCTGAGAGGAGAGAACCTCAACTGAGAAGTTGCCTCACTAAGATCAGGCATTGGGCAAGCCTATAGAATATTTTCTTAATTAATGATTGAGTACCACTCCTAGGAGAGTGGTCCTGGGTGCTATAAGAAAGCAGGCTGTACAAGCCACAAGGAGCAAGCCGGTAAGCAGCACTCCTCTGTGGCCTCTGCATTAGCTCCTGCCTCCAGGTTCCCACCTGGTTTGAGTTCCTACTTTGGGTCCCTCAGTGGACTGTGACTTGGAATATGTAAGACAAATAAACCATTTCCTCCCCAAGTTGCTTTTGGTCATGGCATTACACCAAAGCAGTAGTAACTTTGACTAAGACACTATTCATAAATGACTCTTCAACCCCTCAAAACATGTCTTCTATTGGCTGGATGCTATCAGGACTCCAATATTAGAATTAGGGAACTGCTCATACACTGGAAATGTAGTCCCCACACTGTGTCAATACTGGGAATGGATCCTGGGACCTCACACGCTAGGAAAGCAACTTCCTACCACCCAGCGCCAGCCTCCGCTCTGTTACTGGCATTTGGAAATAGGGTGGTGCTTTGGAAGGTAATTGACCCAGTAGAAATCACGAGAGTAGGGTGTATCCAGAGTGGGATTGCAGCTTCCTTCATAAAATGAGGAAGAGTTGATCTTCTCTCTGTTGTGAACTCAGAGGCCCAAAAAACTATGAGCTGGATCAGCTTTTCTGGATTCATTGTAAATTCTCAGTTTCCTCCAGCATAGTGGTGCAGGCCTAGAATTCCAGCTTTTGAGAGGTATAGGCCTGAAAACCAGAAGTCTTAAAGTTGGTCTTGGATCAAGAGTGAGTCTGAGGTCAACTGGAGTTATACAAGACCCTGCCTCAACCTTCTTATCCTACTACCTAAGACCCTACCTCAACAAATAAAGAAGTAAACAAACACAAAAAAACCCAAACAACAATAATAAAAATCAAGAAAGAATAAATTACTCAGAAAATGGACTAAGGTAAAAGCTACTGAGCAAGTAAACTATTTAACTGGATTAGAAAAGTTGAATGTATTAGCCACTTGTGTCATCCCTGTTAGAAAATACCCATCAGGAACAATTTAAGGGCTCACGGCTCTGCTCATGGTGACACAGAAACAGAGATAACTTGTTCAAGGCCTCCAAGCACCACAAATTGGCCTGGGAGATAGATACTCAAACCGCACACATACACATGAACAGCGTTACATTATAGCTTTGTGTTGGAGATGCTTTAAAAAGTATGCCTAGCTGGAGATGTAGCTCAGTGGTAGAGCTCTTGCCTAGTATGTGTGAGGCCCTGGGCATGATCCCCAGTATGCCAAGGGTGGGGTGGGTGAGAAAGAGAACATGTATAAAATGACTCCTTAGGGTAGTGAGAATAAAACACATTGAGAAATTGAGATACAATGCTGTCAGGAGCATTGTATGTCTGGCCTTATATAGACGCTTAGATATTTACTACAGCTTTTGTTATGAGTTGCTGTGCGTGGAATGGCACCCTAGACAACCTTCAGTGTGTTTTTTTTGTGTTGTGGGAACTTCATAAGTAATTACTTCATAAGTAATTATGTCCCCTGTCTGGTATGGAGTGGACAGAAAGTAAGGATAACTAGGAAACATGGGAAGCTGGAGCAGCTCACACTGGGAGTAGCAGCCTTTCAGGGGAGACGGTGGACACTGGAGTAGGCCAGAGCCTTGAGGGAAGAAGGGTGAACGATGACCTAGAAAGATATATTTAGGATGCAGGGATTTAGAACTGCTGTTTACAGATGTGATTAAGAAAGTTGATTTAGGGTAATTAACTTGGATTATCCAGTTGGTCTCTTAGCACAATATTGAGTGTTGTTATAACAGGCAGAGGGAGTTTAGAGACCACAGAGGACAAAACAGTGTAAACACAGAGCAGAGAGTGTTATTGAAGAGGCTGAACCAGAGTACAATATGATGTGGCCACAAGGCAAGCAATTCCAGCAGCAGCCAACTGAATCTAGAAAAGACTAGGAGAGGACTCCTGCCTAGAATCTATGGAGGCGGTGGCACTTGTCAACACTTTCCTGTAGACAATTGATACCTGTTATGGATGTACCTGAGGCCCCAGCAGGACATAGGTGAAGAGCAGTGCTTTCACCCCAGGGTGGAACCAGGCCGGGAGTGTGTGTGAATTCTCCTTATGGTCATCCTTGAGTTCTGCGTTCTACATGTGTGTACACCCTTTCTCAGGGGTTTGGGCAAATGGAAGATTGAAAGAGCACTGAGTAATGGTGAACCAGTGTAGAAGATCTTAGCTCTACAGGGCGCAGGAAGGGATAATATGGGCATTAGAGCAAGGCAGTGGGCTCTGTGGCCTGGAAGCAGCCCTGTGACCTAATGTGGACAGGATATCATCGGATCTTTTCCCTGTTCCTTTGCAGCTGCCCCCAGAAGTGAGTAAGCTCTCAGAGGACCTCCGGCCATCTGCAGCTCCTCCCTCCTTAGGCCCCAGCTTTGTGCAGAGCCACTTTCAAGCACAGTACAGGTAAGATGGCAGTGTGCTTAGAGTGTGGCCTCCAGGAGCTGTGCACGAAGGCTACCTGTATCTCATTGTCCTTGACCCTGCACAAGGAAACAACAAAACACTTGAGTTCCCTTCCCTTTCCTGTCTTAGCACCAACTAATCACTCTCCTGTTGTCTCCAACCTTGAGGTTTCCTTCTTTTTCTTCTTGGCTTCCTGGAATGGCCTTCTGCCCTCCTTTAAAGGAGTGGCTGGAAGATGGCTCTGCAGAGCAGGAATGTGGTGGCCAGGATAAACCATCCTGTAGACACAGTGAAGCTGGGGAGACTCTTCCCGTTTGCTTGGCATGGCCAGAGAGCTCAGCTGAGTTAGTCCCTGTGAGCTCAGCTCAACATGGTAGATTTAAAAATCATCACATGGCCTTTGACTTCAAGAAGCATGCACTGTGGATATTTCTATATGAGAGTATGAATATTTATAAGAATCATGGTGTTTAGTGAAAATACCTGCATCAACAAGACTTCAAAGAAGAGACCTTAGCTCTAGACTGTTTTGCTTTATGTGTCTTTTCATGAGTTTTGCTAGCTGAATAGAGTCACATGGGTGGGAACATACTCAGCAAAGATGACTGTAGCCTCTAAGGTGGGAATGAGCACAGAGTTCAAGATTTAAGGGAAGCCATTGGATGCAGAAAACCTCTCTTGGGTGAGATGTCCACATATGTATGTTTCTAACATCGGGTTTAGGTTCCACTTTTTAAAGGGTGGAGCAAAACCAAAATTGAATATGTGAGCGGTATGCTGATTTGACACGTGTCTATAATGTACAGTATCATGTTAAGTATATATGTATCCTCAAATGTTCATCATTAGTTTATGGTGAAATCTTACAAAATCCTCTTTTGTAGCTTTTTATTGATTGCATGATATTCAGTCATCTTTAATCACTCCACCTGTGTGGTTGAACAGAGGACTTGTTGCTGCTTGTGGGTTAGTGCCCATTGGTCAGCACTTCCCCATCCATCATCCCTTTTCCCTGGTCTCTGGTAATTGCCATTCTACCCTTAACTTCCCTGAAAGAGTTTTAGAGTCAATGCGTACCATTTACATATGATTTGATAACACATTTTATCTTTTATATTTTATGTGAAAATATTTGTACTTATGTTCCACATGAAATATATGTGCTATCATATATAAGGTAATATGTAATTATATATTTGTAATAAAATATGCTGAATAATATAAATGGTATGTATTATATTTATATAATTTAGTATTACTGCTTTTTGAGGAGTTGGGGATTGACTCAGGATTTCATACATGCTAAACAAGTAACCTACCACTGAGTGACATTAATAATAAATATTAATGTGCTTAAGTATATTTTATTTAATAATCTCTGTGTGTGTTTGTGGGTACTTGTACATGTCTACATGCAGAAGTCAACTTTGGTGGTGTTCCTTGGTTTTCATTGGTTTGGTTCTTTTGTTTTGTTTTTTTAAACTTTTAGATAGTATCTGCCATTGGTCTGGAGCTGGCTAGTTAGGCTAGGCTGGCTGGCCCGCCCCAGCATCCACCTTGTCAATGGTGAGTTTACAAGGGCGTGGCATCTGGCTTTTTATTTGCATACTGGGATCAAACTCCGTTTCTCCTGCTTGTACAGCAAGCAGTTTACAAACTGAACTTCTCCCCAGCTCTTGTTAGTAGTCACCCTTCCAAGAGTCTGCGAGATTAGAGAGGCACTGGGGCTTCATGCTGGGACTCACAGGAAGTACAGAAGCAGCTCTGCCCTCAGCAAGTTCTTTGAAGCCTGAGCCCCGCCTTAGCTTACTCCCCTCTGTTGCTTTCCTGTCTCCTGTTTATTTGCGATTGTTTGTGATCCATTTGGTTGCACTGAGCCAGGCTTTCTTGTTCCTTCAAATGGATTCCGATGTCTGTCCTTGTGGATGTTGCCTTAAGCCATTTCTAGCAGCACTGCTCTCTGGTCTTGGCGACCGTCCCTTTTTCCTTTGCTTTGCTGTGTCTCCTGAGGTCTCCTATTGTGAGTTTCTTTTCTTAATTACTTCCCTTCAAGCAGGTGACATTTAGTCTTTTAGAATCCCCCAGTTTCCAGCTGTGTATTTTTATACTTTCTGGGGGACTTTTATTCTTTGTCTTTGATCTGGAGGGTTGACTTAAAACTTCTCTGATTAAGGATTTGCATTATTTTCAGCAATTTTGGAGGGAATGAATAGGCAGGGACCGCCACCTTTGAGGGTGGTTGGTCAGGAGGCCCATGTAGTGTTTGAATTCTTTGGAGCTACTTTCTTAGGGGAGCAGGGGCCCACCCTCTGCTCCAGGGAGAGGACCACGAGGAAGCTGCTGGAGCTACTGTGGAGTGCTTCTCTTCTGTTGCTGAGAGTACTGGGTAGTACAGAGCTCTCCAGAGTGAGCCTAAACTCTGTGTGGATAGTTGTCAGCTGTAGTGTGAGGGCTGGGAATTGAACTGGGGTCCTCTGGAAGAGTAAAAATACTCTTAACCACTGAGTCATTGTTCTAGCCCCAATCTTAAATCCTGTCTAGGTGTGTGTGTAGGGAGTGATGTTAGACAACAATTCCGCGCCCCCCCAACAACATCTTGAATAATAAGAGCTAGGGACCTGAGAAGTGGAAACTTGGCATTAGATGAGGAAATCAGGAAGGCTTCTTTTCAGATGGAACAAAGAAGGGAGTGACAAGAAGTCTACCAGTCAAATCACTGGGATAGGTATTCCAGGCGGGGAGCCGCAGAGACAAGGTGCCTAAGTGGGTAATGATCTGTGTAATTTAAGGGCTGGGAGGGCAAGTTTAAGGAATAGAAAGAACTAATCGCAACGGCCAATGCCTGTCATCCCAGCACTTAGGCTGAAATGGGGATTGCTATGCATTCAAAGTCAACTAGGGCTACATAGTTAAACAGGCCAGCCTGGGCTACAGAAAAATACTTTCTCTCTCAGAAACAGACAAACAGAAAACAAACAAGCAGGCCATGGTGGCTACCCGTCAGTGGCAAGAGGACAATGAGGTGGGGGCTAGGTGGTGGGCAGGGACTGGTATGGAAGAATTTCAGTGGAAGAGTGGTTTCAGTGGTAGGGCACAGGAGGAGCTTTTTTAATCTAAGCATTATTGGTGGGTGTTTTTTTGGGGGGAAATTGAGGGTGCTTTGAAGTGTATGCTAGGTTCCTGACTTTACGAGGGGTGGATGGGTCTTCAGGGCTGGGTTTCTCAGGAAGTGATAGTTGAGTCGGTCAAATGTTAATAATGATCTATAGTGCCTTTCCAGTAGATTTCTGGTCTATAAGAGTACAAGAGGTATTTGCGCTGGTGACGGCTGAGAATACCACTTTGAGCCAGAGAGCCTGTCATGTAGAGAAAATGTTGACAGGACGCCTGTGCAAGCAAGGGCTTTTGAGGTACGAGACGTGATTTTCTGCAGTGGGATGGATGGGGGCAGCTCCAAGATGATGTATTGAATGGTCATCATTTGTCTGTTTCCAAGGGGGGGGGTATGGATGCTGTCGGTCTCCTTTATGAAGCTGGGGGTAATAATGGGAAGTTGTCATTCCTGAACACTTTTATCTCCCAAAGAGAAAATCTGGTACCCAGTGAGTAGTCACTTTCCACTTCCTTCCCCCCAGCTTCTAGAAACCACTGATTTGCAGTACATCTCTTTGGTGTTTCCTATTCTAGATATCTCATATAAGGAGAATGAGATCATAGGTCTGGGTGTTTCTTGGTACTTGACATAATATTTTCAAGATATTGGGATTCTGTTTCTTTTTACGGCTGAGTTGTATTCCACAGTGTAGGTGTACCACATTTTGTCTACCCCCTTATCTTATCTCTGGTTGTTGCCCACTCTGAGTCTTGTGCAGGATTGCAGGAGCATTCACATGAGAGTGATCATTGAACCCATGTTTTCAATTCTGCGTGAAGCTGCTGGAAAGGAAGTGCTATAGTCATTCTATGGAGACTTTTGAGGTCTTTCAAACTACTTAGTGTGATGATGATTCATCTCTGCTCTTGCCTTTACAGGTCTTCCTTGACTTGTCCCCACTGTCTGAAACAAAGCAACACCTTCGACCCCTTCCTGTGTGTGTCCCTTCCCATCCCCTTGCGCCAGACGAGGTACGTGAGTGTCCTGAGTGCTGTGGCATGCCCACTTTACTTGACCCCTCTTTCCTCTTTTCTGAGAAACTTCTGTTCCTGAATCTGCCTTTTTTTCACTTAGCATTTCTGTAAGACTGGTCATACTGTCAGGCGACACTCAGTTAATGGGCAATTAAAGAGAAAGGAGTGTCTATTCTTCAGCTGACAAACAGGATGCTTGTGTGTGTCCATGCTGAGTCCACGCAGTGTCCTGTCTTAGGTCTCTGGCCCATTCAGGAGCTGGCACAGCCCCCATTTCAATCAGACATCTGTTACTACATGTTCTTCCCTGCCATGTCTCAAAATCCTGCTCCTTCTTTATAAAGGTATGGGAAATGTTTCTTTTCTATCTTTCCTATTTATTATTTATTTATAGACAGAGTCTCATTCTATAGCCCATCCCTCTGCCTCAGCCTCCCAAGTTCTGTGTCTGTAGGCATGAACAACCACACTTGATTATAGGGACATTATTTCATGAAGGAGGAAAGAAAGGGAAAGAAAAAAAAGGGTTGTTTGGTACAGGTGAGGAAAAACTCGGTGTTGGGGTGAGAAAGCAGTGGATTGCAATGTCTAAAAGCAAGGCCTGGCAGTGCAGTCTCTTTCCCAGAATCCCATCTTGCTATCAACACAACTGGCCAGGCCTGTGTCGTGGACAGTGACTGTGGGAGCCAGTGCAGGCCTGGAGGTGGAGGTGTTTCTTCATTGTGTTCCCATCTTGTTCTGTCCTATCTCCTCCCCTTCCTATCCACACCTGTATGCTTAGGATCTCGAAGAACACAAGACTTCTTCACAAAGCCGCACATGACAGCCGCACCTCCATCTGCTCAGAACTTCTGTGCTGTCTGTGTCATACATAACAGTAACATGGGTTATATCACCGTTGATAGAATCAAAATGTAGGCTGTGACTGAGGAGTCTCCGTTGTGCAGTGGTTAAAGCAGTGACCCTGGGGCAGACTTCCCAGCTTCTAATTCCAGCTTGTGACTTGGCTAATTACCACAGCACAGCAGTCACTGTCCCTCAGGAGTGAGCTCTGGGGACTGTGAGGGGAAGCAAAAGCAGAGGCCGGAAAGGAAAATTTCATTGAGGGCAAAATGACCAGTAGGGTTGATTTCTTCTAAAATAAGCAGCTTGGCTGTTTTGTTTTACAAAATGCAGAGCTTTCTTTGTTTGTTTGTTTTAAATACTATCTGTTTACTGGTGTTAGTCATAAGCTCAGAGGGATCAGAGATCTATATAGTGTGATTTCTACTCAAAATGCTTTTATGTTTAACCGTCTGGAAAAGCAGTTTGGGAGATTTGGCTCTCTCCTGCCACCTAGAGACCGGGCACCTAAAGTGCAGGAACCTAACTAGCAAACTGTGTTGAAGGGCTGAGCCTGTCCCCATGGTCCACGGTGTTGGTGACTCTTTCCTTCAGTCCTTTAAGAATTTTGGCTCCATTTCTGTTTTCCAGATTCTTGAGTGTCACTTTGGTGTTCCCCTCTAAGAGCCAGCGGTTTCTGCGTGTTGGCCTGGCCGTGCCGATCCTCAGTACGGTGGCGGCCTTGAGGAAGATGGTCGCAGAGGAAGGAGGCGTCCCTGCAGAGGAGGTGTGCTGGAACGGCTGGGGCCTGGCCATTGGATGACAGAATGCTGACTGGGCCAGCTGCCCAGGCTAATGTGTGGTTCCCAGATGACTCCAGCATGACTCACTGGCTTCTATTTGATTAGTTGTCCCTCTGTGTCTGTGGTGACCCGGCCTTGACTTCTCCCTGCACATTACTCAGGGTGACCGCAAAGAGACACTTTGCAGTTCAGAAGGTGATGGTAATTGTGATCCAACAGCAGCTAACCGGTCATGTTTACTAAGTGTGGGCACTGACCTATGGTGGTTTTCTCCATTTCTCCCTCCCTCCCTCCCTCGCTCCTGACATAAGTTCTCACTACATGATTCTGACTAGCCTGGTGTGTGTGTGTGTGTGTGTGTGTGTGTGTGTGTGTATATATATATATATATATATATATATATATATATACACACATATACCTATATATGTGTATGTGTGTGTGTATGTATATATATGTCTCTCTCTATATATTTTTATATATGTATATGTATATATGTAATTCCAGGGTGGCCTTAAATTCCTAGCCATCCTTCTGCATCGGCCTCCCCGGTGTTGAGAAATAGATGTGCCACAATGCTTAGCTTATCTCATGAGTTAATCTTGTCCACTCTTATAAAGAAGATATTACAGAGATCTTCATATTGGAAGTAAGGAAAAAGGTTCAGAGGGATCAAGTGAATGGTCCAAGGTCACACAGCAAGGAGGTGGCTAAGCTGAGGTGGGAACGCATGTGGTTTTATGCTTTTCCACTTCTGAGAATATCGGCTGGGTCCTAAAGGCATGTTCTGTGAGATGCAGATATTGAAGGTTTGTGATAGGAGAGGAGATGAGAAGGTGGACAACTGTTCTGCTGTCTTAAGACTGTTTCCTTTGTAGCCCAAGCTGGCTTTGACCACCCGACCTTCCTGCCTTGGGCTCAGCATGTACCACCAAACCTGTCTTTGATTTATTTATTTATTTACTTATTTATTTAGACAGCATCTCATTCTGTGGCTTAGTAGGCATGTACCACCAAACCTGTCTTTGATTCATGTATTTAGTTGTTAATTAATTACTTAATTTTTGAGACAGGATCTTCTCCCTCTGTAGTTTAGACTGACTCTGGAAGTGACTCTGAAGCCCAGGCTGGTCTCACACTCTTGGTAACTCTCCTCCCTCAGCCTCCTGAGTGCTGGGGTTACATGTGTGAGCTGCTAAACCTGGCTTAATTTGCTTCCTAAGGAGTCCTGGTGAAGAATTGGCTTTACCATGCCCCAAGGACCCCTGTGACATGTTGGGATAAAAGTGATACAGTGACACGCAGCATGGCAAAGATGAGAGGCCACATGAGTTTCCTAGTTGCTGTGACCAAATACGTGGCAAAAGGCAAAGTCAAGGAGGAAGGGTTCATTTTGGCTTTGAGGGCTACATTGTAGCTGGTCATTGCTGGGGGGGGCGGGATGGGCAGGGGTGAGGCAGCTGGTCACACTTCTGTCTGCAGTCAGGGAGCAGAGAGAGATGAATGCTGGTGCTCAGCTTGCCTTCTTTGCATTCTGTCCAACCCCAGGCTCCTGGCTGGTGCCATTCACATTCATGGTGGGTCTTCATCTTCAGTTAAACCTTTCTAGAAATATACCCATGGGCACTTGCAGCTTTGTTTCCGCAGTGATCCTAAATCCAGTCAGTTGACAGTGCAGACCAACATCACAGGACAGGATACACAGTCTGATTGGAACTTAAGCATCCCTCTTGATATTTTAATTTCTTTGATTGGCATGTTTGTCTATGGCAATGGAAGCATCTGGGTGTATTTATTCTATGTCTTGTAACTTAGGGTGCAAATATTAATTTATTTTAATTTTTACTAAAAATCTGGTGTGAAAAATGAGTAAATTCTAATGTTAAATTTTCTCAAACCAACACAAAGATCTTGGTTCGATGCTTCAGTTTTCTTACATCTTTTTGATTTAGATATTACTACAGATAGTAGCCAGGTGTTGATGGCTCATGCCTATAAGCCAGTGTCTGCGAGGCTGAAGAGAGTGGATTGCTGCAGATGCCAGGCCCGGCCAGCCAGGGACATATACTGAGAACTTATCTCAACCTTGACCCTGACCCTCTTACAAAACATTATTGTAGATAGAAAATAGTAGTTCTTATTGTTCCAGAGTATAATATCCGCCCCCCCCATACTTGTAGTTAAACATGGTTTCACAATGTTATGGTGAATGGCTAGTGATGAATGGCCAGTAAAGTTTTAAATTTAATGTTTATGTAATTAGTAATACTAATTACTACTTACTTTGGTTCATTTCCTGTTTGCAACTCAAAATTTTCTTCTGGTTACACTGTTTTGTTTTGTTTTATTTTTGTTTTTTCGAGATAGGGTTTCTCTGTGTAGCCCTGACTGGCCTCAAACTCAGAAATCCGCCTGCCTCTGCCTCCTAAGTGCTGGGATTAAAGACGTGCGCCACCACTGCCCGGCACATTGTTTTTCTTGTTTTATTTTTTGAAGCCTGAAATATATCTTTTACAAGAGAACTTCCCAGCTGCTGTGCCTCACATGGGCACTGTGAGATCTGAATATCCAGATGCTGGACTGGTTTCCAGGGAAGCCAGGTCTCTTCCTTCCTGTAGTGTAACCATCTTCATGTGTCCCATGAACATGTTTTTCAGGCTTGACATGTGAGAAAAACTAGTTAACACCATTTTGAACCCCTCTTAATGGAACACTGTTCATGGAAATCAGTTTTTATCCTATTTGTGCTATGGTAGGTTAGTTAGGTATAAAACTTTAGACTTTTTAAATTTTTTGTGTGGTTGCAGTTAAAATGTCTGTGGTTAATCTAATTATGTTTGCTATATTTATATTCTATGATTTAAAATATGTAGACACTTGGAAGGAAAGGAGAAATAAGTTTAAAGGCTGAGTTATTTTTTAATTTTATGTTTAGTGTGTGTGTGTATGTGTGTGCACGTATGTGTGTATGCATACATATGGAGTTCAGAGGACAACATGCAGAAGTTGGTTCTCTCCTTCCATCATGTGGGCTCCAAGGATCAAACTCAGGTCATCAGGCTTGACAATAAGCTCCTTTCCCCACTGAGCCATTTCGCCGGCCGTTTTTGAATTCTTATCTAGTGGGTTATTTTTGAGAAAACGATCCGTCTCATCTCAGGTGATCTTGGTTGAACTGTATCCCAATGGATTCCAGCGGTCATTCTTTGATGAAGAGGACCTGAATACCATTGCAGAGGGCGACAATGTGTATGCTTTTCAAGTCCCTCCCTCACCCGGTCCCAGGACGCTCTCAGGTACAGTAGTGCCTTACATAAGTTGTTTGGGCCAGCATGAGTGAGCGTGGGGGCGTGTCTTCTCAGGGTGCTAAGGCAGAAAGACTTTAATGCTTGCAAATGCTAGGCTCATTTCTTCTGTAACTTACCTGCAGAGGGTTGATATTAAGAAATCTCAGTGAGTATTAGAATCACCCAGAGGGCTACTTAAAACAGACTCCTGGGCTCCGAATTTCAGATTCAGAGGGCCTGAGGGGGAGCTTGAGAATCTGCATGCCAATCACGGTCCTGGAGGTGCTGATGCTGCTGGTCCAGGGACCACACTCTGAGAATCATTGCTTAGCAGGAGGTGCTGGAGTCGGTCGGGACTGTTAACAATTCACAGCCCATGTCTGGAGTCAAATTTCTACCAGTTGAGCTGTAGACAGGCAAAGAGATTAAGCAGTATATTAATCTCTGGCAGGTAAACTTGATCTTTTTAAAAAAGCTAACTTCCGTTATGTATCAGTGTACATTTTAGCACCATCAGCCAGTTTAGAAAGCCATGTTTAAAGACCCCACTGCAGCATGCAGCAGCCCCCACTTAACTCCCAGGTTCCCCTTTTGGAGTTTCTGTTACCTACACCACCTGTCCTCAAAAAACATTAAATGAAAGTTTTCAAAAGTACCCATTGCTAATGTGTATCTCTGTTTTGTGGTCAAACTCAGCAGAGACTTACACATGCTAGTCACACACATGCTAGTCAGACAGCTGCTCTACCTGTGCCCCAGCCCCACAATTGATGGATATTAAGTAACCTTTATGATAGTAACTCATTACCATTTTACTTATTACTTATTGTTACTATTCTCCCACTGTGCCTAATTTACAAATGAAAATTTATTTATCATAGGTATGGATAGCAGGAGAAAGCATAGTATTGTAGGGTTGGTAATGTGCATGGCCACACCTCAAGTGAATCCTGTGCTCTGAGCCTATGTCCTTAGGTAGCCCAGTCAGTGAGCTGTGAGAAGCAGATGTTTGATGTTCTCTGTGTTAACAGGAGAATAGTGGGCCATGTAATCTGGAACAAAATACTGATTGACCTTGACTGTGTTATAACCCAGGGAAGTAAGTCCTCATTTCAAATTTAATCATGGGTAGCACATATTTTCCTTGAGAAAAAAAAATTAGTATTTCAGAACTGATTAGAACTAGAAGCCCTCTCTTTTGTCCCCAGTAGAGGATGCTCTTAGGTTCTCTTAGATGGAGACATAAAAGCAACTCAGGTAATTTCAGGTTGCTTTTCAGATTGCTTTTGAAATTTTCTAATCAAACTCAGGCCCATCTTTTAAAATTATTGGCTGACTAAAACCGCAAAATCATATGTATATAAATTTTGTATGCCAGGTGCCGGGAGCCCCACCATCTCCCTTCAAAGTCCCCCAGTGTCCTTCCCCCAGTGGTGACTGGATGCTCTGGTGTCATTCTCTTCTCCAGCCCATCCATCTGGTCTGTCAGTGTCACCGCGCTTGGCAGTCCGTGACAGCCAGCGATTCTCTGGGCCTCTCCACAGCGAGAACAAGGTGGTCATCCTCTTCTGTAACCTGGTGGGGTCAGGGCAGCAGGCGAGCAGGTGCGTGAATCTCCTTCCTGTGTTCATGTAATGACTGGGATTTGTAGACCTGTTGTTGCCACCCCTCCCTTTCTCCTTCTCTCCTTCCCTCTCTCCCTCCCTCCTTCCCTCTCTCCCTTCTTCTCTTTCTTCATCTCATATAGCCCAGGTTGGCCTTAAATTCACTTTGTAACCAAAACTGCTCAGGACTCGTGATCTTCCTGTCTCTTTCTCCCCAGTGCTGGGATTACAAAGTAGGCGACCATACTGGGCTCTAGACTTGGATTCTATCTAGAATAATTCTAACTTAATAAAATAAGTTTCTATTCCCATTGTTAATAAAGTAGAAGATGAGAGCAGAGTGCTTTTGAGCAAGAGGATTAGCTGTAATTGCCTCGAGCAGATGGCGACACCATCCTTAATTAAGCACCAGAGGTTTCCTGTTAATTGCAGGAGCAGTGGTGATTGTCCGCACCACTACTACTACATATCTCTTTACGAGGGCTAGCGGCAGCCATCCAGTGCGGGAAAACTGGCTACAAGAGGAAAGTGAGGCGTGGGTGTGCACACCTGTAATCTCCATTATTCTGGAGGCTGAGGCAGGAGGAATTATGAGGCCAGCCTTGGTTGACTATGTAGCAAGTTACAGGTCAGCATGAGTTACATAGTAGATGGGTCACGAGGGGGAAATAAAAAGGTGGAGGGAAAGGAAATAAAACCCAGCACTGTTTGTAGTTTGACAGTTTGTCTGGAAGACATGAGCTGGAACATGGTTCAAACTAATAAAAGGGTTCAGGAGAGTGATTGGTTATATTATAAATAGTCAAAAAAAGACAACTTTTTGATATAGTCAGATTAAGTGTCTTAAAGGAAATTGTGACTGTTTGGTTGACAGATGATGACCCTGATTTGATCATTCTACAGTATGTGCATGCATTGAAACATTGCAGTGGACCTTGTAAATGTGTATATTGATCATGTGCCAGCTAAAATCAAACGAAGTACTTAAAGAAGTCTGGGGGATGGAGAAATGGCTTGTGCCTAAGAATCCTTGCTGCTCTTAAAGAGGACCTGCTTTGGCTCCTAGGATCCCATGGTGGCTCACAACCATTTGTAATTCCAAGAGGATTCGTTTTGTCCTATGCTGACACTAGGCATGCCTGTGGTGTACATACATGTACCCAGGCAAAATATTCATACTCACAAAATAAAATAAACTTTAAAAGACAGAGAGAGAATTCTGATGTGGCCCAGTGCTGTAGTGAGTGCTTAGTATGTACAAGGCCCAGCTCTATATAACAATACAAAATAAAAACACAGGAGAATCCCTCTGAGAGAGGCTTAGATTGATGGAAACAGTTCTAAGAGTTATCTGGGATCGTAAAGTGGTAGGAGTAACTGGAAATATGGGGGTTAGGGAGAAGGATAGATGGCAACAACCACAATGCTGCTGCCACTGCTGATGTTTTTTTGAAATAGGGCCTTACTCTGTAGCCCAGACTAGCCTTGAACTCCCTGTGTAGCTCAGGCTGGCCCCAAATGCATAATCCTTCTGCCTTAGCCTCCTACTTACCTCCTAGAATCATAGGCACATAGTGTGATATACAGCTCAATAAAAATTTAATTGTTAAAATATTATGGTATGGATAAAAGAATATGAAAATAATCACAGAGCCAAATAGGCCAAAGTATCTTTAGATGTTTACTATATAATAAAATGAGATATATTTCATAGTCCTGGGGATGGATGCATTATCCAATAATTAAGGCTGACCAACTTGCTTTTTATTTTAAAACAATCTTTCCTCTTGCTGTAAATTTTTACATATAAATTCCAAATGAATTAAAAATGTAATCACAGAAAAGTTATCCTAAAAGCAGTGTAGGTGAGCACGCTGGCACTTCCCTGGGTGAATCCCTTTCTCAACAAAGCAGACAAAACAGAGAGAAAACCAACATAGATATTTATGTCTTTGAGTAGAAGAGGCTGTTTTTATAACACATGAAACAGGAGGCCATGGAAGAGGAGGCTTATGTTTCAAAAAATTAACATTTTTAAACCGAAACCAAATGTAAAAACTTAAAGGCAAAAGAAAATGAGGGAAAATACGTAGTTCTTGTGAGACTGAAGGATTCACCTCAGTCACGGAAAACCTAGCTCTCACTCAGATGAGTCCACAGAAGCATATGCCTGCGGTAAAAGATTCAGTGTCATTGGCAGCGAGGACATTCTAACTTAAGTAGCAAGATTCTATTTTAGTTCCTCAGAATCTGCACTAGTCGTTCTGAGCAAGAACAAAGCAACTTATTCGTCAAGATGGTAAAACAAAAAGCCAGCTCTTTATCCAGGGACCTGAGTAGAGGTGCTTGCTTCCCTGGTAAACTGCCATGGCTTTTCTGTAGGGCATTTTGGTGGTAAGTAGCAATGGCTTTGCCTTTCTATTTCTAGAGCTTCCATCCTTAGAGGACAACTGGTCACACATAGTGGAGGGTCTGTGTCTAAGAATATGTGTAGTTTCTGCCATAAGAGCATTGTTCAAATAATAACAAACTGGAAGCCACTCAGAATGCTTCACAGCACAGGACTAGCTTGAGGAGCTGCTCTGTCCGCTCAGTGGCTGCACAGGGCCCTTCCCCGTTCAGACAGGGGCCTTGAGGTTTGTGCTCAGTCTTACTAACATCAATTCAACAGTTTTGCATTATCTAGTCAGATCTTCTCATAGCCAGGGTGTCTGTGACAGAGCTGGGGCCCCTAGGGACATCCTGTGCTCACCGACAAGCCTACTGCTGGACATTCAGTGGGTTGGGATGTGGAAAACTTCCCAGTAATGAGAACATTACTGAGATAGGACATGGATGGACAGTGTTGTCATCTGGATGCCCTGCTCTCATTCCCTTCCTCTGTTCCCTGGTGCGGGAGCTCATCCCTTGGAATAGTTTGCGCTGCAGCTTATGTATGTGTGTAACATATATAAGCAACTGGCAACTCCATGTTGTACTTGAGCCAAATACAACTAACTGTTCACTAATCCATTGGGGAGGAACCAGAGCAACGCCAATATCCATGAGTCTTGTTGGATTTTCCTCTGCAGAAATGACTTGGTTCCTTGGATTTTCAGGTTTGGACCACCGTTCTTGATACGGGAAGAGAGAACAATCTCCTGGCCCCAGCTTCAGCAGAGTATTCTCAGCAAGGTTCGCTGTCTCATGAGGAGTGAGATCGCTGCCCAGGTCTGTGTGCATGTGTGTGTGTGTATGTGTGTGTGTGTGTGCATGTGTGCATGCATGCATTTGGGTGTATGTGCATGTGTGCTTGTGTGCAGTATGTGTGTACTTGTGTGGCATTTATGTGCAAACAGTTACCATTTTGTGGCTTTGTAGTGTTTTCACCTCTGATATTAGGAGACAATTTCTACAAGGACCACTGAAATAAAGAGTAACATTTGGGTCATTATTCTCAACTTCTTGTTTTTATGGCTTGCCATAGTTTTCTTTTTCTTTTTCTTTTTTCTTTCTTTCTTTTTTTTTTTTTTTTTAAGTTTTTCAAGACAAGGTTTCTCTGTGTAGCCCCGGCTGTCCTGGAACTCACTCTGTAGACCAGGCTGACCTTGAACTCAGAAATCCGCCTGCCTCTGCCTCCCAAGTGCTGGGATTAAAGGCATGCGCCACCACTGCCCGGCTTGCCATAGTTTTCACTAGGGGCTGACACATAGTAAATGGTAGCTTACACGTGTAGATAAAAATTTGAAGATACTTAATAAGATTTTCCTTTTTTCCCCTCCTCACCCAACCTTCTCTTTTGAGACAAGGTCTTACTTTGTAGTCCAGGCTGGTCTTGAACTTGTAATAATTCTCCTGCCTCAACTTTCCCAAGTTCTGAGGTTACAAGCATGAGTTACCACCCCTGGCTTGAAACAGAATTTCTTTTTATTTTTAATTTTTTTTAAAATTATTTTTATTTATTGACTTATTGTATGTGTTTATGTGTATGCTCATGCATGATGCACATGTGGAGGTCAGAGCACTGCTTCTGGGAATTGGTTCTCTTCTTCCACCAGGTGAGTGTGGAAGGTATTTAACTCAGGTTGTCAGACTTGGCAGCAAGTTGGCCATTGAGCCATGTTGCCAGCCCCTGAGATGTAATTTCTGTAGAAAACTGATGGCTGATGAGACTAATGTCCATGAGTGAAATCTAGATAATAAAATAATTTTGTTTTGAGAAACTGAGTTTAAAAGCTCAAGGAGAAATGCCTTCTTGTCTTGTCCTCAAAAAATTTTAAGGAAGTTTAAAACTCATTGACTGTCAGCAAGCATAAAACCATCGTTTTACAGCTTCTGGGTCAAGAAATGCTCTGGCAGGGAAGGTGCTGTGATCTTCAAGGCTGTGCCAGTAATCTCTTGGTTTAGAAACTGTTTAATAAGAGCCTTTCAGTGGGGTTATACCAAACTGTTTTATATAGATAATCTCTCACGATGGCTATTTCTTCCTACTCAAAGACAGCTCTATTCATTTTGATTTAGGGTTCATACCAAAAAGTAACTTGTTAAAAACCTTCACTGTATTTGTCCAAACCTTTATGTCTAAAGGATTTGTTCGCTGTACTGAGGAGCCTGAATTAGAAGTGAGCTTCTCCACAAGTAGGTCAGGCTCCCTCGTAACAGTGGCAGCTGCCCCCCCCCCCAGGCTGTGTGCTATGGACTGTTAAAGGAGATGAGACCACTTTCATGTGGCTGTTTATTTCTGCTGCCTCTTCCTTCCTCAGCTGCTCCTGATCCTGTCCTTGTTGCGTGCATGTACCGCTTCTGTGCCCTTACAGTCTTTTGATGATAAGAACTAATCAAACCACCAGTGCAGGAAGCCTCAGCCTGCCGCCGGATCCTTTCTCTTGTTGGTGAACGTGATGTTGGGCATGATGTGCTCTAGGAATCACGTGCTCAGAATGGTTGCCAGGTTCTCAGGATAGCCCTCCTACTTAACCCATGCTGGTTTTAAAAAGTTGTTGTTTTTTTTACTTTTTTATTTATGTGTGTGTGCGCGCGCGCCTCCTTACCTGTATGAACACCACATGTGTGCACTGCCTGAGGAGGCCAGGAGAGGGCATCTGAGCCTCGGGAACTGGAGTTCCGGGCAGTTATGAGCTGTCTCATGGAGGTGCTGGGAACAGAATCTGGTTCCTATGCAAGGGCGGCAAGCGTTCTTAATCACTGAGCCATCTCTCCAGCCCCCAGCCTTAATCCTTCCAATATTGTGTCAAAGATTGGCTCCACGTGGCGGTAACTTGAAAAGCAAATATCCAGAGTTCTCAAAACGGAGCTGAAGAGATTAAACATAGTGAGCTTACGTTGAAGGTTCTAAAATGAATCGGCGTACCCTAGAATAGAGGACAGGAAAGTGCTTCTTATAAAAAATGAGCCATTTGCTAGAGAGAATTAATTTGCATGAATTGTGGAGAAAAAGACATTACTGAAAAAACATTTTTTATGGTCACTATTTTTTTTTTTTCAGAGACAGGGTGTCTCTGTGTAGCCCTGGCTGTCCTGGAACTTACTCTGTAGACCAGGCTGGCCTTGAATTCAGAAATCTGCCTGCCTCTGACTCCCAAGTGCTGGGATTAAAGGCGTGTGCCTCCACTGCCTGGCTATGGTCACTATGTAAACTTGGGGTGTATGCGATCAGCACTATTTCTTTATGCAGGGTTGGTTGCCTCCATATAGCTCTTGGGATCTGGTTAAGGGTGGCCTCTCTGTGCAAACAGCAAGGCTGAGTTAGGACTCACAAAGGAAACCTTTCTTTGTTTCTTTCAGATTAAAGTTAGCGTTCTTAGAAAGTGTACACCCTTCCATGGCCAATCTGAACCAAAGCCTCTGAGGTTAGCAGGCTTTCGGCCATTGATTTGGTCTGGTCAAAACCATTGATTAACCAAACACACTGTACATTTATCATTGGTGGATATATGAGGTTTTTGTCTTTTGACAATAGTCCCTGAAGTTCACTGTCTAGACCTGTTCTCAACTATCCTGATGCCACAACCCTATGGGAATAAAGCCATCCTACCTCAGGTATGATGGGAGAGTTGGAGAACTAGGGTTTTGGAGTTCCTTTTGACGATGCCTTTATAGCCTAAGCCTCTCTCATAAGACCCTGCCTCCTAATAGACTGCCATATGGACCAAGTGTTCATTGAAAACAAATGCAGGGAGATAAATGATTAAATTATATTCAAATAGAATGACCTTATACATGGCTCTAGCTTTGTCCTGCCTGTTGCTCCTTGCAAATGGCAGGTGCCACAGCCTCAGCACGATTGTCTCATTGTGGTTGGGGCCTTTGGTCTTCCAAAGTGCTGGACATTACTTTTCCCTGGAATTAGAAGGCTTTTCTCCTTTTTTGTTGCCAGACAGAATCTGACGTGTATCTCATGAATCTTACCCAGGATTTTAAGTACATATGCCTGCCATCAGCTTTAATTTAGGAAGGAAATGTTATTTTATTTTATTTTGATTGTAGCCAAGTTTTTGAGTGACAGCTTTAAAAACTAGATTTCTTCATTTGAATGCAGACTGCATTGATTTTTTGTTTTTTGGCAAAATATATAACTTAACCATTCATAAGTATATGTTAATTGGGTTTGCCATCCTGTATAATGATTACTGTACTCTCAATTTTTAAAATGATCCTCCTACAAAAACTCTGTATCTATTTCCATTTAACAGAATAACAGAATACTCTGTTCCATTCTCATTAGCTCCATAGATCTGCAGCATATGCCAGATTTCCCTCCACCCCTAGCTCTTAGTGTGCCTAACATGGACCTCAGGATCTTGCACACAGTAAAGCTTTCCCAAACTTAGAAGTTAAGGCTGAGGGTAAGGGCGATGAGTTACTACCACAAAGATGGTAGATTTCTTGCGTTCTGTGATACGTGTGTGTGTGTATGTGTGTGTGTGTGTGTGTGTGTGTGTGTGTGTGTGCGCGCGCGTGCGTGCGTGCGTATGCGTGTGCGTGTGTATGTTTCTGGGGTCAGACCCAGAGTCTGCTTAGAATGTACTCTCTACCACCAAACTGTACCTCCATCCCAATCCTTCTTTTTTAAGCCATTTTGAAATTAAGTTGTGCATACCCACTGCATTTCATTTACCTATTTATCTGTTACCAATATGTGGGTTGTTCCCACTTTTTGACTATATGGAACAATGTTATTGACCATGAGTTTGGAAATATCTCTTGAAGTCCCCACACTTTCAAGTTTACCTACATTTACAGGAGTAACGTTAATGGGCCAGATGGTAGCTGTAGGCACAACCTTTCGAGAAACTCTGAGTTGATTTCCATTGCACTGTTTTATATTCTTACCAGTTGTGCATGTGGGTTCCCATTTCTTCACATCCTCCCCAACACTTACTCCTCTCCCCTTTCAGAATTAGAATATAGATGGAAATATAATTGTTCTGGTGGGTTTAAATGATGGCTCATTGTGGTCTTGGTTCATTGGTTCACAAATGGTAGCAACCATCTTCTGTTACATTTTAGTATTTACATGTGTTAGAGAAGCATGTATTTAGGTCCTCTGGCCAGTTTTGAATTGGGTTATTTGTCTCACTGATTTTTTTTTTTTTTTTTTTTTGGAGGCATCTATAGTGTAAGTGTATCTCTGTAAGACTTGCTTTACTTTCAGAGCTAGAATATCAGCATGTGTATGAACTTGCTTTTACACAGCTGTCTTTTTTGTGATGGTGATAATCCTGTCCGTAAAGAAAGTTGAACTATTTATCAATAATTGACTAAAAATTGATTTTAATTTCTATTTATTGTATCAGTATCTATATGCTAAACACTCATTTTTACGTATACCATGTTCATTGCATGTGGGGTTGTGTTCAATAGATCAAGGATGGCATTATATCACCCTATTAAAAGACTGAATCTTCAAAACAACAAAGGCTTTGTATCTCTCTATTTCAAATACCAGTTATTAAGGGAATGTTCAAAATACTATAGAGAGCTTTTGATTAATTTATATGTCAGAGGGTCAGTTGCTCTGCCACAGGGACTACATGATAAACTGTTGCCTCTGGTTTTGTCATGGCAGGACCTGGGGACTCTGTTCTCCATCCGGGTTGTGGGTCTGTCCTTGGCCTGCAGCTACTTATCTTCACAGGACAGCCGGCCCCTTTGTCACTGGGCAGTTGACAGGTAAGGAAAGAGGCAGCTTGTGCTCTTACTGAGCCAGGTTTACAGAAGACTACATAACAATAAAATTACTGATAATGCTAATCATTCTTTATTAGTTCCTCTCTAGTACCAGCTACCTTGTTGGGTCTTTAGACACATTTTGACACTTTTTAAAAACCTTATGTCCAAGAATGGCCACTTCAAAGATGAGGGAACAATGAGACTACCAGAGGTCAACTTGCTCATACTTACACAGGTGGTGACTGGAGAAACCCGAGTCTGCACCCAGATTGGTCTAACTGATGCACCCACCATGTGGTTAGGTCATGCTTCAGACCCAGGTGGGATGAGTGTCCCCTTAGAGCTGGGTGTGAATGCTGTAACTGTAATCATAAGTCCTAAACTGTAGGTTTATGGGTTGTAGACTAGGGCTGAGGCATAAAGCCTCAGTGGCTGACAAGACTGTGCCTCTGACGTCATGATGCTCCACATGCCTACTCACATGTGCTTGTCACAGTGCAGTCTTGTGTAGATGTCTTCATGGCTGACACAATGTCCATGGGGTGATTTTGCCCTCTGAATTAGTAATCTGATACTTTGTTGATATTCCTATAGAGCATAGTCCACAGTAAGGTTCTCACTTGGTCAGCTTGAGCTGCTAGTCTGAAATATAGAGGTAGACCAGAAGTCTCCCTCGAGTATCCCATTTATACACTCCTTAGCTGGTAAGTTAGGGAAAGAGGAGCTGTGTCAGTCAGGACCTGCTTTGGTCTAACAGGAAAAGGAAGTACTAGGGAAGAAAGGTCCTTGTGGCATTTGGTGTTGGAGATGACAGTTAATTCCTCAACATGTCTTCTCCAGCCTGGATCCAGCCTATATTAGTCCTTATCAGTCCATGACAGGAACTTGAGAGGAAACACCTAAGTGGAAGGATAAAGTAATGCAACATACATTGAAAAGAAGGAATGGTTGTTGTACTTGTTATGTGCACTCTTATGGAGTGTGTGCATTCTCATCACACTGTGTGAAGGTTCTGTAAGTCCAGAACTTTCTATTGAATGTGGGTGACAGTCTTGTCACAAATCCTAACCAATATTCTGAACTTGGCCACTACTATTCTTCTTGATTCGGGGTAAAACTTCCTACCCTTCACTTCCTTTCTCTTGCTTTTCTGAAATGAGTGGAGCCCCAGATGTTGGGAGGAGTAAAGTTCTACTCACTGAGATTTTTTTTTTACACATTGGAGGGTTTTTAAGACTTTGAGTGGTGTGGTTGGGTTTGCAACGGCTCCTTCTGTGTTGCTTTGGGCAGGGATGTTAGTTCTCCTGGGGCTTCATCAGTACTGGCTTTTTGTGTGAGATGCTCACTCGGGTGTTTGTCTGACTTTGTGGTGATGTGACCAAGTCCCTGACAGGAACACCTTCAGGGAAGGGAAGATTTACTCTGTCTCATGGTTTCAGTCCATCACAGCTGGCTCTGTTCTGGGACCTGTGGTGAGGCAGAGCATCACATGCTAGGGAAACTTCTTTACCTCAGGTTTGTCAGGAAACAGAGATACAGGAAGTTAGAGATAGGATACTCCCCGTGACCCACCCCCAGTGACCTACTCCAGATAAGCTTCCCTATTAAAGAATGTCACCAGCTGGTGGTGTGAGCATGTGGGAGACCTTTCATATTCACACCATGGCAATGTGTCTTGTAGACACTGAAGAGGTAGTGGTGCCTTCAGTAAAGCAGTTAATTGAGTCCTGGTAGCTAGAAGGCTTTAGAGCTCCCATCTCCTGAGAATATCAGTGAAAGGGCTTTACGAGGTAGGCAGAGAACTAAGGCCTTCAGTGGACTTAGAAACTTTCAGTGTGATTTAAGGTCATTTTTGTGGTGTTTTTGTTTGGAACCTCTGCCAGGGAGGAGGAGGAAAGCTGACTGCTGAGCCCTGAGAGCTGTGGGAAGGATCTATTTTCTAATAGGCTTCTTCATTCTCTCCTCAGGGCTTTGCACCTCAGGAGGCCAGGAGGCCCTCCTCATGTCAAGCTGGCTGTGGAATGGGATAGCTCTGTCATAGAGCGGTGAGTTAATACAATTTTATTCCTGCAGAGCTTTGTTAGAATAGGCCTCTCTGCCCATAAAGTTTTCCTGGATCTAGAGTTTTGCCTAATTAGAGTGTAAGAGGCTGCACACACACTTCAAGATAATGGACGTCATTCCTCTGAGAGAACTTACAACTATCTTTTTAAATAGCCATGATGGGCATAGTGACCTTGATGGGGTCAGTGGGGGTGTTAGGTGTAGTATATGCTTGGAACCCTCAGCCTGGGCCATTCACTGCTCAGAGCACTTATTTCCAATAAGCTATTGGTTTCATCTTCATCCCATACTACGTGGAAGGACTATGAGTTGCCTAGAGTTGAAACTGAGATGCACAGAGGTTAAGCAATGCCTGTCCCATGGCTCATGCACACAGGGGGTTTGAACCCAGCCTGGTTGGCTTGACTCTGGGCTCATCACTTTACTTGGCTGCCTCTCATAGCACCTCAGCACATCAGCCAGACTTTGTAAGAGGCCATGTTGCCCTGACCCGCGGGGTGTTCAACAGGGTCCTAGGGCAGGGGAGAGAGAGAGTTTCAATCCATCAAGTACTACTTCCTCTCTTGCCAGGTACTAAAGCTGGTGCTAAGTTGGGTAAGCCTAGGACTTGATTCTTTGAGGGGCTGGTCGGAGAGACAGGTGATTGATTCCCTAAAAATATGTGCAAAGTCAGAGGTGCAGGAAGTTTTAGGAACCCACAGGAAGGGTAACTTTGCCTGCCCAGGTTTTCTGTAGAGGCAGTTAGATCCTTCTGGGAGGGAGAGAGCTCTGAATGCTGTGCCCTCTCATCCCATCCAGCCTGTTCGGGAGCCTCCAGGAGGAACGGGTCCAGGACGCAGATAGTGTGTGGCGGCAACAGCAGGCACACCAGCAGCCCAGCTGTACCCTAGACGAATGTTTTCAGTCCTATACCAAGGAGGAGCAGGTCTGTCCCATTCCGCCTCCCCCACCACGCCACTCCCTGGCTGTGAGGAGAGCTAGTTGCCTTGTGTTGGGTTGTCTGTGTGCTGTGATGGCCTCACAGTCTTGATGGCTTCCATTCCAGCTGGCCCAGGATGATGCATGGAAGTGCCCTCACTGCCAAGTCCTCCAGCAGGGTGTGGTAAAGCTGAGTTTATGGACTCTGCCTGACATCCTGATCATCCATCTGAAACGGTTCTGTCAGGTGGGAGAGAGAAGGAACAAGCTCTCCACACTGGTGAAGTTCCCACTGTCTGGACTCAACATGGCTCCCCATGTAGCACGGAGGAGCACCAACTCCAAGGCAGGGCCTGGCCCTTGGTCCTCCTGGAAGCAGCCGATCTGCCTCCCCACCACCTACCCGCTAGACTTCCTCTACGACTTGTATGCTGTCTGTAACCACCATGGCAGTCTGCAAGGTGGGCATTACACAGGTGAGCCTTGCCCTGCCTCTCTGTGTGCAGCAGCCATTGCCATGGGACTTGGCTCTAGCCAGAGCCTCAAGATATCCCCAGAATTGGTGCTCCTTGAAGGCCAGCACTCTCTCTATTCACTGTGGCTGGTTTGTCACCCACGGGGGAAAATAGACAGTGCCCAGTCCTCTAAGAAGCTGGTGTTGACTTAGACCGAGTGATGCACTAGGATGTTCGTAATACCTGGTATTTTCAGGCATGTCAAATATGGGATGGTAAAGTACCAGAACCAGGATGTGATGTTTGCCCTCATTCATGACACAACACAGGGAGTCTTACTAATTAGATTGGCATCCCTTTATGTCGTGAGGCGCTTTTAATTTCTGCTCACCCGAGTCATTTAGAAGCAGTAGACAAAGAGAGAAACAAACTGCCGAGCAACTCTCACAGTGAAGCCTTCCCTACGGGTGTTCTCGGAGATGGCGCAACTGACCACTTCTTGACCGGCGCTGTTCCTTCTGTCCCATCTTGGTGATCGCAGAAGCCTGTAGGAGAGCTGTCGGCAACAGCACTTCCATGTCCAGTGGGTACACAGTTGTGGAGGCTGAGCCCTGGGAGCCTCATGAGAGGCTTGGGATGTGGTCTCTGATGCCACCCTGCTAATACTGTGCCCTCGGAGAGAAAGAGGGAAACAAGGACTTGGCGAGTGAACAGAGAAAGGCTGAAGGATGGGACTTGCTGATCACAGGAAGGCTACAGTGGGCACCAGGCTTCTCTTGTGCTGCGCTGCTGTGCCACTCAACCCGTTCTGCACAGCTTTCCTGCTCCAGGTGACGGGGGCTCCCAGCTTCAGCCTGGAGGACCCTGTCCAGTCAGATCCCCAGTCTTTCCCCTCTGGGATGAAAATAGCTCAGCACAGATCCCTTGAAATCTACGTGTATATGCATCTTGGGAGCCATCTTTCCCACTGTATTTGCTTGAGATTTTTAAAATAATAATATTCACTTTTTTGAAATTAGAATATTATATCATTTGCCCCTTTTCCTCACTCCAATCCCTCTCATATACTCTCACCATTCTCTCTCAAATTCATAGTCTTTTTCTTTAATTGTGTATGTGTGTACACACATATATTTTTTAAACATGGACTACATCCTGCTCGATCTATATAATGTTATGTGTGATCTCAGGCCTGACCACTTGGTATTAGATAACCAATTGAGGAAGGGGGGAATCTCTTCCCTGGGAAAGACTATTTCTTCCTTATTTGCTCGTACTTCTCTGTCCAGGGCTCATACCTGTGAGATTTACTCCGTCTGTGTTAGCGTGTCTGTTGCTGCTGTCCCTGTTCGGGCCTTGTTTAGGCAGCCATGTGGTTGAGACTTAGTGGGTGAAGCTTCGCTTGACGTTTCTAGGAGACAGTCTCACAGCAGACTCCCTTTTCCTCTGGCTCTCACAGGCTTCTCACCCATCCTTCCTCAGTGTGTCAAGCCCTAGGTGGGGTGTAATAGATACGTCAGCTGGGGCTGGGTACCACATGGTCTCTTGTTCTCTGCAGCTTGGTTAGTCGTGGTTTTCTGTACTGGACTCTGTCTGTTGCGAAGAGAACTCTCTTTGGTGAGGGGTGAGAACACCACTTTTCTATGGGTATAAGAGTAAATACTTAGCATGCGGTTAGGAATTGTGCTGGTTTAGTAAAGAGGCAGTAGTAGGGGCTCCATAATGGGATACCATAGACAATCACCAGCTTCTTCATTTAGAGGAGCACACCTAGTGGCCCCGAAGAGAGGGCAATGGAAGTACAACATTTGAGTCACTGTATGTCTTAAAATGCCTTTACTGCCTTGATAGGCAGCCTGGTTGGTTATAGAATTCTAGCTCAATGGTCATTATCTCATAGTCTTTGGTCAGGGATGTTCCATGGGGAATGGGGGTAAGGATGAGGCTCTTGCTTTGGAGATGGGGCAGCCAGTTTCCTTTCTTTTTCTGGGATCTAGTTTCTTTCTGGAAGCATTCAGGTCCTTTATCACTGCTGCCCTGGAATTCACGGGCTGCTCCTCTGTGTAGGTCTTTTCATTTACCAGGACTCAGGAAGCGATGCTTTCTCTTCAGTTCTGGAAACTTCCTTGTATTTATTTTTAAAAATTAAAAAAAAATTGAAAAAGTTAAAAATTAAAAACTGACAACCTAAAGAGAGACCCTTAAACATGCTGTGATACACTGTAGCTTCCACAATGAGTGTTTTTCCCCTCTGTTGCTGGGGAGATTACAAGGTGGATGGTAGGTATAAGGGGGAGGTGAGTTGAGTTGGGCTGGGTACCTGAGGTAAAATTCACAAAGAACCTTAAAGAGTTTTAGAAAGAGAGAGACTCTTAAGCATCACTCTTTTAAACACGAGAGTTGAATACTGTGTATATAAGTCCATAGCTGGATTTTTCTCAATTCATGATCTAGCTTAGTGGTTTCCACACTGGTATACAGAGGATTAGGGCACACACACTCAATTTTTTGCTTTGCAATATTGCTGCAATAATAACCTTTGATGTGACCTCCATGGTAAGCTTCTGATAGGGGGAAATTTTAGAATGGAGATAGCCAACTTGTGTGTGTATATGTGTGTGCACACATGCATATATCAAAGCCAGGGCTTCAAGCATGGTTGGCAGGTACCATACCATTAAGCAAGACCCCCATTGTTGGATCTGCATTTTGACGAATGCTATAAATAAAATTGCCCTGTAGAAGTGGTTGTAGGAATTTGCTCTCCTGCCAGCAGGGAGAGAGTGTTTGCGTCTCGGTAGGAGAGCTCACTGCAGCCTGTGTGTGGGAACCCTCCTCCCCGGGTTTTGCCAGTCTAATGAGGGGGGGATGATATTTCATATATAGCCTCTCCAGTGTTGAAGAGCCCTGAACGTCCTGTCCTGTGTCCTTGACTGTTTCCCATGTGGCTAATGTCAGCAGCCTCTCCTTAGCATCTGTCCCAACAGACCTGAGGTCACTTACCTTGCTGAAGGCTTACACTTTGTTATTCCAGGTAGCCAAATGGTCTACCATTCCATTTATGACTTTGGAATTTGAAGTGTGGCTGGAGAGCCCTTTTCACTGTATTCCTCTGTTGTCTACCAGTGCTTTTGCGGTTTTAGATTTTTACATTTAAGTCTGTAATCTGGAGTTTCTTGTCATTTCCCCCACTATGTACCCATTGCTGCAAGACCCTGACTAATTGAAAGGTCCCTTGAATTTAGTGGTTCTACAGTTCTGTGTTTGGTTCTGTTCTGGGCTTTGGCTTTTTCTCCTCTCATTGCCCTAAAGCCCTGACCTGCTGCTGCTTCCTTGACTTTCTTCAGGATTGACTGCATCCTGACCCCGCTGCAGCCATCACACTGATCATCAGCATATACAAAGACACTTTGGAGAGTCCAAGGGTTTTAGGAAATGTTTTAGCATCACAGTGGCCAGCTCTAGGTCTTCAGTAGGGGGAGTAAAAGCATCTCCTGGTGCACATTTCAAAATGACTGTTCCACGGGGATGGTAGAAAAGAGCCGCGGTGCAGGCTAGGATTGCTGTCCCCATGGTGCAGGCTAGGATTGCTGTCCCCCGTGGTGCAGGCTAGGATTGCTGTCCCCCGTGGTGCAGGCTAGGATTGCTGTCGGAGGTGGTCCCTAAACCTCCAGGGAGAGTTTACACTGGGGACCCACAAAGCATTCTACACATATTCTGAGAGTGCTCTGCTGGGATGAGTGCAAACGTCACAAAGCTAGGGCTCATGGAACCTGTGCAGCCCAGGGCCTGGGCTTGGCAGCAAAAAGAGTTAAGACATAGATATAGCCAAATCTACATGAATGAATCACATGTTGAGCCACATGTGATTAGGCATGGGCCATGTAAACCCTTGTTAATACTGTCAGAAAGGGAGAGACTAGTAAAAGTCCAAGGCCTTTCTCAGGCATGATTAAAGGAGGGCAAGAAAAATGTCCATTTTTAGCTAGAACTGATTTCTGTACATTCCGTTAAGGCCTGGAGTATTTGCTGGTCTGGCCAATCACTAAAAGTTGGCCAACTTCAGGACCAGTGGGTTTGGGGGCTGTGGACTGACCTTGGAGGGCCAAGTGTTTATAGCTAGTTGGAGGTGGTCAGAATCATGTTCATCTTTCTGTGAATGTTGGGCTCCACCCCTTAAGTAGGAAAAGGCAGCCAGGTGTCTCATTTTTCACTTCCACGGCCATTAAGAGATGTGCACTTTGACATGTTTCAGTATAATTGGATGAGAGGTAGATGATAGTACTGGCTGACCTTGTAACGAGAGGCCCCCTGTTAGGAGAGTCTGAGCCGAACGAGATGACAGTGTGTACTCACCTTCCAGTGAGCAGTCCTGGGTAAGATACCCTGGTTGTGAAACTTGTCTTTTTCTGGTTTTACAGAAACCAGTTCTAGCTAAAAATGGACATCTCTGTCGTCCTACTTTAAGCATCTCCATTTTGAGCTCTGCTGGTGGGGAACATCTTCCTGCCTTGGGGCTCCAAGCATTGAACTTGGGGTTTGAACCTTTACAGCCTATTGCCGGAACTCCCTGGATGGCCAGTGGTACAGCTATGATGACAGCACAGTGGAGCCCCTGCGAGAGGATGAGGTTAACACCAGGGGGGCTTACATCCTGTTCTATCAGAAGCGGAACAGCATCCCTCCCTGGTCAGCCAGCAGCTCCATGAGAGGTGTGTGTCACAGCTCAGGGGATGGGTTTGGAGGTCCTGTTAAGAGTTGAGGTGTTTTGGGCCAGTGAGACGACTCAGCTACAAGGATGCCTGCCACCGTCCTTAGCAACTTGAGTTGATCCTTGAAACCTATTCCTGCAAGTTTTCTCTCACCTCCACACATGTGCTATTGGGACACACACGCACATGCATGCGCATACCACATTTTTTTTTCCCTAATCATTATGGGAAGATAGCCAGAGAAAATGAAGAGTCTTCCGGGTTTGAATGAAAACTAACTCAAACCTCCATTTATAGAAGGCAGACATTGAGAGAGGAATAAAACACTTTAGATCCAGGCATGGTGACTCATGCCTGTAATCTCATCCCAGGGGAAGCTGAGACAGGAGGATCATGAGTTTGGACTAGCTTGCGCTACTCAGTAAACTCCTCAAGTAATATGCAGTTTAACAATAATAAACCTATTAGCGATGGCCGAGGGAGGTATCCTTAATGTCCATTATGGAGAATTGGCTCCCTTGAACTTTGTGAGTTCACTGTATGTTGTCCTATAGGATCTGGTGCCATGGGTCCTGGGGTCAAATGCTATCACTCTGGCTATGGCTTTTGTTGTGATTACTAAAACCCTAGAAATCTGGCTCTGGAAACAGTCCCATTTAGGGAGCCAGGGTTGGCCGCAAATAATTTCATGGAAGATAATTGAATGCACCAAGGAACCATCTTTCCTTTGCTCACTAAACATCATGGTTCCAAGGATGTCCCATTGCAGGCTTCCCCTCTGGCCATTTTCCTTTGTTTCTATAGTTCCCCTCTGGTTCTGTTAGTCCAGGGCTGAAAGATAGGAGTCATCTTGGGACTCTTGGGGTGAGCCTGGGAACCTGATGGTAGAACAACTCTCCACCTACCGGCAGGCTCCTCGGAGATGTGCCAGGCCCAGCTCTCTCTTTTGCTTCTTCTGCAGGCTCCACCAGCTCCTCCTTGTCTGATCATTGGCTCATGAGGCTCGGGAGCCTCAACAACAGCACAAGGGGAAGCTTGCTGTCCTGGAGCTCTGCCCCCTGCCCCTCCGTGGCCCGGGTACCTGACTCTCCTGTCTTCAGCAATGGTGTCTGCCACCAGGACAAGGGTATGTGGTTAGACTGACTGTCTTTTTCCCCGCTGCTTTTCATTGTGAAAATGTTGGCATCTCATACCATGAACAGAAAGAACTGGTTCTGATAAGTGGTGTGTTTTCTCTTGGGGTCTTCCTAATACCCACCTGCCTCTCTATCTATCCATGATCTATCTATCCATGATCCTCCTCCGTCCACAGACACAGTGGCCATTTCAATCCACAAGTTGTATATAGATAGTCAATCAACCATGGATGGGAAATAGAAAAAAAAAATAGACTTGTACTAAACATGGGCAGAGTATTTTCTTGTCATTTCCTAACAATAACAACTACGCATGTAACAGTTATACTGCACCGGGTATGATAGGGAACTGTATGGTTATTTAAAGCATACAGGAATGTACAGAAAGATAAAACACAGGAGGGAGTGTGTCAGTTACATGCAAATACTACAATAATTTCTATTAGGGATTTGAGCATCTCCAGGAGCCAATCTCCATGGGCTCTGAGGAATCACTCTGAATCCGTTTTCTGTTCCCACAGAGCTTAGTACTTCATGGAGCAGATACAGAAGCTAACACAGCAATATAATTTAAAGCAGGGACAAAGGGAAAGAGGTGAAACGGGAAGGAGCTAGCAGAGGGTGAGGAGGATGCCGGGTAGCCCTGGCTGGTACACTGGGGAGTGACAAGTGGAGGCCTGAGCAGAGACAGGGGTCTCATGCTCATGCAGAAGGCTGGAAATATGTTCATTGCTGATGCTATGAATGATGGTCATGGGGGAGGGGCAGAAGAAACCACAGCCTCAAAGCAGAGTGAGGAGGGTGGAGGAAGGTGGATGGGCAGCTTCCCGTGTGCCGTTTGGACTTTACTTCAAGGGCTGTGGATAGTGAGTGAAGTTTGGAGCAGGGCAGTAATCAATATGGTTTATACATTACATTTTTAACCTTTATTTCTATTTCATGTGTATGGGTGCTTTGTTTCTGTGTTTGTCTGTGCATCATATGTGTGTGGTGCTCTCAGACTAGAAGAGGGTGTCAGACCCCCTGGGACTAGAGTTACAAACAGTTGTGAGGTGGGTCAACCCTAGGTCCTGTAGAAGAGCAACCAGTGCTCTTAACCACTGAGCCATCTCTCCAGCCCCTGGTGTGTGTGTGTGTGTGTGTGTGTGTGTGTGTGTGTGTGTGTGTGTGTGTGTGTGTTTAATTTACTGCTATGTATTTGAATGTTTTTCATGCATGGATATATGAGCACCATGTGAGGAGTGCCTAGTGCCCTTAGAGGTCAGAAGAGGACATCAAATTCCCTGGAACTAGAGTTAAAGAAGGTTCTAATTCAATATGTGGATGCTAGGAATTAAACCTGGATCCTCTGGACGAACAGCAAATGTTCTAACTGCTGAGCCATCTCTCTAGCTCCTCTGGTTTATATTTTTGAAGTCTACTCCATCCACTGCAGGAAGAGTCCATCAGGAGCAGGCATGTGTGTCAGACAGAAGGCCTATTAGGAGACCGTCTTGTGGTTGTAAGATTTGGATGGATGTGTTGAGGAAGAGAGGTTAGATTGTAGATAAACTAACAGAATTTGCTAGTGTTAGATGCAGCATATGAAAGAAGGACAATGACCTAGGATGCTTTGGGCTTTGTTTAAGGTATAACTAACAAGAGGGATCATTGTGCAGTTAGTAAGATAGGGAAAAGTTGGGTAGGAACAGGGTCAGTTTTGAAAGAAGCCACATAATTTAGGGCAGGTAGTTCGAGATTCCATCAAGGCATTCGTAGCAGCATGAGAACCACGGGGACTAGAGTCACCAGCACACAGAGCCCCATGGAGCTTATGAAGCTAGCATAGAGTGCAGACTGAGGACCAAGCCTGGCAGCTATAATGGGTAGGAATTGAGTGAAGTGGAGATAGAACTGAGAAAGAGCAGCCAGAGCCAGGGGGAGCAAACCAGGCACGGTTCATTCCTAAGTGATGGAAAGCATCTTTCAGAAGGAAAGGGCCAACTGTGTTCAGGACTAAGGGATGAGGAGCACTGGTCTGACTGGAGGGCCACCAGTGACTTCTCAGGGGCCTTTCTGGGTGGGAGGGAATAGAAGCCCAGCTGAGGTGCAGGGATTAATGGGACATACACATGGCATCATGCAGTGTGGTGAAAGGCCAGTAGCTGAAGTTGCACAGGAAGCTGGGCTCAGGGCAGCTTCTGTTTTCCTTTGCAGAAAGACCTGACAGAGCATGCTCACATTCAGGTGACCTCCTCCTGTGGAGAAACTGCAGGAAAGCAGAGGACAGGATGGTTATAGACACAAGTCTCTGTACGTGTGTGTGTGTGTGTGTGTGCATCTCTGTGTGTGTGTCTCCTTGGACAAAGAAAAGTGGTCACATAACTTTTAACATTTTCAGTTGAGCATGGCAGTACACACCTTTAAATCCCAGTACCAGGGAGATAGAGACAGGTGGATCTCTGTGAGTTCAAGGCCAGAATGGTCTACAGAGTGAGTTGCAGAACACCCAAGGATACATAGAGAGACCCTGTATCAAAAACACCAAATAAAATTTAAAAATTTTGTATATTTCCTTTAGTTCCTAATTTAGTTTTTAATATAAAATCTTAATAGAAATTTATACCAACATAAATATCACATACATAGAAACGTTACGCTAACATTGGTGATTGTGGCATCAATGTGGGATACACTTTAACATATATAAGCACATATGCTATGAATACATATTATATAAAACATGTAAGTATTTACTAAACTAATATACTACTAATAAATGTGTAACCTTAATTATATGTGCACATCTGATGAATTATCATAAAGTGAACATATTTATGGTCCAGATTAAGAAGTAGAGAGTTCTGTGTTGGAGGTGTGGCTCGGTGGCAGAACACTTGCCTACCATGCATAGGACACTGGGTTTAGTTCCCAGCACCAATGAAGGGGATAGGAAGAAGGGAGGGTAGGTAGAAGGCTAAGTGGCTGTAGAATCCTATTCCCTCTTACATATCTCATTCATTACTTCCCACTCTCCCAGAATCTATGCCAGATTAGTTTTACTGTGTTAAGTAAAGGATGGACAGGGGCCAACTGTGACACACCTGTTGGACTTTATTCCAGGCAGTGAATAGCTGTTGGAGAGTTTGGAGCAGGGCAGTAGTCAGTCTGGTTTCTGTAAAAATGCACGTTTACAAGGATGAATTTTACCCCTGAAGCCATATGGCGTACGGGCTTTCCGTTTGCCTTGTTTTGTTTACTGCCGTTCTTGGGAGGTACATCTGGTGTGCACAGCGGCGCATTGTTTTTTTTTCCCTTTATTTATTTTACTTATAAATAAAATCAACCCAGAGATTCAGACGGTTCAGAAGTTAGCTTGTATATGTGAGAGAAAGGCTAAAAGCAAAGACAGGGATTAGGAAAAAGGGTGAAGGGTGAGGCAGGTGATCAACCTCTGCTCTCCATATGTTCACTATGGAGTGGAAGTTTTTGTAGATGCTAGCACAGACGTCAGCCCTGGAGAAATCTGGCTTGCTTGTCAAAGGAAGTGTCTTGAATTACTACAGATTTTCAACTCCTGAGATACTGGTGGATTCTCTGTAAATCTATGCAGTGTCTCTGTGGGGCTCACATGATGGATTATCTCTGGATGGCGTCTGCCATTTGGCAGACGGCACCGTTTCTCTTATCAGATTTTCCCAGGTTATAAGGACAGGTCACATTTTATTCTAATGTGGCTAGGCTTAGGAGTTGTCTCCAGTTTGGAGTTACAATCAACACTAACAGTTGAGTGTGCTTAATCTGGAAATTCCAAATGCTTCAAAATAAAAAATCTCTTACCAATATAATGCCATCACTCTCTCCCATGGAATCACACCATGAAATCTTGTCTTATGTACCAATTATTAAGAATATCCCGCCAGGCAGTGGTGGCGCACGCCTTTAATTCCAGCACTTGGGAGGCAGAGGCAGGCAGATTTCTGAGATCGAGGCCAGCCTAGTCTATAGAGTGAGTTTCAGGACAGCCAGGGCTACACAGAGAAACCCTGTCTCGAAAAAATAAAAAATAAAACAAAGTGAAACAACAAAAAAAGAATATCCCATAAATGACTTTTATGTTTATGCATATGGCATATATATATGATACATAAAAGAGTCTCTTGTTTAGACATGGATTCTATCTCCAAAAGACCACATTATTCTACCTATCCCAACATCTGAAGAGATTTGAAACCTTCCATACTTCTGGTCCCAAGCACTCTGTATTGCTGTGACATTTGGGCTCATGTCTTCTGCTATGCAGTCACCTGTGTTTCCGTTAAGTCCATCCCTGGGGTGGAATTGCTGGGCCCTGGTCTGTGTGCTCACTCACCAGATGCTTGTTTCCATGTACTACGGTCACTGCTGTATCTGAGAACATTGCCTCTGTATCTGTTCCTGCCTCCAGGTTCCTGTCCTGTCTTCCTTCAATGATGGGCTATGGATGTGGAAAGCAAATAAACCTTTTCCTCCTCAACTTGCTTTTGGTCATGGGATTTGGTCAGTTTATTGGAGTTTATGACTCATAGAATTGGGGCAGATATGAAAAGGAGGTACTGTACAGCCAAAGGAATATAAAAACACCCTATCTTTACAACTATAGAAAGATGCAATACATTTAAAAAAAAGAGAGGGAAGGAAGGAAGGAAAAAAGAGAGAGAGGAAGAAAGACAGGCAGAAAGAAAGATGGTAAGAAAGAAAGAAAGAAAGAAAGAAAGGAAGGAAGGAAGGAAGACAGACAGACAGACAGACCTATCCTAAGAAGTCCTTCCCAGAGACCGTTGTAAATAGAGGGCCCTGGAGCTTAGGTGTCCCCAGCTTGTTAGGACAAACCCTTCTTCTGATAATCATCCTCTGTGGCTCCTCTTGGGTGTTAAAGGTTTTAGTATGTCTCCTTCCTTTCCAGATCTTTCCAGATAGTATTTCATTTCAGCTTACATTCCCCTTTTGGTGGTATCTGGGAATTTCAAGTATTTAGGAACGTGTGGCCATTTTTTTTTTTTTTTTGGTTTTTCAAGACAGGGTTTCTCTGTATAGGCCTAGCTGTCCTGGAACTCACTCTGTAGACCAGGCTGGCCTCGAACTCAGAAATCCACCTGCCTCTGCCTCCCAAGTGCTGGGATTAAAGGCGTGCGCCGCCACCACCCGGCCGTGTGGCCATCTTTTTATTCTTTGTTTCCAATTTGGCAAATTATGGTCCAAGAATGAGCATCTCAAAAGTTACCTTCTTTCGTGGAAAAGTCTGTTTTGTTATTTTATAAATGCTCTGTATACATATGCACTAGCAAGTAGCCTTTTTGAGGGCTTGAGTGCTTACTATCATGCATGATATTACGTGATTAGCTGCTTTATTCATTTCTCCCAGGTCTCTTTAAATATGTCTCTTTTTGTTATTACTTTGTTTTTGCTTTTGGAAACAAAATATTATGGCTCAGGTTGGTCTTGAACTCACAGTGCAGCCAACCATAAATCTGAGCCTCCTGTCATCATCTCCCAAGTGCTGGGTTTGTGGGTGTGAGCCACTGAGCCTGGCTTTAGATCCCCTTCTGACTATGAAGGAGACCCATTGAGATTTTCAGCAGAGCTGGGCTTTGACCATATACTCTGTAAACGTTTATAATTGTTGCCTAGTGTTGGAAGCTATTTGGTAATAAGTGTCTGAAAGTTCACGACTATTGAATCTTTATATGTGTATATATATGTCTATGTATAATGCTTCTTATCATTGTAATTATTCTTTATCTGTTCTCACACATGCACGCACCACATGCATGCATTACCCGTAGGTGCCAGAAGGAGGCGTTACAGCCCCTGGACTGGATGATTCTTAGCTGCCATGTTCTCTTCTTTAATCATTGAGCTTTTGGCTATAGCTCTCTGACCTTGAGGTCAAAAATAAAGAGCCAGTTTGTTGTTGTTGTTGTTCTTGTTTCCCTGTGGTGCTGGGAGGTAAAACCAGGGCCCTCGTGCATGCTAGGGAGCACTACACCACTGAACCCCATCCCTGGCCACATCCCTGTACTTTGTTAGGAGAATTCAGCCTACTGGATGGGAGGAGGGAAACAAGTGCAGTGTTTTGCTAAAGTGTTCCTTGCCGGCTTTCTTCCTTTCCTGACGTTCCCTACCTTGTTCCTGTGTACTTGCTTAGTGGTGGCGATCAATCACGTTTTCCTGCCGCTACAAGGCTGTAAGAAACCAGCTGTTTCCTCATTGCCTTCTCTCTCTACTCCATTAACCCTGGAGCTGTAGCTCCTCCCTCCCCCACCCCCTGGCATCCTTCCCACAATGAGAGGTTTGAAACCCTTTCTCCATCTCCCTCTGCCCTGTTGGGGAGTCTTCCTGACTTCTGATTGTGCTGCAGTAGTTAGATTGTCCCCCACTGTTGTTAAAAGTTCCTGTCCTGTGCACCCGACTTGGCTTGAGGTGACCCTCAGAGGCTGCCATCCCTATGGAGGATGGACAGTTTGTGGAATGCCAGGGTTGAGATGCATTGTGGTTTTGTGTTTATCTTCTTTGCCCTCTGCCCCGAGAGCTCTGCTCTGTCAGTGTTTGTCAGAGCCCTTCAGGCACGTGAGCGCTAAATCTTTGCAGCCAGAAGTATTTCCTCTACCCCAATGGGTGGCAGCCTGACTGGCCTGGGGCTCTGCGGTTGCAATTCTTTTGCTTTCTGCATCTGTAGCTGGTTTCCCACGCTCTCCTTGCCCCAGGCCGGCAGGTGAGAAACCTAGACTGTTTTTTTAACGTGAGTGCCTCTTGCTCACCCTGGCTGGAAGTTTTTAAGATTCTCTCTGACCTCAGAGTTCAGAAATTCTAGCACATGCCTGGGTGTTCAGCCCCACCCAACCCCCAAATACCTTCCTTCTGCACACTCCGGCCTTTCTTTGGGACTTTGTCTTGTATTTCCCTTGATTTATTGTCTCTTGCCTTCAGATTCTTCTAGTTGTTTATTGTGGCCCCTGGCTCTACCCCTTCGCTCTCCTTCATTTTCCCTTGTGGTTTTGTGACTACCATTTTGCTCCAAGTGCAGAGGTGTCCAATCTGTTAATGTGACGTTTTTACCTACCAGTGTACTGAGTCATATTCACAGCTATCCTGGGACAGGTGCAGGCTCCAGGTTACATACCTGCTGGGATGTGAGATAATTCTTATCTATTTTACCGACTCACAGGAGTCTCAGCAGTGACCCTACAAACCTTCCGGTCAGTTCACACTATTCGGCCCTGATGCTGTGGTCCTTCCTCAGGGTCACTGGTCGCTCTGTTCTGAGTCATTAGGAGCTGCTCTCTTGGCCTTGTTGTTGTTGCTACTGCTGCTGCTTATCTTTGTTTTATTTTGTGTTACACTCTGTTGCTGGGTCTTCTCTGATATTTCTACTTTGGGGGCAAACTCTTACTGTGGAGCCCTGGTTGGCCAGGAACCCAGTCTCTCAGCTTCCTGAGTGATGGGATTCTAGGTATGAGTCACCACACCCATTTGGACCCTGTTGCTGCTTTTTCTGTTTTTGCCCACAAGGCTCTGCTCTTCCCTCTCTAGAGTGAGGGGATACTTGGTATAAGAGGAGGAACAGTGAATCTGGCTGCCAAGGGATGGTGGTTGACGTTCAGCCCTTCTCTTGCCCACTTTTATCCACCTGGCTCAGTGTCAGAGGAAGAAGAGTAGCCCCGGCCTATCTGTAGACATTGCCTGAGCTTCTAGAGCACCACAGGGAAATTTGGGGTCAAGTTTGTTCTAGGTTGCCTCCGCCCCCCATGCAGAAGCAGCTGCCAGGCTGTCAAGAGACATGTGAGCAAAAGGAACAATTAAACTAGGAGCAGAGAGGTGCTGAAATTTTTTTGACATTGAAAGTCAGCGGCAGAGATCTTCAAATATGGATTGGAGCTCAGAAGCTGTCTTCAGTATGCACAGCACAGCCCTTTTCTCCTGTGCTCCAGCTCTGGTTGTCCCCGATGCTTGCCTGACACAGCAAGTTCACTTCTGCCCCAAGGTCTTTGCACCTGCTGCTCCTGAAGTCTGGAGCTTGTCTTCATCAGATCTCCCCCTGCCTCCCTTCCTCCCTTCCCCTTCCTCTCCCTTTCCCTCCTTCCCTCTTTCACTTAAGTCATTCAGATATTGCCTATTACTCACGCCCCACCCTCCTCTTCTTCCTGACCCTGCCTTATTTACTGTAGCCTTTACCACTGTGTTACACAATATCTTAGGTTTTGGTTTTTGTCAAACCCCAAGAGCACAGCCACTTTCTACTTGCATTTTTTCTTTTCTTTTTTTTTTTTTTTTTTTTTTTTTTTTTTTTTTTTTTTTGGTTTTTCAAGACAGGGTTTCTCTGTGTATCCCTGGCTGTCCTAGAATACACTCTGTAGACCAGGCTGGCCTTGGACTCACAAATCCCCTTGCCTCTGCCTCTGCCTCCCAAGTGCTGGGATTAAAGGCGTGTGCCACTACTTCCCGGCTTCTACTTGCATTTTTGTTGTTGTTATGATACAGGGTCTCCCTATGTAGCCCTGGGTGGGCTGAAACAGGCTAGCCTCAAATTCACAGGGATTAGCATGCCTCTATCTCCTGAGTGCTGGGATTAAAGGCCATGTGCACCATACCTGGTTCTTATTTGTAGTTTTTTTTTCCAAACACTAAAAAATAATCTTTAGCACATAGTAGACTTTTCTTAAATATTTTTATGATGAATTAACGAATGGATGTTAAGTTCTGATGGAAACCCTTAGGGATATTGAAAGTACTTGACCCATTGAAGATGAACTAAGGTTGGGCGAGAAGAGGCCCTAAGGCTCCTGCCCACAGCACAGTATGACCTCAATTTGGAGATCACATCACTAGCCTAGGAACTGAAGTGACTTGAGAACCAAGAGGAGGCATCTCTTGGAGCAGCTGCCATGTAGTTGGAGGCTATATACATCAGCAGACCAGGTGCCCACCCTAGAGGGGTCCTGTAGGGCCTGAGACGATCACTGTGTCTATTGCAGGGTGTCTATAGCCTCCAGGAAGATGTGGCTTAAGACTGTAGGCCTTGGGGATGGAGAGATGGCTCAGTGGTTAAGAGCTCTTCCAGAGGACCTGAGTTCAATTCCCAGCAACCACATGGTGGTTCACAACCATCTGTAATGGGATCTAATGCCCTCTTCTGGTGTGTCTGAAGACAGCGACAGTGTACTCATATAAATAAAATAAATCTTAAAAAAAAGACTGTAGGCCTTGGGCTGAAGAGGTGGCTCCGTGGTTAAGAATGTTTGTTCTTGCCAAGGACCTGGGTTCAGTTCCCAGCAATGACATGGCCACTCACGTCTCTCTGTAACTCCAGTTTCAGGGGACTGGCACCCTTTTCTGATCTCTGCAGGTACCAGGCTCACACACGGTACACATATATGCGGAGACAAACCCACGTAGAATAAAAATAAATAAATGTTAAAAAAACAAAAAACCAAAAAAGAAAAAAGACTGTAGGTCCTTCGTGGCTCTTAGGCTCCCTGGTTCCCATTCTCCTTCCTTGCTCCCAGCTTTCCAGATGAGCCATCTCCCGGAGGAAGAGCTTCAGTACTGCATAAGAGGCAGGCTGCTTGGTTAGTGAGCAAGTGCCTGAATGGGTGCCTGCTGCTTTCCCTCTCTGCTTACACCATGTACTTTCTTCTCCGTTTATCTAAAGTTCTCCGTCCCCACCCCCTCAGATCCTGTTATGGGGCAATAAATAGATGAAAAGAAATAAAGGGTGCTTTATCTCCGAAAAGAGGCAAGCTGAAGGGGTCCTTTGGGTGTGTGTAGTGTGGGTGGCTGTCAGCCCTGGCGCAGGGCCCTTTCACACCAGGAAGAAGGTGAAGTGGTTATTTACAGCAACAGCCAGGTCCTCTCGCTACCTGCCAGGGTTCCAGGCGGCTCCACCTGGTGAAGGGTGAAAAGCCACAGCTTTGTCCTCCTGATGCAAAGCCTCCCTCTCTGCCCTTCTCTGGGCTGTGGACGAGGAACAAGAAAACTTCCCACACACCTCAGGCTCCAGAGCAGTGTTTTATCTTTCCCCGGGTGAGGGGATTGAATGGTGGAGCCACAAGGTCAATGCAAACTGAAATGACAAAGTATTTCGGGTGGAATTAGGTCTATTCCTAGCCAGTCTAAAGAAAAGCTCTAAAGAAAAAGATATCAAAAATGACATGTGAAACCCCCAACAGGCGAGAGCCCTACGGATCCTCTGCTATCTGCCCGAGGCTGGTCCAGTACTTTTCCCCTTCCCCCTGGGGACCTGCTTTCTCAGCTGCTGGGCAGCTCCTTGCATACTTAGATTCTTATCCCAGCATTCGCTGTGACTTTTGCCCTCCTTGACCTCACACCTGTGTGCCTGCGAATCTCAGGACACATCCCCACATGGGTGTTTTGTGGCAAAAGTCCTTGATTATCTTTAAAGTTGGTCTCTGTCATAGACCTTTGGGACTGTTGTAACAGAAATACGCTGGGATCTTACCAATGACAGAAATTCCTTCCTCATGGCTCTGCAGGATGGAATCAGGGGCCAGGTAGGTTGGTTTATGGTGAGTCCTCTTTGATGCAGTTGGAAAGAACTCTGGCTTCTCTACTCTTCTGACAAGGACACTGTTTTAAAGCTATGACCTTGGGGGTTAGAGTTTTGACATAGGAACTGAGAGGGATGTAAGCCTTCAGTCCATAACACTCAGACTCCATGAGTAGCAAGCATGTCAGCAGCAGCCAGCTGTGGTCGCCAGCAGCCAGCTGTGGTCGCCAGCAGCCAGCTGTGGTCGCCAGCAGCCAGCTGTGGTCGCCAGCACCATGCTTATGTCCTTGACCGACTAGTACATAGCCCACATGGAGTAGGGGCAGCACATGTCAGGTGTCAAGCAGTTTTGGCAGTGTGGTGATGGTGACACTTCTTGGGAAAGGCACTTGATGCTAATCATTGTATGTCCTTTTTAGAAGGACTGAGCTGTAGAAAGAATTAGGGAAGTAAGTAATAAAATAGCATCACTTCTCAGCCCCTCCACATTTCATCACGTCGGGTATCCATTTCTCTAGCCTGCTTTGTGTGTCTGTCTTCACATGCATGTTTAGTACATGGTACATAGGGTGTGTGTGTGTGTGTGTGTGTGTGTGTGTGTGTGTGTGTGTGTGTCTGTCTGTCTGTCTGTCTGTCTGTCTGTCTGTCTGCAGGTTCAATTACAAGCCTTGTAGGATTCTAAACTTCTCACTTAAGACTATATACCAGGGCTGGAGAGATGGCTCAGTGGTTAAGAGCACTGACTGCTCTTCCAAAGGTCCTGAGTTCAATTCCCAGCAACCACATGGTGGCTCACAACATCTGTAGTGGGATCTGATGCCCTCTTCTGGTGTGTCTGAAGACAGCTGTATCAATACTCATCAATAAAATAAATCTTTTTTTAAAAAAAAAGACTATATACCAAAACCACTTTCTCAGCTATTTACAGCTGGGAAATTGCAAAATACAATAAGACACAAAAGGCAACACTGGTAAATTGGATACAATGAAGCCTACAGTTACTTTGTATTCTTTTGGGCTCAATATGGGATATATGACATTCATTTTAAAGTACAAGTACTCAATTTTGACCCAATTTGAGAGACATTTGGTAAGCATTTTGTCCTTAGACATAGTTAAAGATAGATGATAATGATGTTAGATCTCAGGGCAGCTGATTTAGTGAACCCCTTAGACGTCTGGCTGCAGGGCACACGGATCTAGTCAGCCCTCAACATCATTTTCTTATCTGCTGATTCAGTCAACTGAGGCAGGCTCGGGAGGTGGCGGGAGCAGTGTCTGGGGAGGGTGAAGGGTGTCTACCAAAAATGCACAGATATTCTTCCTTGAGATTACTCACTAAGTGGCATAGCATGACAGTTGTTTGCATAGCATTTGCTTTGTGTTTGTACCATAAATAATCTAGAAATGACTTAACGTCTGTAGAAGGACGTGCATACTATTGTATAGAAGGGGTTTGTCCACCCATAGGTTTTGCTAGCCGCTGGGATCCTAGGAGCAGTCTTCTGTAGATATCAAGGAAGGCTATGCCTTCTTTGCCTGTGGCTTCCCCTGTAAGTGTTAAATGTGTACATGAATTCTGTGGGATAGTGGATGAAACCCTTGGTGGCCCTGAAGGCGGGACCCCTGGGTATCTGGCTTGTGCTATCGTCACTGTGCCCAGACTTAGACTTGGCACATGATTGCTTGAAGGCTGCCAATGTTTGTAACCCTTAACAGGTGCTCATGGTCTTTATGTCTTTTTCAGGAGGAGTTGAGGCCAGGCCTTTGGTTCGGGGTGTTGGTGGCCGAAGTATCAGCGTGAAGGCACCTCCAGCTTCCAGATCCAGGCATGGGCCCTTCAAGACCATGCCCCTGAGGTGGTCCTTTGGACACAGGGAGAAACGCCCTGGGGCATCCGTGGAACTGGTGGAATACCTAGAGTCCAGAAGGAGACCCCGCTCCACCAGCCAGTCCATTGTGCCGCTCTTGACACGTGCTGCTGGTGGGGATGAGACGTCAGCGTCACCGAGGTCAGATGTCACCCTTCCCGCAAAAAGTGAAGACGGCGGTAGAGCCGTTGGGCAAGGAACAACTGGGGTGCCCCTTTCCTCATGCAACCTCAACCACCATCCAGCCCTGGGGTCCTTAGATGACGGTCTGCACACTGCCAGGACGAGAATGGGGAATGCAAGTCAGGATATCAGGCTCCCAAAAAAGTTTGACCTGCCCCTCACTGTGATGCCCTCAGTGGGAGGTGAAAAGCCAGCACGCTCTGAGGGCCAGAAGATGACGCCACCATGGAAGGGAAGTAGCCAGGTGGGAAGCCAGAGTAGCCCACCTTCCCCCACCACTGGGTTGCTCAGAAACTTTAAGGACAGTGGCCCGGGTACCTTACCCAAGACGAAGGCTAAGGCTGCTGTGGAGGAAAGGGGCCCGGACAAAGACAGGGGTCAAGGGACATTCACTCTTTTGAAGTCTGTGTTTTGGAAAAAAGAGCACAAGAGGACTGTCAGGACTGAGAGCTCACCGTCAGCACCCCCAGTCTCCCTGGCAAGTGACCGGCTAAACCCTGCCATGAATGAGCAGGCCCGAGGTTCATCCCCTGCCCTCAGGATTCG
The DNA here is from genome assembly GCF_008632895.1 of Mastomys coucha. Lineage (NCBI taxonomy): Eukaryota > Metazoa > Chordata > Mammalia > Rodentia > Muridae > Mastomys > Mastomys coucha. The sequence goes on along the minus strand of NW_022196911.1, from coordinate 63,070,570 downwards.
AGAGAGCCCAGCCCGAGGCTTGGGCAACCACACAGAGAGGGACATCCGATCTGCACCCAGCTCTCTCCACCTCCCCCGAAAAGCCAGCAGGCCCCCTCGAGCCAGTACAGCTGGCACCTCACAAAGGACTATTCCTGGGGAACAGTCTTCTTATGGCACCCTGCAGAGAGTGAAATACCACACCCTTTCCTTAGGTCGAAAGAAATCCTTACCCGAGTCTAGCTTCTGATGGAACATTTCAGTGTTGTGTGAAGCTGGTGTCCCTGGGGCTGTGCACTGAGAATCTGTAGGCTGCTGGTGTCCAGAGTGGATTTTCTAGAATCCAGTTGACTTGTGACCTCCAAAAAGAAAAAAAAAAGTGTGGTCTCTGTAATGCTTGTCATATTTCAGTGTCAAAGTGGTTGGGTTCCCATTGCTGGGTTTTGATATAGCCTGGCCACTAGAGGGTGCTGCTGAGCCCAAATTATCACTACAATGCTAAAATTAGTACTTGGTGTATGTAAGTTCAGGGCCTGCCGTAGTCTACTAAAAAGACTCTGGTCACGTCAGATACTCATTCTCACCAGCTTGTGTGTTTATAACTTACATGCCCTACTTCTTTTCTTCTTTCCTTCCTCCTCCCTTCCCTCCTCTTCCTCCTCTCATCCCTCTCTTCTCACTCCTCCCCTCCCTCCTCTTTCTCCTCCCATCCTTCCCTTCTCACTCCTCCCCACCTTCCCCCTCTTTTCATTTTTTTTTTAAATAAAGGGCTTGTTAGGAAGCTCTTTTCCTTTTTGTGCTTGCCTTGGATAAGTGTCAAAGATGCCAAGATATGAAAAGAATAAGAAATAGAGTATGGCAGTGGTGGTGAGAGATGGGAGAGAAGTGATTGATGTTTCAGAAGAGTATTTAATATATAGCAAGAAAATTGTATTACAGCTTTTCAAGGTATTTTAAAAAGATAACTATTTTGATACCAGAATAAAGATGTGTTTTTTAAATATATGAGATCTATGCACAATTTTAATAAAAATTGTGTCTGTGAAACTTGCAAATGGCGGACTGAATTACTGAAGTTTGAAGAGTAACTCACTTCATTCCTGTTGCATTGCATAGTCACAGCTTGTTGCTATCTGTCAGAAAGCAGTTGCCTGTGTTGTTTCTGAAACTTAAGGGAGGAAGCTCTTAATTAAAATTATTTGTGCCTCTGTCCATCCTTTTCTTTCCTTCATTTAAAAATGTTTTAAGTTTGTATATACTTTTGAGACAGAATTTCACTCTGTAGCCCATACAGGTCTTGTACTCTTGGCAATCCTCCTGCTTCAGCCTTCTGAAGGATTATAGGCATGAGCCACCCTGTCTAGCTTTTGACTTGCTGTTTCTGAAGGAGACTAAGGCTTCATTCTCTCTCTGGAGGGAGCCAGCACCTGTGAGTCTGAGGCTGCCTGGCCGACCCTGTGATCTCCAGTGTCCTGTGTATTTGCCTGCACTTCAGGACCTGGTGTAGAAATATCTTACAGTTTCCTACAAAGACATTGCAAAGCCTACACCCAGGACTGGGGCCAACAGCAGCTCATTGGCAGCCTCTCAGGTAAACATTCTCTGGAGTGTGCTTCTTTTCTCATGAGATATTTCTTCAAGACTCCTGGCCACAGGAATGCAGTCTTCCCCCAGACCACCGTGTGGGTTGTTGCATGTCTCTGCAGCTTTTTTTTTTTTTTTTTAACAGAAAGAATGGGATTCCTTCTTTTCCCTAGTGAGGACAATTTGCCTTTTATCTGAGCAACAGTTGCAAGATAGAACTAACACAATCAAGAAGCTAGAAGACCCAGCTACCAGACCCCCTGAGGGTTACAAGTTCCCTAGCAGGCCCATGTGTTTACATTCTAATAGCAGCCCATGTTTCTTCAAGTCTTAATTTGCCATATGTGGGCAGTGTGGAAGATGTGGCTGATCATTTGCTCCTGGCTGCCACCAAGCTCAGTCTCACTTTGCTCTCTAAAATTGGGTTGTAACTCAGACTTGCACCCGGGCTGCTCCCAACTCCTCTAGGATTATGAGAGCCTCCTAGTTGTTTTAAGAAAAAAAAAAAGTTACATAGTGTGTGTGTGTGTGTGTGTGTGTGTGTGTGTGTGTGTGTGTGTACACGTACGTATACAACGGCACCTTTGTGCCACAGAGCACATATAGAAATCAGAGGACAATTTGTGGGAGTCAGTTCTCTTGCCATGTGTGTCCCAGGGACCAGATCCATGTCATCAGGGCTTGGTGGCAAGCACCTTCACGCACAGAGCTATCCTCATTACAATCCTTTGAGGTAGGCACTGTTAACTCTGGTTTACAGAAGAGGGAACTGAGGCACAGAGTTTAATTCACCCAAGGCCATGCAACTACTAAGTTCCAGAGCCAGGATTTACACTCACTGACTGCCCTCTCTGAAATAATCAGTTCAAACCAAATTAGGGAAGGCAAGTGTAGGGAATGGTTTAGTAACCTGAGACTCTGCTTGATTTGGATGACACACACATACACCACCACCAGCAGCAGCAGCAGTGGCACTCACCAGATTGGCAGCCTAGCTCCTTTCCATGTACATAGACCCCTCTTGGCACAATGCACCTGACAGCCTCAGACCCCACCTAACCGAGCTACACATATACCCATCTCTGCACAATGGAGCAAGTTTCTCCTACTCTAACAGCGATAGAACTTACACAGTTTCTGTTCAGATCTATTCCCAACTTAATGGGAAAGGATGGAAAGGCCAATCCAGTTTGAACTGGTCTTGCGGACATATGCACCAAGGCAAAACTGTCCTCAAGTAAAGTTAGAATTCCTACCATCTTAACCTGTGCATACTTGGGACTGCATATGATTAAAATCAGGTGCATTATGGGAAGAAACAGGCACCACTAGGAAAATGATATCATGACATAATCTACCAATCAAAACAGAGAACCACCCTTATTGGGCCTTTTTGCAACCAAACTACTACTCCTTTTGAGCCCCATAAAAAGAAGCCTCAAGCAATAAGCAGGGAAGTACTCTCCTGTGTTCTGCTGTCAATCTTGATAGTGTACCCCTGCCTAATCGGAGCTTCACTTTGAATTAAGTTGCTTGCTTTCACAAATAAGTGGAAGCCCTTATGTCAGTCCTTTGAATAAGAAGCCACTAATCAAACCTGGGGACATCTGGCCCAGACCTCAGCCTTGGGTAACATAATTGCTTCTGGCCTTTCCTGCTCATCAGGATGGTGAATTGTACTCCACTGGGGTAAGATCAACAACTTACCCAAGGGGCCCGGGTCTCTGTGTATGCATTCCAGCAAGAAGTCTGCATCTGAAAAGCTCCTTGTCACTCGGCTTGCTTGCTACTTGATTAAGTCTTGATAAATTCTCTAAATCCCATTTCTGTACCAAATTGGGGAACTGAGTGCAAGCATGATAGGAATTAGGGCGTGTGGCAGGTTGCTTTCTGTGGTTGTGACCTTGACTTTGTTCTTCCAGAGATGCAATTTTGCTTTGATTCACTTTAGATCTTGGGCGGGATCGCACTGGATGGTAAATAGTGCTTCAGGCTCTGTTGGTGCATTAGGACATGAAGTGTACAAGTTACTGCCTTCATGCAACCTGTAGTAGTTGGAAAAGACAATGTAGTGGATGTAACCAAGGTACTTTCAAACTTCAAGTATTAATGGTATAAATATGTGGGTCACTTGACGTTTGGGCCAAGTGAAGCCAGTGTGGTGTTCTGCCACTTGCTGAGACCAAATGACCTCTTGGGATGTTGAAATATCCTCAGGAGAGACCTAGTTTCCACTGGGGCCACTTGGCTGACAAAGCCTCCTAGGGCCTTGAGTTCCTGTGTATGTAGCCTAGGGTAAATGGACACAGTTTCTTACGGGAAAGACTGGGGAAAGGAGCAATAGATGTGGATGAATACAATAGCTCCCACTAGCTGGTCATTTACTTCTTTATTTATTGATAGCTAATTGATTTTGGAAGTCGCTCTGCAGACTAGGCTGGTATGGAACTCAAGAGGATCCCCCTGTCTCTGTCCTGCTAAGTGGCGGGATGTGTGAGCAAAAGGTCAGTGCCACCATGCCCAGCTTTAAAAGGGTTGGCCAAGATTTCACCGTGTGATAGAAGATGGCATAGAACTCTGCATCCTTTCGCCTCCATCTCCCAGGTGCTGGAATTACAGGCCTGGGCTACCACACCCAGCATCATCCTAGCCTATTAAAGGAGTCAGAAGAAAAAGTGACTCCTTAATGCCAAGTAGGTTTCTATTTTTCCAGTTCTGGAAATATTTGGGGGTTTGAAGTTGTTCCCCAGAGAGAAGCTGCCTGCTGACTTCATTTCTGGAGTGCCAGCCTAGTGCACACTGTGTGTGGCTACCATGGGGGAGGGCTGGCTATGTGTCTGTAATCTGGCCTATGACGGTCAACTGCTTGGCCACTTTGGTACTTCTGTAGCTACCAGGATCAGGCCCTCAAGTGAATAGCAGCCCTATATGGCAGTATTCCTGAATGAGTATAGCGATAAACTACTACTAATCCCTTTAACTGCTGGTTGCTGGCCCCATGCATCTGTCAAGCATGACAAAGCTGGAAGGCTGGGAGTGTGTGAAGTGGATGTGAGAGCCACACCTTCCTTTCTGAGTGCTATCCTTTTCCCATGTATCTTTCAGTTCCATTATTTTTTTAATTTAAAGTTTTATATATTTTTAAGAGTTTCATACATGGTTACTGTATTAGCATCATTTCTACCTTTTTCCTTTTCCCTCTACTTCCTCTTGAAGAATCTCTTGTAGATTCTTGAAGAATCTTGAAGATTGTAGAGAGAATCTTGAAGATTGAAGAATCTTGTAGAGAGAATCTCTTGTGTACTGTTTGAAAGCATCACCTACCAATAAAAACCTGATGGCCTATGAACAAAAGACAGGAAATAGAATTTGGGAATTCTGGTAGAGAAATTGGAACTCTGGAGTTGGTCAGGCACAGGGAGAATCACCAGCCAGACTCTGAGGACATCAAACACATGAAACTGAGGAGAGGTAACTAGCCTTGTGGCAGACATAGAATAGTTTAAATGGGTTATATGTGCTAGTCGGGGAACAAGCCCAACTATACGACCTAGGCATTTATATGTAAATAAATAAACGTCTGAGTTAGTACAAGTAATAACTTGTTCATTTAATGTTACTTATATGCACATATGTTTAGGGATGATCATGGGATTAGATAACCTAGTATGGAGCTCATCCCTGGAAGAAAACTGACTCTCCGTCTCTCAGCATTGATTGGCTGCCTGTTTATCATAATCTAGGGCTGGTTCCATTTCTTTTTGACTACAGCTAGGTTTGGATTGTGATAGCCAGACGGGCAAGGTCTTACATCCACAGCAGGCTGGTCTTTGAACTAGTTTTACTAGTAAATGCATCTCTACATTGTGTGTTCAGTCCTATCTCAAGTTGCATTTTATCCCTCTTGGCTGACTAAAATTAAAACATGGCTGATTAAAAATTGCCCGTGTTTAAGGAATCTTCTAGATATTTCTCAACATGACTTGCCTCCTGTCACCCAGCCCTATTTTCCCTGAAGGCTGCATGGAGTTCTGACCTCATTTGCTAAGGAAGCAACAATGTAAAAGGAGGCATGAAGGGAATGCTTAGCCCCTCCTCTAGGGCAAAACCAGACAAGAAAGCACATGAGGAGAACTGAGAAGAGCCCAGGGAGTCCAGGGAGTCTAAGTTTAAAATCTTCTTTTCTTCTTCTTCCTCTTCTTCCTCCTCCTCGCCCTCCTCCTATTTCTTCTTCTTCCTCTTCTTCTTCCTCTTCTTCTTTCTCTTCTTCTTCTTCTT
>NW_022196911.1:63026351-63064719 GCF_008632895.1 Mastomys coucha | reverse complement strand
CTCTTTCTCCTTCTTCTCCTTCTCCTCGTCCTCCTCGTCCTTGTCCTCGTCCTCGTCCTCGTCCTCCTCCTTCTCCTCTTCCTCCTTCTTCGACAGGGTTTTTCTGTGTAGCACTGGCTGTCCTGGAACTCACTCAGTAGACCAGGATGGTCTTAAACTCACAGAGATCCTCCTGCCTCTGCTTCCTCAGTGCTGGGATTAAAGGTGTGTGCTGTTATGCCCAACTCTACTATGTTTTCTGCTAGAAATTTTAGATCTATGATTTGTTTGAGTCAGTTTTCTTATATGTAGTGATAGAAATCATGCCTGTTCACTGATCTAGTTGCCAGCCTTTAAATCAATGTCAGTCCTTGGTCATCTCACTTTATAAAAATCTTGAAGTCAGGTACTGTGAGTTTCTCAGTTTTAGTCTTTCAAAAGATAGTTTGGTCATTTTAGGTTCTTTGCATTATCAGGTAAAATAGAAAACTCTACTTCTGATTTCTACAACAACAATAACAACAACTTCCCAAGATTTTACTTGAGACTGTGTTAGATGTTTAGGACCATGGCCAAACTAGACAGATAGTTCTTTTATTAAAACATTTTTAATAACCTGTGGATTTCCAATCTATTGACATGGTATATCTCTTCAAATAATCAGTTCTTTTTAGCTAGCTATCCAAGTACTGAGGGTTTTGTCTTATTTTAATTCTTTAGTTTGAATATCTTACATATTTTGTGCCAAACATGCTTAAAAGTTTATGTGTTTGATAGAACTGTAAAAGGGATACTTTAAACTTCTTTAATCTTCTTTAATTTCTGGAACTTAGTTCTATATAGAAATAATTGATTTTATTTATCACCTTGTATCCTACAACCTTGCTGACATTTAGTAGCTTTTGTGTGAGTCCTCAAGTACTTTCCATGTAGATAATTGTCACGAGACTAAAGGTTGGTTTCCCTTTCTCCTTCCAATCTAGGTCTGTTTTTCTTTCCTGGTCATTTTGTGTTGATTTTAAGCACTAGGCATGCTGCAACAGAAACTTGAGTATCGTTGTTTTGTATCTGTAAGAACAAATAGCTCTCTCTGATGTCTTCCCCAAAGATCCTCCATTAAATATACAACATTAGTCATATTGATATTCTAAATCAGGTTGAGATGTTTCCTTTTATGCTTTATTTGCTGGGAGCTATTTTTTTTTTTACTGAAATGGATTTAGATTTGGGCAGATAACTTTTTCTACATCTTTTGAGATGATCATAACTATGAGTTATAAGGATTTATTTTTGAATTTTGAACCAGCCTCACAATCCTGGAATAAATTCTACTTGGCCATCCTATACTTTCCCTTTTTGTATTGCTGGGTTTGAATTTCTAAATTTTTATTTAGATATTCCTTTTGCATCTAAGCTCATAAAAACTACTTGCCTGTTTCCCTGTTTACAGCATCTGGTTTTGTTATTAGGGTGATGAACCTTCATGGAATGAATTCGGAAATATTTTATTCTCTTCAGTTTTCTAGAAGAGTAGTGTAGAATTGTTATTTATACCATAAATGTTTGGTAGAGTTTGTCAGGGATGCCATCAGGGCTGAGACTTTTCTTTGTGTCAGAGTTTTTAGCTACAAAGTCAATACTGTTTCTTAAGAGAGCAAAGGAAAACTTATCTTACCTAATTTATTTTTACTTTAACTTTTTTTTTTTTTTTTTTTTTTTTTTTTTTTTTTTTTTTTTGGTTTTTTGAGACAGGGTTTCTCTGTATATCCCTGGCTGTCCTGGAACTCACTCTGTAGACCAGGCTGGCCTTGAACTCAGAAATTCACCTGCCTCTGCCTCCCAAGTGCTAGGATTAAAGGCGTGCACCACCACTGCCCAGCTTATTTTATAACATTTTCATTCAAGTATATAATCTCCCTGTACTCTCTCCATTTTTCTTCCCTCCTTCCTTAGTCCTCTCTGTTCCTCTAGACTGTTTCACTCCTACTTTTATGTCCACTTATATGATTTTTTATATTACATAAAATATAGGAAGCATAAATGAGAGAAAGCATACAATATTTGTCTGAGGCTGGCTTGATTTGCTTAATATGATTATTTCCAGTTGCATCTGTTTCCTGAAAATGACATATTATTGATATTAAACATTTTACTTTATCAATAATTTTATTGAAACTATTTTATTAATACTTTTAAATTAAAATATAATTATATCATTTGACCTTCCCTTTAACCTCTCCCATATATCTCTCCCCTGATCTTCTCCAAATTCATTGCCTCTTTTTCTTTAATTGTTTATATGTCAACAGATATATACATATGTATACACACACAGATGCGCACACACACACACACACATACAAACATATATCCACCACATATACACACATATAAGTGCCAACTGGATCTTGGAAAACTCACAACCATCACTTTACTAAACCAGCATAATTCTTGTAATATATATATATATATATATATATATATATATATATATATATCTCCTTATACCCACAGATAAGCTCCGTTCTCATCCTTCAACAAAGAAACTTAATCTTTGCCACAGAGATTATAAGAAACCAAAACTCACCAGGCAGTGGTGGTGGCACACACCTTTAATCCCAGCACTTGGGAGGCAGAGGCAGGCAGATTTTTGAGTTCGAGGCCAGCCTGGTCTACAGAGTGAGTTCCAGGACAGCCAGGGCTACACAGAGAAACCCTGTCTCTACAGCTCAACTCCCGTACCCAAGGCTCGGGGACCACCACAGAAGAAGGCAGGGGAAGGTTTTTGCTCATATTTGGCCTAGCATGGAAAGTTTTTTTTAAAAGCCAAGGGGACAGAAAGTCTACTGTGAGGTTGCCTCTCCTAGAAATGCCAAGGGAGCTACCCACTCATGAGATCTCACCAATATGGCTTCCTAAACAATAACCCGAACGCAAGGGACAGCAGCAATAAACATGCTAACGGAGAGTGGGCAGATCTCACAGGGTCCCCACCCTAGAAAGGAAGGCAGAGAGTGGGAGAAATAGTTGTAAATAGAGTTTCAGTAAACACTGATGTACACGTGTACCTGTGACATGTTGATTTGGAGTTCTTCAGATAAATAACCAGAATTGGTATAGCTGACCCATATAATGATGATGATGATGATGATGATGATGATGATGATGATGATGGTAGAATTGATTGGGGCCAGAGAGAAGCCAGCAATAGCATGGGATGGTGCATTTTTAGTATTTCCCAAAACAATTGATAATGTTATCAGTCTTTTGAGAAACCTCCATGCTGGGTCCTGTAGTGACTACCCCACTTCCTGTCCTCGGTGTTAGCAGATAGGGGTTTCTTTCTGTCCACATCCTCAGCAGTGTTTGTTGGAGGCTTTCATGCTGACCGGAGTAAGAAGAAATTTGTGCAGCTTTTATTTGAGAGCTAGTGAGGTTGGACCTTCTTTCTTCTTTATTGGTCATTTACACTTCATCTCTTGAGAACTGTTTGCATCATCTGCTCATTCATTGAGGTCACCTAGCATCTTCCCCATTCTGCGTTTTTGTTTTTTAATTTAAAGATTTATCTATTTTTACTTTGATATGTGTATTTGCCTGTCTGTGTGTATGTACGCCACATATGTACAATGCCCGCGGAAAGACAGAAGACTGCGATGCATCCTCTGAAGCCAGAGTTCCAGCTGCTTTTGAGCCACCTTATGGATTCTGGGAAACCCAACCTTGGGTTTCTGAAAGAGCAGCAAGTGCTCTTAACCTTTGAGCTATATCTCTCTAGCCTCTTTTCATTTCTTAGGGTGAACACTGAAGCCACTAAAGGATCAGAAATCCTCTTGCCCCTCTGTTGTAGACATTTACTGTTATGAATGTCTCTGAAGAGCTGCCTCGGTGCATCTGACAGATTCTACTATGCTGTGTTTTAATCACATAAAATACCATCTGACTCCCCCTTAATTCCCTTTTTCATCCATGCATTATTCAGAAGTATATTTTTAGTCTTCAAGGAAAAAAATAGAAACTCCAAGTTCATCTGTGGTAGTGGGAACGTGAGATGGGAAACCATGTGGCTGTAAACAGACTCTCTGTGCTGGCAGACAAGAGGTAGATGAGAAGGGAGAAAGGACGTGAAAGAGGGAGGGGTACCGGAGAGCCCCTGGCTCCTGGGTTCCCTGAGGTTCTGGGTGCTTTACCCACCTGGTGTGGGAACATCTCCAGCAACTGCACATTCATCCCTTAGAGCTGCTCTAGGGTAGCAAAGCGGGTAAAATTTGAACTTGAATCTTTTTGTTAAAATGTCCACATATTAATTGTACAGAGCCTTGGTATTTGATATGGCATTCCATGCGTGCCTACAGTGCACTTTGATCATATTAATCCTCTGCCTTTTCTTATCCCATCCCCCACTTTCACATCCCTAATGCTTGCCCGTGGTACTATCAGGTTACCTCCCATCCCTGGATTCCACATGTGATGCTTGCCTTTGCGAGTCTGCCATACTCAGTTCCATACAATGACTTCCAGTTCCTTACATTCAGGGCGAATCTTAAAAATGTTTCTGAAGAAAATGGCATTCTGTGCCACAAGCTCTCTTTTCTTTTCCTTCTTCTTCTTTTTTTTTTCTTTCTGGCAGCTCACAAAATTTCAACAAGAAAGAGTAACTTCAGCAGCTGTCATGGATGTAAATTGGACAAACTTTGCAAGCTTGACATATTTCCTGGTGGGTTTCTGCGAACTATGTCAGTTCTTCAACTCCCACCCCCAGACTATCTAGCTAAATGTACCATGAAAGGAGAGTGTCTCTAGAATCTTACCCTGAACTAATGTGATCCTGCATTAGTGGTTAAAACAGGTTAAGTTGAGCATGCTACCAAGTCTGGTCTCTGCGTAGTGTGACCAGGTGGTTAACCTAGATGAAGTGTGCCAAAAATGGCCCAGGGGACACTGACGGTGATCAGCATTGATCACTAGATGCCAGTTTTAAACTTAGGCAAGAGAGAATTACAAATCTCCTTGTGAGCTAGGCATTTTTGCTACTCTGTCTCTGAATTCTGCCTACAATGTCCTTTCCAGATATGGGTTACATTTTCGTCTACATGACCTTTGCTGGATGACCCCAAAGGCAGGGCATGATGACCCACAGTGAGCTGTTGTTGTTCAGAACATTTCTGCACCCTTACAATCTCTCAGGAAGGATGGCATCAGGACCAGAGCCAATGTAGATGGCATGGCCAAGGACAAAGACAAGAGACTCCGTGACTTCACAAGACAGAAAATGGAAACCAGGGAGAGTTATATTCTGTAGTGTAGGAATTCTTGCTTGAAAAGCTTAAGAATTTAGGGAGCTCAAAGGAGAAATAAACTTGTGTATGTAGTAGATAGGCCCTTAGCAGCCACACTCAGGAAGATCAGGTGGTTGCTTATGGAGCGGCTTTTTGCAGTATTTATGGTTGGGCCCAAATAGGAGTTGTATGTGATATGGTCCATTAGAGACTTTTGCTTAAGCTTTGGGTTGGAGAGGAGGACTTCTAAAGCTTCAGCTGGCTTGGCTTTTGTGGTCTTTCCTTCCTCCCTCCATTCCATTTGTTTATTTGTTTATTTATTTGTTAACAGCTTATGCCTGCATGTATGCCTCCACACCAGAAGAGGGCACTGGATCTCACTATAGATGGTTATAAGCCACCGTATGGTTATGAGTCACCATGTTGTTGCTGGGAATTGAACTCAGGACCTCTGGAAGAGCAGCCAGTGCTCTTAACCTCTGATGCATCTCTCTAGCCCCTTTGGGGCCTTTCCTATCTGACCTGATGACATTCCTCATTCTCTTGCCCTAAGGGAAGCATCTTGAATTGGGGACAAGAACAGGCAGAGCAGTGTCAGAGTAGGTGCGCGGCTTCAATGAAATCTTATCTCCCTGGTCTTTGCTTTCCTATTCCATGGCCCACATTGGACCAGGTCCTCTCTGGAGGCCTATCCATTCTTATGGGCTTTTAAATCAGGGGTAGCCTATCAGTTAGGATATCTCGCTCAAGAGCCAGATAGACCTATTCTTCCATATCGCCTAGCTGTCTGTCTTTGGGAAAGTTGTTTAAGTACTCTGTGCCTCTTTCTGTCATCTGTGTAGCTAATGAGAGAACACCCTTACATGGTAAGCGTATTCGTGAGTTAACCGGAAAACATCAGTTATCGCTATTGCAGGACTCTGGGACATACTGCTCACAAAGGATTCAAGTCAGAAACAATCTGAGAACTGAAAAAAAAATCAAACTTTGGAATGACTTGGTCTTGACCTTGAGAATGCAGTCCAAATGGCATAGATAAAGAGTTAATATAAGATATGCTCACAGGGAGCTGGAGGAAAAGGATTGATTCTGGAGATGTAAAAAAAAAACAAAAAAAAAACTTCTATTCTTCTACTTAGGAGCAATGGATCCATTTTTAGAGGTCCTGTCACTCCATCTGCCAGCTTTTTGGCTCATTTAATGGCTATATTTATTTTTGTCCACAGAGAACCCAGGTGTTTCCTACCTTGCACTTTTTAGTTAACTTTGACAAGTTAACTAGCAATTCTGTAAAAACCTGAAAGGCAGTGCTCACAAAGGCGTTTTGATGTTGGCCTAAATCCTAGTTTCTTTTGCGTATGTTCTTGCCAATGTGTGTATGGTTTGGAGGGAAGGTGAGGGTCTCTGAGCTACATATCACAGCCCTCAGCACTATGCATATGTCAGCACAGCTGGATTACTTGAATAGCATGGGAACTGTGTCCCAAGTGTGCAGTTGTGACCTGTGGTGAGGCTACGTCTCTCTCTCTCTCTCTCTCTCTCTCTCTCTCTCTCTCTCTCTCTCTGTGTGTGTGTGTGTGTGTGTGTGTGTGTCTTTCTATGTCCTCCAATTCATGATCCTATCCCCTCTGTCTCTAGAGTGCAAGGGTTGTAGACATGTGCCATCAAGACTGGCCACTGCTGGTATTTCTAAAAGCTTTTGATTTTTCTAAAGGTCTTTGATTTTTATGAACAGGCAATGTGTTAATTAAGGGTGAGGAATACCCAGACAAGAAACATAAACTAATCCCCTGAGCAAAAAGACCGGTGTACTTTTTCAAATGGGAAGTCCTCAAAAAAAAAAAAAAAGTGAGGTATTGTAGTTAGCTAAACAGATTCACAGTGAGCACTGTGTTCAAAGCCAAGGGCTGGGGGGTGGGGGGGGAGTAAAATGCATTCTAGTCCAGATGTGGATATCTAAGAGTCAACCACATTCTTCACCGATGTGGGTGTCGCTCTGGTCTACATGAATCAAGTCTATCTAGGACAGGTCTCATGTCTTCTGTTCTATATTCCTGTCCTCTTATAGCCTGTGAAGACCGGTGAACAGCCCCTATGCTATAGCATATCTCCTTCTTTGGGGTTCTGCCATGCTGGCCTTTGTTCTGGTACTTGGGTCCCCCTTTCCTTCATGGCATTGACTTTTCTCCACCATCTGGAAAAAATCTCACATCACTGCTTGTAAACATGCTTCCTAAATATCTGGAAGCCCAGTTGTTCCTCAGAACCCATCAGGGACCAGCTCTATGAACCCCATCAGGTACCAAAGTTCATATTCTTCATAAAGAGTGTCTAATTACTGCAAGTAACCCAAGTTGCATCTCAAATACTTGAGGTACCAGACTCAATGTAAATACTAGTAATCAGGGCTGGAGAGATTGCCGGGTGGTTATCAGCACTTGCTGAGGATCCTGGCACAGTTCCCAGGACCCACAGGATGGTTCACAACCGTCCACAACTCCTGGAGATCTGACATCTTCCTCTGGCTTCTTTGAGCACCAGGCATGCACATAGCATACATCCATATATGGGTGCAAAATATCCATGCACACAAAAGTAAACACATCTTTTAAAAATGTGTTTGTTATACTGTATTGCTTAGGGAATGATGGCAAGAATATTTATTTTTAAAATGTTTTCTACCCATGGCTGATTGCATCTGCAGACATGGAGCCCATGACTCCACTCTTCACTCTCTGGGCTCCTCTTCATTGCTTATCTCCTTGTAAGTGTGATCTGTGATCAAGAGGTCTCCAAGTGTCTAGGTGGAGCAGGTGCTTAGAAAGCCTCTGTTGGCTGGCTAAGTGGGTTGTCATAGCATCTGCAGCCTTTGGCTACAATAGACCTAATTTCAACAGTATTGCAGTCTCAAACTCTCTAACAGAGAGCCAGATGGGCCTTAAATTTCCAGATTTTGACATACATTAAAACAGCAATGCTGTTCCTTAAAGGTCAAATTTCTCATTTTGGTCAAATCTTAAGAGTAGCAGTGAGTAGAAATGAGCGTACAGCAAGGACTTAGCTTGAAAGTTCTAGAAGTCTCCCCACTCCATCAAAAACTTATGCTACATCTCAGATAGTAATTGTTCACAATGAAATAGTCTACCTTGAAAATAAACATATAAGCTGGGCAGTGGTGGTGGCACATGCCTTTAATCCCAGCACTTGGGAGGCAGAGGCAGGCGGATTTCTGAGTTCAAGGCCAGCCTGATTTACAGAGTGAGTTCCAGGACAGCCAGGGCTACACAGAGAAACCCTGTCTCGAAAAAAACAAAAACAAAACAAAACAAAAAAAAATAGAAAGAAGAAAGAAAGAAAATAAACATATAACATCCTGGGAAGATTTTGTTTCTTTAGCGTTTGTATAGTGGCGTTGCACCTTATGTGGGAAATATGTTGGGAAAACAGTCAAAATTGGCCTTGATGTCAGCTATGTTACACATTAGTGTCAGAGTACCCACTTCCACATAACTGCAGAATCCTGCAGACACTGCCATATTGGTTCTTCTAGTCCTCCTTCAATTAAGACTTCTTAGCCATGCTTCCTGTCTTTTCCTTTAAGGATGTCTTTGTAGTTGCCATTACTAACTTGGCTTTCTAAGATGACCTCCTTAAGTTCTTCATGTTGCAAAACAACGATCAGGACTGTCTTAGTCAGGGTTTCCATTACTGTGATGGACAGCCACGACTAAAAGCTTTGGCCAGGGAATGGTCTATTTTGCTTACACATGCTTCCTTGTCACAGATCATCACTGAAGAAAGTCAGGAGGCAGGAACTGAAGCAGGGGCCACAGAAGAGTGCTTCTTGATGGCTTGTTCTCCCTCCCTTGCCTACCTTTGTTTTCTCATACCATCTGGGTCCACCTGCCCAAGGGTGGCACCGTCTAATGGCTTGGCTCTCCCACATCAGTCATTAATCAAGACAGTACTCCAAAGATTTGCCTACAGGATAGACTGATGCCAGCACGTTCTCAGTCAACGTGCTCTCCTAGATCTGTCTAGGTTTGTGTCAAGTTTACAAATGCAACCAGCACAAATGAGGCACAACATACTCTTCCAGAGTTTATTTGCATCAGCTCTTTTGGAAAATTTATTTGCTAATCTCTGATAATTGATTTATCATAATTATATTCATATAAATTAAATGCATGGGCAACATTACTCCACTGCAGTAGAAGTAAAAATGAGTTGCTAGGATTTGGTGGCTTAGAGGAGGATGGCCCCATAGACTCATATTTTTCAATGCTCAGTCACCTGGGAATGCAACTGTTTTGGGAGCTATTAGTAAATGTGGCCTTGTTGGAGGAAGTGTTGTTACTGGGAATGGGCTTTGAGGTTTCAAAAGCCCATGCCAGGCCCAATCTCTTTTTGTCTCTGTCTGTCTCTGTGTCTCTCTCCCTCTCCTTCCCCCACCCCCTGTCTCTGTTGTCTGCATATCAGGATATAAAGCTTTCAACTACTGCTCCAGTGCCAAGCCTGTCTGCTTCCCACTGCGATGATCATGAACTAGCCCTCTAAAACTGTAAGCAAGCCCCCAATTAAGCCCAACGCTATAAGTAGCATTGGTTGTGGTACCTCATCACAGCAATAGAGCAAAATGGAAACTTCAGTTTCCTAAGGCTTTATTGACCTGGGATACAAGTACAGTATCATCAAAAATGGCCTAAACCCCAGTGGCTCTCATTGTAGATTTCTACAGTGCCTTTCCAACATTTTTAAGAGTCTGCACATGAGTAGTCATGAGCACATCTGCTTTGCCACTACATACTTTCTCCCACACAGAAGGTCTTTACCTTCTATGCACATTACTAAGTGAGTCCCTCCCACTGGTTCTCCTAACAGTGTGTAACTGGTATCCTCACCATAGTAGTAACAGTAGTTATCAGGAACATTAATATTGCTTATGTATTGCCTCATCTTATATCTTACCAAACCTTTCCACATCATGTCTTTGGTGATTAACATTATGCACAATAAGTAAACAGAGAGAAGGTAGGTATACAGATAAAACTAATGAAGAGCCAAGACTATCAAAGCATTCAATTGTTCACATAGAAGAAGTAAAATAGATACCTGATTTCTCTAGTGTGTCCAGACTCATACTGAGGCCATAGGAGGATACCAGGGACTTCCTCTATAATACTTCTCCTTGTGCCTTAGAGACAGTTTTCAGCTAGGTTGGCAACCAGTAAGCCCCTATAATCCTCCTGTTTCTGCATCCCTCAATGCTAGGGTTGCAGGCATGGGTAGGGCCACTATGCACAGCTTTAATATGGATGCTTGGATCCAAATCCAGGTTCTCCAGTTAATAATTATTTCTTCTCCTCCTCTTCCTCTTCTGCTCCTCTTCCTTCTCCTTTGCCTCTTCCTTCTCCTTTGCCTCTTTCTTCTCCTCCTCCCCTTCCTTCTCCTCTTCCCGTTGATTCTTTTCCTCCTTCCTCTTCTCCCTATCTCCTCTCCCTCCCCGTCTTCCCACCTGTGTCCTGCAGTTTGGTGTGGCTTTTCTCCAGCACATATGCAGTAGAAAGTTTGAGAGGTTAGAAACATTGATATCTCACCCTTTGGCCAGCTGAGAGCAGGTTTCGTGGCCACTTGCTGAGATTTCCAGGTCTTTGTGTTTCAGAACAAGGAATTAGACAGATGTGTGGATGTAGCAGTAGATAAAAAGATAAGGAGGAAGCATGTGGCTGGAAGTTTAGAAGCTCAGATAACTCAAGTGGCCCTAAAAAAAAAAATATGTATTTATTTACTTTATGTATGTGACTACACTGTCACTCTCTTCAGACACACCAGATGGTTGTGAGCCACCATGTGGTTGCTGGGAATTGAACTCAGGACCTCTTAACTGCTGAACCATTTCCCTATCCCTTTTTGTTTGTTTTGAGATAAGGTTTCACACTGTGGCCCAAGGTGGACTTGAACTCATAAAATTCCTTCTTTTGCAGTTTTCTTCCTCCATGCCAGAATTACATAACATGCCAGCACTCTTAGAGTAAGAAAGTGACAGAGTAGCTTGTATGGCAGAATTTGGGAGAAGGTGAGGAATTAGTTCAAGGTCATTTTTATCTACACAGTGAGTTTGAAGCCAGCTTGAGGTTCCGTCTCAAAAAAACACCAAACAAAGATGAAAGTAACATGGCAAAAGTCTCCCTTTGAAATATTCCTTTGTTACAAATTAACTATTACTGCTTCCCAGTTTGGAAAGCCAAGATCTATGAGTCACGTCCATAGCAGATTGCAAGGTGTCGTCAGGTTAGTCAGGCAAGCCCTGGCTAAAAACCAACGGAAGAGACTGCAGTGATAATGCATTCCGTAAAGAGTGCAAGGAGGGGGTGGTCACAGGTATTGTGGCATGCTATGACTCTGAGGGTTTATGACCTGCAGTTGTAAAAGCACACAGCTTTCCTTTTGAAACAGCTTCCTGGGTGCCCTGGGATGACTTCTTGGGATGGTCTCAGACACACTGACCACATTAACCTGCACGCACTGGTTTGTATAAGAATCTCTGGGAGTCATTTAGTCTCCAAAGGAGCACCTGTGTCAGTTTGGAAAGATACCTGAGAGATCCATTGTTGACACTCAAGAGCTTCACATTTGGATCTGAAGTTTACAGAGTAACTATAACAAATGTGTAAAATGTAGTTTCCACTAAGGTATTAGGATGAGCTGATAAGGACCTTGAAATAACTAATTTATGAAATAGAAGAAAAAGGAATGGGGCGGGGGGTGGGGGCAGTGGCTCAGTAATTAAGAGTACTTCCTGCTCTTCTAGAGGACCTGAGTTTGGTTCCCAGCACCCACATCAGGCTGATAGCTGCCTGTAACTCTAGCTCCAGTATTGCTGACACCCTCTTCTGGCTTCTTAGGATACCCAGAAACAGGTCCCTTATCCATACATAAAAATAAGTATTTTTTAAATAGAAGAAAGAGTAGAAAAATTTACCAGAGAACTGGTAATCCTTTAAAAACTGGCCATATGAGAATTTTAAAAATGAAACAAAAAACTGTGGTACCCCCAATTAAGACTTTAGTATAGGCTGGGTGGTGGTGGTGCACACCTTTAATCTCAGCACTTGGGAGGCAGAGGCAGGCAGATTTCTGAGTTCGAAGCCAACCTGGTCTATAGAGTGAGTTCCAGGACAGCCAGGGCTACACAGAGAAACCCTGTCTCAAAAACAAAAGCAAAACCAAAAACAAGCCTTTAGTATACAGTGGAAGATAATGTAAACAGAGCAGCCACTGTTGTGCTGCTCAGCTTTCCATCACTGTAACAAACTACCCGAGACGATCAACATGTAAAGGGAAAGGTTAATGTTATTTCAGAGGTTCTAGTTCATAGTTGATTGTCCATGTTGCTCAACAATTCTTTATAGGCTAAGAAACAAAAAAAGAGAAAGAATGGGGCTAGGTTCTGCCCACTGCCATTTGAGGGCATACGCCCCCAAACCTAAGGGCCTTCCCTATAGATCATGACTCCCAGAAGCTCTACCGTGTCCTGACAGCATCACCCTGGGGATCATGATTTTCATGTATGGGTCTTTGGGGGACGTTCAGATTCAAACAATAGCAATAAATCAGTGGTACAACCCATAGCCCAAACACTTTAGAGTATTTTGGTCACAGAATACCACACGGTAAAAGAGAAATGAACAAAAATGCAAGTTACTGATCTCTACAGCCAAAATGACTGGCAAAGAAATCACCTGAGGGGGGAAACATACAACAGGCCTGTTCTGTCCATTTCCTTATGGGAAATTCAAGAATAGATACCGATTTGTGTAAAGAACCTCAAATGACACTGACTTCTGAAGAGCAGGTGTGAACTGGTGTGAGCAAACATTATGGAGTAACATAGATGTTTTATAATTTGATTTGGATAATGGTTGCAAGGGAACACCATACATACTCATGCACACACACAAACATACACATAATACACATATGCATGTACACATTCACACATATACAATATACATACATACATACATACATACATACATACATACATACACAGGCACATATATACATTCATAAAACACTTAACATTTTATATGGATGTACATATGAGTGCACATTTAGTCTGCTTGTTCTGCTAGGAATAATAAATAACTTAAATAAAAATATATCAACAAGGACTCCCTGGCTATTCAGTTCCTGAGTCATCTTTCTTGTGTTGGAAGGAGGGGCCCTGGGGTGTCAGTAACTTCTAAGTTGCTGGAAAGTCTGTCAAGGAGGGAGGAGCCTGGACTGAAGGTGTTTAGGAAGCTGCGGAGAGTATACCATGAGCTACCGCTGTCCTTAGAGGTGAGGAAACTCAAGTCTCCTTTGAAGAGCCCTTACCCCAAATGTGGTGGAAGTCAACAGGGGCCACTCCACATTCCATGGTCTACCTTCACTGACCACTCCTCCAGGCCCCTTGGTTGTCCTCTTAGCCTCTCCTCCAAGTACAAATCAACCCACTGACATCATACATGCACACTTAGGGTGTGAAGCACAGGCCACCAGCCTTTGCCTCAGTAGAGGATGACATCTGGAGCAGATAATTTCTCAATAACAAGGATCTTCAAAGAAAATGTTTGCATACGTGTGTGCGTGTGTATGTGTGCTCATGTGTGTGTGTGTGTGTGTGTGTGTGTGTGTGCGTGTGTCCTGGCCCTTTCAGTTGTTAGAGACCAGCCCAAAAGTGTAGCTCTATTTAAAGCATTCTCAGATAAACAGGGACATTTAATGATCTTGGCACTTTTAAGAGGTTTACACTATAGATATGAAGGTGAAGGGCATTTATGCACACTCCTAATTCATCATTATGTAAAGCATTGAAGTAGACAAGGGACCAGAGTCCCTTTGTTACCAGTAGTAGGAGACTGGATCTAGTGTTTCCAGGTAAAAATGATCCAGAGAATTGAAAACAGAGGCTTACATATTTTTCACAAAGGAAGCATGGTAACTTTATTTGGAGCAAAGAGATAGTATACATTAAAGGATACACCATTGTCAGTCTTGATTGACAGTAGGACACAGGAATGAGAATCCTCAAGGACTGCCATTATTGTTTGTGGTTTCTTTTGTAGGGTTTAAGAGAAGGAGGGTCTAGGGGCTGGTGAGATGGCTCAGCGGGTAAGAGCACCATCTGCTCTTCCAAAGGTCCTGAGTTCAAATCCCAGCAATCACATGGTGGATCACAATCACCCATAATGAGATCTGATGCCCTCTTATGTGAGTCTGAAGACAGGTACAGTGTACATATTTATAATAATAAATAAACCTTTGGGCTGGAGAAAGCAGGGACTGAGTGAGCTGGATCTACCAGAGCAAGCAGGGCCGACCAGAGCTAGTGGGGACCGACCGGAGCAAGCAGAGGTCCCAAAAGTCAATTCCCAACAACCAGATGAAGGCTCACAACTATCTGTACAGCTACAGTGTGTACTCATATGCATAAAATAAATAAGTAAATCTTTAAAAAAAAGAGAAGGAGGGTCTGGTTAATAGGGAGTGCAGTTTGGAAGATTCTCTTTTTTATTTTTTATTTTTGTTGTACTTTATGTATATGAGTATTTTCCCTGCACATATGTCTGTACTTTATGTGCGTTCCTGGTGCCCATGGAGGTCAGAAAAGGACATTGAATTCCCTGGAACTGGAGTTACAGATGTTGTGAATTGCCATGTAGGTGCTGGGGACTGAGCTGGGATCTTCTGGAAGACCAAACAGTGCTCTGAGCAGCCAAGCCCTCTCTCTAGCCCAATTATTCTTTATTCCAGTTGATAGGTTATATAACAATTTCTCTGTTGCCCATCTCCCTTCCCATAATGACTGATTCTAGTCATATGTGTGGCTAATTATGCATATGCATAAGATGGTAAATAGGGGGTTATCCTTTGAAGGTTATTAGAGGACACAATTTTGTCTTACTGAGCATGTACCCAAAATTACTCCAGGACAGATCAGCCCTCTATTCATCATACCCACAGATCTGTTGGGAGACACTTGAATAGAAACTGTATCTTATGGAAGGGGATCAGAGATGGGAATACATGTAGCCCAATGAACGGGTGTATGTGTGTGTGGGGGGGGGTCTAGAGGGTTTAGAGGTTACTAGGTTCACTGTTTGAATAGGTGTGTGTGTGTGTGTGTGTGTTTGTGTGTGTGTGTATGTGTGTGTGTGCGCGTATGTGTGTATGTGTGTGTGTGTATGGGTGTGTGTTTGTGTGTGTTTGTGTGTGTGTGTGTATGTGTGTATGTATGTGTGTGTGTGTGTGTGTGTGTGTGTGTGTGTGTGTATGTATTACGATAATAGAACTTGGCTGCCAAGAGCTTTATTACAAGAGGAGCTTGAATGTGCATAACCCAAACCACATGAGGTCTCAAGTCACTAAACTGTCTCCCATGCTTGTCTGCTTCACCTTTGTTTGTTTGTTTGTTTGTTTTTTCAAGATAGAGTTTTTCTGTGTAGCCCTGGCTGTTCTGGAACTCATTCTGTAGACCAGGCTGGCCTCAGACTTAGAAATCCACCCGTCTCTGCCTTCCAAGTGCTGGAATTAAAGGCCTGCGCCACCACCGCCTGGCTGCCTTACCTTTTGTTGGATGGCATTCCTAAGAATGTTCATATTTTTCTCACTTCAAGCCAGGAAGGGAGACAGGAGAAGTCTGAGATCTTTCCCCTGCCAGGGCTCCATCTCACAGCCCACTGAGTCAGCATGATCTGGGCTTAAGTTTCTCTATCTGAAAAAACTTCAAGTTTAAATAATTTTTCAGATCTGTCAAAATAGCTGCTTATTGTGAGGTCTCATGACTGATGGAAAGAGAAAGAACCATTCTGAGATTCTGCCTTCCTGTTTGCTGGTGAGGAGGCAAGTGGAACAGAAGATGAAAAAGCCAGGCTGCCCTTTGGGTTAACACTGAAAACTCAGCTTAATTAAGAGGAGTTAGGCCATGGCTGGAGGCTTAGTGGGGTTTATCCACTCATTGTTCTATCTATCCATTCATCCATATTCATCTGTCTGTCTGTCCATTTATCCAGTGTCTATTCACTCATTGATCTGCTTATCCATTTGTCCATATATAACCATGTGTCCGTTCATTTATTGATCTATCTACATCTTCGTCCATATCCATCCATCCATCCATTCATCCATCCATCCATCCACCCTTCTACTCACCCATCTACCCGATCAATACTTATTGACTCCATGACCCAAGCTAGATACTATTTTAAGATATGAGATATTCTGTTAATCATGGTGTGTTCTCATGGAGTCTACATTTTGTTTAGGGAGGCAGAAACTGATGCAGAAGCAGTAGAGGCATGCTGTCTGATGGCATAGTTTATTTAGCCTGCTTTCTTATAACACCTAGGACTAACATCCCAGGTCTGATGAAACCACTCATAGTGAGATGGGCCTTTGCCTGTTATTCAAGAAAATACATCACTGCCCACAGGCCAATCTGGTGGGGACATTTTCTCAATTGAGGTTTCCTCTTCTGAAATGCCTCTAGCATGTGTCCAGTTGACATAAAACTAGCCTGGAAATCCTGACTACTGGCCACTCCTGAGGCTTGAGTGGATCTCAGTCCTCCACTTGGCTGTGCTTTCAGGCAGGGTGAGCTCTGACTGCCTTCTCTGATCTTTGTCTAGGAAGTGGGTAGCCAGAGTCATAAACAAGAGAAAAGTGAGTGACTCGTTACCTGTAAGGATGCTAATTTCATATCCAAGGAAAAAGGATGTTCTTTTCTGCCATTTTTGTATGTGTGTATGCATGTTTTTGCACATGTGGTACACATGGAAGCCTGGTGTCAAGACTCATCAATTTTTCTTTTACTTTATTTGCTGAGGCTCTCTCCACCAAATTCCCCATGTGTCTAGCCTTGCTAGCCAACTTGCTCTGAGAACCCCATCTCTGCCATCTGCTGGGATCACAGGCAGGCTGGCTCACCATGCCTATGACACTTATGTGGGTTCTGGGGACCTGAACTCCAATCCTCAAGCTTGCAAAGCAAGCCCTTTAACTAGCAAGCCACATCTTCATCCCAGAAAAGAAATTTTAAGTAAAATTATTTCTACTGTCCCATGACTTTCTTTGTTCAAGTTGGTCTTGTTTGTCATGAACAATATAGCAAAGGGATGCAGTTGTAGAGGGAAATTCAAGGGATGACACTCATCCATAGGAGAGTGTGATCAGAGGTATTCCTTAAAGGAAATGACATGTTCCTTAATTCTAGACATGTACTCTGTCGGACTTGAGCATTCCTGGAATTAGTATGTGTTTTACAATTGATGGTACATGGGGTGGTTTGAATGAGGATCTCCACATATGCTCAGATGGTTGATGACTCTGTTGGGAAAGGTTATGAGGTGCGGCTTTGCTAGAGAAACTATGTCACTAGGGTGGGCTTTGAAGTTTCAAAGCCACATGGCATTTCCAGTTTACTCTCTTTGCATCCTGCTTGCTGTTCTAGATGCGAGTCTTCGGCTGTTTCTGACGCCAGCCAGGCATGCTTGCTGCCTTACTTCCCTGTCATGACAATGATGAACTCTCCCCCTCTGGAACCTTAAGCTGGAACAAAGTGCCCCTTTTAGAAGTTGCCTTGGTCACGGTGTTTTATCACAGCAACAGAAAAGTAGCTAATATAGCATTTTAACAGGGGATTCTAGCAAACTAGGTGTTTTCCCCTGGAGACATTTTTAAACTCTCAGATTTGATGTAATATTCGAGTAATGTAAAATCTGGACCACACTGATGTTACTTAGGGTAATCTTTTATGAGGAAAGCAAGCCTAGGTTCCTAATTTTTCCAGTGGTGGTGGTGGTGATTAAATGCCAGATCCTGCACATGATAGGCAAGTACTCTACATCTGAGCTGCACCCCATGACTTTGGGTTCATTTTTCACATTTCAGAATTATTGTCAGTGAGGTGGTAGCACACACCTTTAAATCTCAGCAATAGGGAGGCAGAGGCAGGTGGATCTCTTTGAGACACTAGCCTGGTCTACAGAGATAGTTCCAGAACAGCCAGGGCTACACAAAAGAGAATCTGATATATATTGGCAAAATCAACTTTTGCGTGTGTGTGTGTGTGTGTGTGTGTGTGTGTGTGTGTGTGTGTGTGAATCAATGGCGTGTATGGATTTGCATAATCACCTCTACAAGGTGAGTACAAACTCTCCCACCACCCTAAATCTTTCTTGGGCTCCTCCAGCATAGTCGCCCTCTCTCCTCCATGCCCCCAGCCTCTCGCACTCACCGTGTCTTCTCCGCTATTTTGGATGACATCATCACATAAGCGGGGTCCTACAGATTATGACTTTTGAAGATTGACTTTTTCACTCAATGTGACACCTTTGAGAATCACTCAGGCTTCTGCCATGTGCCAGTAGCTAGTTCCTTTTGGTTTCTGGGCAGCACACCATTGTGCCAAGAAACCACGGTTCAATCATTTATCTGTCAGGGAAGTTTGGACTGGTAATTCTAACTTGCACTGCCATTAAACATTTGTGTACAGGCTTTAGAAACCTGAGGTTTTATTCTTTAGAGTAAGAATCCCATGTGAGAGCTTGTCAGACCACATGGTATAGGCATGGCTTTCCACTTCCTGTAGCTGGTGAGCCGTTGTCCTGAACAATGATCAGTTTGTTTCCCCGTCGGAAGGAACATCTGAGAGTCACAGTTGTTTGAGTCCCCGCAGCACTGTTTACTCGAGACATCCTTGTAGATGTGTGACACATTTATTATAACTTCCATTTTCATTTCTGTGGTAACCAATGACTATGAGCAAATTTCTCTGTCATTTGCTTCTGTTTGTACTCTGACAAAATAGCTGTTGGGTCCTGTTAAATTGGCTTAATTCGCCTTACCACTGAGTTGTTAAAACTTTTTAAAGATTTATTTTTATTTTAACTCTCTCTTTCTGTGTGTATGTGTGTATTTGTGTGTGTGTATGTCTGTCTGTGTATGTGTGTATGTCTCTGTGTGTGTGTGTGTGTGTGTTTGTGCATGGGAGTGCTGTTGCCTCTGGAGGCCAGAGGATCCACATTAGGCAGCTTATAGGAACCTGAATGTAACTCCAGCTCCAGGAATCAAACTTAGGTCTTGTGGAAGAGCAATATGTGCTCTTAACCCCTTAGCCACATCTCTAGCCCATCACTGAGCTTTGAGGGCTCTTTATATATTCTGCTACTTTATGGGATGTGTGATTTAGAAATACTTCTGCTCAACCTAAATAATCATAATTTTATTTCCTTGAAATGTCATTCATAGAGCAAATGTTTTGGGTTTTGATAAACTCTGATTTATCCTAAAAAAATAAACAAAACAAAAAACCCAAAAATATATATAGCTCTTTTCTTTGTGTGTGTCTAATCCCAGGAGGTCCCACTAATTTTCTTCTGTATTTTCTTCAAACTCAACATTTTATAGTTTTTACACATTCTAATAATCTTTGTGCTTTCTGGTTTTCTGTCAACTTGATGCAAACTAGCGTCATTTGGGAACATGGAGTCTGGGTTGAGAAAATGACCCCACCAGATGGGCTGTGTGGATGAGCCTGTGAGCATTTTCTTGACTAGTAATTGATGTGGGAGGACCCAGCTCTCCCACCAGACCTAAGTTGGTGGTCCTGAGTTGTCTAAGAAACGAAACTAGAGCAAGCCAGGAGGAACAAGCCAGTAAGCAGCATGACTCCATGACCTCTGCAGCAGCTCCCGCCTCCAGGTTCTGCCCTGACTTACTTAGATGATGGACTATTAGCTGTAACATGGAATAAATGTGTTTCCCCCCTAAGCTGCTTTTGGTACTGGTGCTTATTACAACAACACAAAGCTAACGAAGATAAATCCACTTATACTAACTTTCTATGATGTGATTTTAGACTGAGATTCTTCCCCAGCACCTCTCCTCCCATATTGAACTCAAATATTCTGGCAGGTTTTTTGATAGAGACCACCCTTTCTCCATTGCCCCTTTCTCAAAGTGAATTATCCACTGCATGGAGTCCATCTTTAGACTCTGTCTTCTGTTTTATCCTCGTGTCTCCTTTTCACCCAGGTAGCACAGTCTTAGTGACAATGGATGGTTCGCTTTGGTGTTTAAACAGATTATTATTCTAGAAATGACATCTAGGATACTGATGCAATGCAAAAATGCAGATCTGGGCTGGGTCTGCACAGTAATGAATGAGGGGCAAAGGTCTAAGTATCCTCTGAGGGTTGAAAGTCAATACCTCTGAGACTTGAGAGTCAGGGAAGCAGGCAGGGGTATAGCCAGGGTTCAGTGGATGCTGCTCAGGCTTTGAGTTAGTGACACTTTGACGTTTTATACTTTGGTTTTACTTTCAAGTTTGTTTAGCAGCAAGTTTCATTCTCTAAGAGTGATTAATGGAAACTGGTGGAACATGAGCCCATTCTGTGCTAGGACCGTTGCTCTGGTTGCTGATTACAAGGCCCTCCCCACCCCACCCCGCGACCCCCGTGAAAGCGCACACATCTTCTGTTTTGAGCTGTGCGCTTTTCCACCTGTGTGGAAACATTTACCAAAAACTATAGATAGCTCTAGGGACTGGGACTGTGAGCCATGAGATTCAACAATGGCCCATATCACCTTTCAACTCGACGCTTTGTTATTTCCCTTCATTTTGACATGTATCTTTAAACACATTTTAAGGATTTTCTTTTTTTAGCATGTCAACTATTCCAGAAGAAAGAAGTAGATGGCTTTGTGCACACTCAAGGAAGATGATGATAAAAAGTGTTCTTAAGACAAACAAACACGTTGTGAAGCAGTCTGCTGTAGTATGAAGCTTAGAAAAAAAAAGAGTGGAAAACCTACTGATGGTTGGGATTTCTCCTTTAATATTGTTTGCTATATGGGACCTTCAATAATGATCAGAGTAGCCCATTCCCATAATCTCAGCATCTGTGGCAAAGACAAGAAGATCATGAGTTCCAGGCTAGCCTGGGCTACATAGTGAGGTAGTTTCGAACAAAACAATACACTCCTGAAACTAAGATGAAAACAAACCGCACGACTTTGATAATTAAAAGGAGCGAGAGGGACATCGGGATGTTGATTACAACATAACAGTAAAACTAAGATGGTCTCCTGAAGACATGAAGTCAGCCACACTCTTTGGGATGCCTCTGAGATCACTGGTACTCAATCCTCCCCCCTCAGTGCTATTTAAAATGAAACTTGCTATGTAATTAATAAAATTAGGGAAGTTTCAAGTTTTGACTCACTTCTTTCTCTTTTCCTTTAGGCCTTTCTGATAACCTACTGGGATTCATTCCCCACAGAATCTGACTTAACAAGATAGCAGGGCCAGGTGTGGAAATCAGTCGGACTTTCAAGGGCACCTGCGGCCATCACCGGTCTGTTTGCTTAGAGCACTTCCCTCTCATCCTTATCTGCAGAGCTCCTGTGAGGCTCATTCAGGAGAGGCTTCCCACTTATAGGATGGTAAAGGAATGACAGATAAGAAGGCCTGGAGGCTGAGCCCTTACCTTTTGAGAGCCCCGTATCTGCACAAAGCATTCCATTTATCCTCCAAACAATGCCAGAAATAAGTGCTAGCTTTGTCCCCATCCCTATCAACATTCCTTCCCTTGTGGAGATACAGTTCTTTGCAATTCTGATCACTACCACATAGACCTTAGAAAATTGAGGGCAAGAACCAGAGGTTTCGGGCTTGGGGTGACTTTTTCAAATTATTTTTATTTTATTTTATGCATATGATTGTTTCCCCTGTGCATATATATATATATGCACAGGGTTGGATCCCTGTGTGGGTGCTGGGAATTGAACCTAGGTCCTCTGGAAACACAGGTCTTCACCTCTGATTGACTGCTGTTGCCCTCCTGATGACTTTTAGCTTCTCTTAGATTCCCAGCCCATCAAAGGGCTCCTGGGTCGTCTGTCCCCTTAGTGTTTATGGAGGTGCACCTGCTGTAGGCTGAGAATGTGAGCCCGGAAGCTTAAAGCCACAAGGAGAGCTGGTGACATCTTTCATTATGTAAATGTTCATAAAATAGTTGGTAAGCGTAAACGTGTAAGTCATACACACAAACGGTTTAAAGGCACGAGTAAACTTCACTTACGAACCCATTACTAAGCTTAAGAAATACCAACCTTACCAGCGCATCTGAAGGCACCACACCTCTCCTAGGTCAGATGTCCACCCTGATCCATCCTCATTGCTGTGTGCCCCACGCCTGCTTTTCCTCAGGGTTTCATCATACATGCAGTTCTGCTTAAATAGTACATTCATTTGATTTCTGAATATTATTATTATTATTATTATTATTATTATTATTATTATTATTATTGTCATTTTTTAGATGAGGTTTCTTTGTGTAGCCTCATCTGTCCTGGAACTCACTCTGTAGACCAGGCTGGCCTCAAACCCACAAAGATCCATCTGCCTCTGTCTCCTGAGTGCTGGATTAAAGACGCGTGCTGCTACCGCCTGGTGAACTTCTGACTTTTAAATACTCTAAATTTGTTCTATTTAAATTTGAAATTTTTAATTTAGGGCCAATTTATATGAGTTTATGGTCATTAACGTGTCCTATATCTAAACTAGACATGATTGTTTTCTTTTTTTTTTTTTGTTCCTAGTTTTTGTTTCTGTTTTGTTTGTTTTGAGACAGGGTCTTACTATGTAGCCCTGGCTGTGCTGAAACTCATCCTGTAGACCAGGCTGGCTTTGAACTCACAGAGATCTTCTCACCTCTGCTTCTCAATGCTGGGATTAAGGACGTGGGCCACCACCTCCAGGCACCATCTTCTGTTTTCACTAAATTATCTTTTCTCACCATTGTTAACACCTTGCTTCACCTCAGCTTTGGAAGTTAATCCTTCATAAACCACCATGCTTATGGTGTTACCAGAGGATGACTAGGGCGGCAGAGAACACGTCAACACCTCCCATATGCCTCCTGATGCCTCGTGGCCGCTTGTAACTTCCATCTCTCCCTTATTGTTACTTCTAACTAGTTGTCAAGTCTTGCTAGTTACAGATACCCTGCACCACATTAATCTGTCTGCCTTGAATGCTCCCCCACCCCAACTGTCCTAATCAATCATCTGGATTCATCTCCTGATTCATTTTTCACCTGTGCCATTCTGATGGTTTCTTACACATAATAGACATGAATGTTTCAGAAGCATATATCTGCCCCCTCCCTGTCTTGTCTTCTCACCCGCACCCCTCTCTTAGTAATTTCATACATAATTGGAGGACGCCAATATTGACTGAATCACGGGTAGAGCCAGACATTTGTAAGAAGGGGGCTTCTGAGAGCTGAGCTGGCTTGCTCTGCAGAGTCAAGCTGTGGGTTCCAGCGGTTTAGTACCAGACTTAGCTCAGCCAGGCAGGGCTGTGTGCAGGCCAGAGCAAGCGCTGAGAGAACAGCGGTAGGACTTGAGTATAAAATGCCCCTCACAGGCTCATGTGTTTGAAGGCTTGATTCCAGCTGGTTGTGCTATTTTCAGAGAGTATAAAAACTTTAGAACACAGGGCTTAGCTGGAAGAAGTAGGCCACTAGGGATGGCCATTTGAAAGTAACGGATGGTCATCGACACCCCATCTCACCCACTCTCATTTGAAATGACATGACTTAACCCTCCCCCACTACACAGTCCTGCCACCACAGGGTCCTGAACTTTCTGAAACCACGTGACAAAATAAATCTCTTAAAACACGGAGGAAGGCAGTGACCGAGAGACCACAGGGACTGTGGGAAAAAAGAACAGAAAGCATCCTGGAAATATTCTGGTCCAAGAATCCAGTGCTTTGTGATTTTTTTAAAAATTAGGTATCTTTCTTTTTCAGTAAATTTTCATTTTTTTTCCCATGAGTGAGTTTGGGCCAAATTTCTGCTATTAATCCCCAATATCTTTACTAGCCCACATTTGATGGTACTGCCTTCCAAAACATCTTTAGTCTTTGTTGGAGTTTCCTTGAAGGCAGGACCTGGGACAAGGACTAGGAGTGGTAGCTATTGAGATGGTGGCCTGAAGCAAACAGAAACCAGAGAGTGAGAGAGGAGCAAGAGAAGACACCAACCAGGAGCACTATTAAACCATGTTCAAACTTGTTGAAGACTCCATGAGAAACTATAGAGTATGCCTCTGAGGTGTAAAAGGTTGAGGCTCTACCCACAGATTCTTGGCTTATCTCCCAGGGACACTTAGAGTTTTGGACTCTACCTGCAATGGCAGAAAGAACTTTCTTGTTTTAGAGAGTCTCAGGCAGAGAAGTGGGTGCTGGCAAGCAAGATGGGAATGCAGTTGGAGTGCATGAGAGCCTCAACTGCATCAAACATTCTCCTTTACCTGGAGAGATGGCTGCTCTTCCAGAGGTCCCTGGTACACTCCCAGAACTCTCATGGTGACTCAAAATTATCTGTAACTCCAGTTCTAGGAGCTCCAATATCCCTTCTGGTCTCTGTGGACACTGAACATACTCATGATGCACAGACATATATGCAGGCAAAACACCCAGACACATAAAATAAAATAATTTTAAAAATTAAAAAAATAACTTTTAGAAAGTCCTCCTTTATGTCTACACATCACTGGCTAGTCAAGAAGAGACTCCCGACCACATCGTCCTAAGGGACATTTCTTACCTTTGCACCCCATGGTTTCCCAAGTACCATTGTTGACATATTAGGAAAAGGATGCCTGACCTGATATTGAAACTAGAAGCCTCACCACCTTCTAACATAGGCTATTGCTCTTGGTTCTTGAATGGTTCATCTGGTCATCTTCAATCACCAGGATTTTTAATAGACCAGCTACACAACTTTGTCTAAGCTACCTACCCTCCTTGATGTCATCATACACACACACACACACACACACACACACACACACACACACACACACACACACGTGTTATTTGTAATAATAGAACCAACATGTATTTTGAAGGCTTGCAGGGAGCATCTCATGAGCATCAATCTCATGATGAAGATTCAAGTCGGGCAGGAAACGAGTCTTAAATGTTTCCTATGTGCTCGTTTCTTGGCTCCTCTAGAGAACAACACATGTAGAAAAGCGGGTTGCCGTGTCTGGAAGGCAAAGGCTATCTCTTTCTTTGGGAAAGCATCTTAGTTACAGACCCTATGAGAAACCACGGGGCGTGTGTCTTCAAAGCATAAGAGGGCGGGGCACTGCCTACCAATCTGCCCTCCCCCAAGCCCCGATTGGTGGAGGGATTCCTCCAGGCACACAGCCTCTGCTGCAATTCTTGCAATTACCGCAAACATTGAAGGGACACAGGCTTGAGAGGAAGTCCAGACACAACAACAGTAAAGGCTGTTGAAGTGAGTTTAAATGCTCTTGGCATGCATGCCAACCATCGTGCCATTGCTGAAGCTGAGTGTGTGGCTAGCATAGGAGATGGCTGGCTCTGGGGAAGGATGTTCTGCTCCTGTTCAGATAGTGCCGTCCCATAACTCCCGGCCTACAGACGGCTCGTGGCCCAGGCTTAGGCCATAAACCATAAGACGCCTGACCATTTCACCAACCCTGCTTCTAAGCGGATAGGACATAGCCCTGGTCCTCTTATCCCAACAACGGGAAGAGGGTGACAGTGAAATATGTCACCTGGGTGATAGTGGGGTAGAAGGACATTTGGTACCTTGACTCTAAATGCCTAATATAAAACTTTCTATTTACTTGAGGAAATAAATGTCTAAGTTGGGTTCTTGCTGCCTGTCATACCCCTCCCTCTGCCCAAATCATAATTGACTTCCTAAGCATTCACAAAGTCGTCCCAGCATACAGATTGGTAGTGACTGTAAGAAGCCAAGGACAACCCAAGACCACTCAGATTGGCTCATAGCATATCTTCAACAACCTTTGATTCACTCCTCTAAGAGATTCCATGTTAGAGAAGAGCATCCTGACAGTAGCCCAGGTCAGAGCTGGCAGTGGGCAGCCTTGACTGGGCATTGTACACTTTGCTGGTGCTGAGGTCCTGGGAGACGCTCCTCCTATGCAGATCTGGCTCACCATGCTGTGGGGACAGAGAGGAGAATGCTGGCACTCTGCTCACTCTCCCCATCTGGGACCCTAGCCCATGGAATGGGTGCCACTCATATTCAGGGTGGGTCTTCCCTAGGGTCTCTAGAGACACCCTCACAGACACTCCCAGAGGTGTGTTTCTGAGGCTCTGAGATAACCTAGGGAATTATAATGCAGAAACTAGTTAAGCAGTGTGGTTAAGAGTTAAAGGAAACCAGCAAGGGGTTATGAAACACCCTTGGGGCTAACAATAGCAAGATCTATTAACCCCTCCCTCCAGGGATAAGGGGAGGAGTTGTCTAGCCGTAGTATAGCCTAAGGGTACATCTGTCCACCTGTCCAGGCAACGACTGCAACCTGATGGAAGTCCTAGGAAGTTAAGAGCTCTGGCTTCCTTTTCTCCTGCCAGGCAATCCCCAGAGGCAGAGCCCCATCAATAATCAATATCCAGGGGAGCCTACTGCTGTCACCTGCATGCTCCTGGGCACACTGAGATGCAGCCAACAAAGGATCCGGTAAGGCAAATAGCGACTGTTTGAGCTCAGCCATCATGAATTTATTTGTGTGGTCTCCTCACTGCCCTGTCCTGGAGCAGGAACCCGAGGGCCTGGGTAGTGCTGTCAGTGAGGGTTCTAATCTTCCCCGCGAAGGGCACACGTGCTAAAAGTGGTTGGGAGTTGTGATCGATTTATCTGTTTCTTCATGCTTTTTCTACTTAATCCACTTTAAACGATTTTTGTGGATTTGGGGCAGGAAGCAAAGACAAGAAATCAATCACCTTTGTCTTTCACAGCATGGAGTTGAGAGCTGTTTCAATCTCTTCTTGGAGTAACCAGTGTGTGGTCTGGGACAGCCATTGCTACCTAGGTCCTTTATATCTCCCAGTCATTCTGTGTCCTTGGGGCTATGCCCCTCCAGGACACCCTTGTTATTCCCTGAGCAGCAGCAGCAGCAGCAGCAGCAGCACCAGCACCAGCAGCAGCAGCACCAGCAGCACCAGCAGCACCAGCACCAGCAACACCAGCAGCAGCACTAGTAGCAATAGGCAGAGCATGGATACCCTTACTTTTCCCATCTGTGACATGGAAAGCAAGTCTTTCCAGGGAACCTAAGCAGAGGGGAGAACTCCATGGGATCCTTCTTAAGACTTTACAAGACATTGTGAATATGATACATAGAATCTTGCTGCTTTGTGGGATTTCTAGGAAGGTGTTTGTAAAATGTGTTAGAGCAACAGTGCCACTTGGTGGTTATTACTCTCATTGCATAGCATGTCCATTCCCCACCCTTTGTTTCTACCTTAACATTCCATTTATTTTGTTTCATTCTGTGTATCAATATAAAGAAAGGTTGGAGACTTTCATTTACTATGCTAGTGAGATGCCAGATCCTTACAGGGTCCCAGAGTGCCATCCCAGAGCAACAAGTTGCATCCTGAGGGAGACCAAAGTTGATGGACAGGAAATTTGACTAGGGGTTGCTTGGCGTGTCCACCCATCAGTTTTATTAGGTCCACCCCCGCTCCCCCCAAGGTTCTGGGATCCCTCAGCTTAAGAGAACCTTTGGCCAGCTAGCAGGGGATGGTAGAGCAGACTCACATACACTTAAGGGTCCTTTTTCCTTAGAGTTGATCTCCCTGGCTTGTTTTAGTGGAATCCTAGTGTAGTGGCTTTTCCCTACTCCAGAGTCCTTGCTTTGTCAGAATGCAACCCTCAGTGACAGCATGCATGCTTCTAGTGACAGTCTCTTCCTTCTCCAGTCACCCAAAGGCTGGACCCTTGTCTCCTCTTACAGAAGGTACTTAGAGGCAGCTTTTACTAAAACTGTTGACTCCTCACTCGGGCCAACAAGATAACTAAGAGCAGGATGAATACCTGACATTTATACCTTCATTTCACATCCATCTCCCTTGTTTGAAAACTCTGGGTCAGACTTCTGCTTAACTCAGTGTGCAGGCATGTCAGTCCCTCAAGGAGTGTCCATATAAAAACTGGTGACACCTAACCAGTCTCAAGACAGAAGGTACAGATGTGAGTTTATCCAGCAGTCAGCTCTCACAATGTCCTATTCTAGACGCCAGACAGGATTCACAGGTCTCTCTCAACATTGGCCAAACTTGCAAGTCACCTCAGATTCCAGGAAGAGTAGAACCCTGTAGGTTAGACACCTTATCATGAGATTACCGTCAAGCAGGAACCTTATGGGAGCTGGCTTGTCTCCTTAAGCAAGAAGGGCTTCTTTGAACCCCTCTGCAGACACAGAGCAGATACAATGATCAACCAGATGTACCTAGCCAGGACTGTTAAGTTATACAAACCTCTGTCCTTCTGCCTCACTCACCCTCAGTTTAAATCTAAAGCTCACATTGATATCCTAAAGATAGATGGACATGGGGTCACCAAACGTTGTCTGTTCTTCCCAGCACAACTCCTGTAGGATCTTCCTTCTCTGTCCTTCAAGGCTCCTCACTTTGATTCGATTTGATCAAGTGACAGCATCAACTGTTGGGACTCTCTTGTCATAATAACCACTGTTGGCCTGGAATTTACAAAGCAGAGCCTGTAAGGGAACAGGTAGGGACTCTGGCCAAGCTCTGAATAGGTCCTGTGGCTCTGGCTCTGGCTCTGGCTCTGATCCTTCCTGCCCTCAAGTTGCCATACTCATATTCTGGTGGCCACTGCTGTGGCTTCCCCCCCCCACTCCTCACAGTGCTTTTGACAATCAAACCCACCAAAATAAAGTTAACTTGCTGATATCTTCCTGAATTCAAACCCTACATTTTTCCTCCTGTGGCTGGAGGACTTCACCATCCCACATTTTGGGGTTACTGGATGATCATGAAAGGATAGACAAACTTATTGATTTTTTTTTTTTTTTTTGGTTTTTTGAGACAGGGTTTCTCTGTATAGCCTTGGCTGTCCTGGAACTTACTCTGTGGACCAGGCTGGCCTTGAACTCAGAAATCTGCCTGTCTCTGCCTCCCAAGTGCTGGGATTAAAGGTGTGTACCACCACTGCCCAGCAGCTTATTGTTTTTTAAAAGACTTTTTATTTTATTTTATTTTATTTTATTTTATTTTATTTTATTTTATGGCTACCTATGCATGTCTGCACATTGGTATGTGTATGTGAGCAGAGGTGCCTGCAGAGGCCAGAGGAGTTAGATCTTGTAGAGCTGGAGTTACAGGCTCTCGTGAGGGGCCCAGCATGGATCCTGGGAGACCATCCTTTGCAAGAGCAGTAAGCACTCTTAACCATGGAAATCCCTCTCTATCCCACATTCTTTACTTTTTAAACGATTTATTTTATGTGTATGAGTGTTTTTCCTGTGCATATGTATGTATACTTTCTGGTGCTTGTAGAGGACAGAAGTGTTCATTGGGTTCTCTGGAACTGGAGTTATGGATGGTCGTGAGTGTTGGACTTTATCCCTCTGGAAGAGGAGCAAGTGCTCTTAATCCCTGAGCCATCTCCTTAGCCCTTGATTTTACTTTTTTTAAAAAAAAGTATTTTATATATGTGAATACACTGTAGCTGTCTTCAGACACACCAGAAGAAGGTATCAGATTCCATTACAGATGGTTGTGAGCCACCATGTGGTTGCTGGGAATCGAACTCAGGACCTCTGGTAGAACAGTTGGAGCTCTTAACCACTGAGCCAACTCTCCAGCCCCTTGGTTTTACTTTTAAGTGTCAATTTACATACATGTATGTATACAGATATATAGGTAAGTGACAGGTTTAGGAATGTAGCATCATGGCCTTTCATCTGTAAACATTAGAAAGCTTGAGTCCAAGGTTACAATATTAGTGCAAAAACATGTGCCCACGTTTTCCTAGAGTCCAGGAATCATTTGCTGTCTTTATAAGCAAACTGAGCCTCGTGCTTTAGAAGGAGCATTGGTTTGAAAAAGTCTGGACTAACAGGTGCCTGAGGGTGGAGGATCTTAGCAACCACAAAGGATCTAAGAAACTGGCCATTTGTGCCTGCACCCCAACTGGAGAAGGGCTGAACTGTGCTTCCAATGAAGGGTGTTATTAGTTTAAATTTAATAAGAAGTATATTGTGATGCAGCATTATGTATAACATAAACATATTATTACATACATGTTCACAATATATATGCTTATGTGTGTAATGTGTATTGTGACATATTATATAATTAATGTATTATATAATATACCATATTAAATATTAACATCAATAACCATATTAATATTAGTCATTATTATGGGCATACTTTAGCTTTACATATTTATGTTATATGATATATTTATATAATATATAAAATGTTAACATGATTGACAATAATAATCAGTATATGACAGTCTCTATAATATCATGCTTAAATAATTAAATAATATCATGTGTAAATTACTCTCTATTAAATAAAATTTAAAATTCAATTTCTAACAGGTGACTGGTGCTGGTACAGTTCAAAGGTCATTTCCATCCTACAGGAAGTTGGACTGGGAAATGCAGCCCTAAAGTTTGCCCAGTGCCTTCTGGCTGTTGGAGGTTGACTTGGCATACCCCTCTGTAAGCAATGGGGGTGTTTTTCTGAGGCCATAGCATATAGATAATGTATACGTTTGATGTATTACAGCTTCTGCACTTTTGATCAGTTGTCATCCACCAAAGCAGAGAAGCTTCTGGAAACGTGCCTCCGATTTTGTGTGGGAAACATCTAGAGGCTCCGCAGCTCTACCGTGGCTCCTCTGTGGGAGGGAGCCTTGAGCAGGGATCCCTAGCGGGTTAGGGCCTGTGACCTCACTGGCGGGAGAGGAAAGATGAGCCAGCACTCTATAGGAAAGCCTTTATTCCCCTTCAGTGATCCCTTTGGCCACAAGGTTAACCCTCTTCTGGCACATTGAGCTTCTCCTTCACCCCACAGGCCACCACAGCGAAGAAGAACTCGGGGAAGAAGGTGCGGATGAACACGGCAGCCTTGGGGATCGGGTTGGCCATGAACACCTCTTGCTTCTTCCTCCGCACTGTCCGCATCACTTCCTCAGCCACCTCCACTGGGTGCACGCCGTAGGCCAGCTTCCTGCAAAAGACTGGAAGCACAAGCCAGGCCGGCCATGGCGTTCAAATCCCCTGACTACAAAGATGCTTGCATGCATATTTAGCGTCATGGTGTACTAACACTCTACCAACCTCTGATCTCAGCTCTGGGGGTAACACTTCACCCTCCAACCATTGCTGCTTGGTCTACTACCTCCTTTATTCCTCAGTACCTTCATAGTGACGGGGATAGGGACGACGTAAGGCAATAAGAAAGCAAAGGAAGGCCTGTCATTTTCTGGTGAAGCTGTGCTTGCCCAGGACCGCTGGCATTCCTTGCTCTGTCCTCCAGCTCAGTTATTTTGGTGTCTTAATGCAGACCTCAAGTTTTGGGTGAAGGGCAGCATCCTTCATTAGAGTATTCTAGAATAATTAGCCTTCTCTGTGGGCTATAACCTTTTCCCCAGTTTTCTAAAGGGAAAAAGGGAAATGGGGCCAGCTTTATGAAGGGCTTGCCTCTGAGCTGGGGTACAGGCTGTCCTGGCTGGAGAAGCTTAGTCGCCATGTGGAGCTGCCTTTTCAGAAAGGGTGCAGGGTGGTTCTTAAAGCCCATGTGCGGGTTGTTAAGTCTGGGAAAAGCTGTTGAGCAGGGTGAGTGTCTAGCTCAGCCAAGGTCTTCTGGCTGCAGCTTTGGGGTGCTGTCTACATGGTACTGGAGACCAAAAGATTTAGCTTCTTCACCCCCAGACTCAGGGTTCTCCTCTGAACTCTTACATTTACAAATGGATGTCTCCCAGTTTCTCTGCTCAGGATAAGCATGGTAGGATCTGATGAAAGTTGGGCTCACGGTGCTGACCACAACGTCGTATTCCTCAACCTCGGCTCTGAGGCAGTCAAAGAAACCCATGACGGCATGCTTGGAGGCTGCATCTGGAAGAAAGACCAGCCAGAGATGTGTACAGGAAGGGATTCCGCCCTGCTTCCCTGGGGTTGCACTTTAGACAAGAGGGCAGACAGCTCAAGGCTGAAAGCGACCTGCAGACTCCCTGGGTTAGACTGTTACAACTAATTCATCCACTGTCTCACTGGATCTCTGCCCCTGTTGTGTGACTTGCTGTCTCTTCAATTTAATCCATCCCTCAAGATCCATAGGTTCCCCAACCATGGACTGAAATACTCAGAAAAATAATTGTATGTCTATTAAATGCACACAGACTTTCTTCTAATCCTTGTTCCCTAGACAGGACACTGAAGCAACTTCTCCATAGCTGTGTTAGGGAGTTCTCACAATCCAGAGATGATGGGAAGTATGTGGGAGGGTGTATGCTAAGCAAATAGTGCAGCTAAGGGGGATGGTGGGGGCTAGAACCACTATGCTGAGAGTCCATTGTGAAAAGACAGAGGAGCCATTGTGTCTACTCTATGAAGAGGAAAGAAGAAGCTGAGCGGTCACGTGATGACACTAGGTTCCACAGCCAAAGGTGGAAAAGCATCGACTAGAATCCTAGCCTCTTGTCTCCTATGCCTC
Source organism: Mastomys coucha (assembly GCF_008632895.1). Lineage (NCBI taxonomy): Eukaryota > Metazoa > Chordata > Mammalia > Rodentia > Muridae > Mastomys > Mastomys coucha. The sequence continues at coordinate 63,031,863 of NW_022196911.1, read as the reverse complement.
TGTAGGATCCTGGCCTCCTATCTCCTTTACCTCGGTAAGATCCTGGCCTTTTATCTCCTGTGCCTCAGTAGAAACACCCTCAGAGCTCACACAGTAGGACTACCCTCAGAGCTCATAGTAGGACCACCCTCAGACCTCACAGAACACCCAGTTCTACTTTCATGAACACAGGAAAGTTTAAAGCAAGGGCACATCTTTATACTGCTAAGAGGGCTGAAATCTAGATGAACCATCACAAGTGATGGCGAGTAGAGGAGAAATCAGAACCCTTATGGCATGCTGGTGGGAATGCTAAGGGTGTGTCTGCTTTGGAAGTAGGCTTGGAGTTTCTTAAACATTTAACTATAATTCTTCTTCTAGGTTTGCACCGGGGAGAAATGAAGCCTTGTTCTCACAGAAAGGATTCATGCATGTTCATAGGAGCATTATTCATAATTCCAAAGTGGACTCACTAAATAGCTATCAATAGAAGGACAAATAAATAACCTGGTACATCCAAGCAAGGCAGTATTTACCATCATTTGAAAGAAATGTGGATGCATGCTACCACATGGTGCTACAAATAAGAGGCAGTAATGGTCTGCCATGGGGAGGCGTTCAAGAAGCTCCCCCCATCAGAGGATATATAAAGTGAACTGATATATACAGTTCCTGCGGTGCTGTAACCACTTATGAGTTATCCACGTTCCTATAAGGTAACTCGTCACCCAGCTCCTGTCTCAGCACCAGTGAAACTCTTTGGTTCGTCAAGCTTGACTTGGGTAGAACTATTTCTTGTGTCTATCGTTGGCTCTTTATCAGGGTGAGTAGCTACTTGTTCATCTCTCCCAGGAAAAATAAACACAACAGGGACATTAAAAAGGTGGGACTGCTACCACACTGACTCCTGAAAGATCCTGGGAATACACCCCTACAGTTTCCTCCACATACATCTCCCTTTCAGGGCTTCCCATCTCCTGGGATTCTCCGTGGCGATAAGTATGCCATGGATAAACCTCTTTGGCTATGACACTGCTACTGTACAAAGCTCCGCCCCTCGGTTCTGCTCCCTTTCTTCCCCCACCCCCTTTTCTCAGAGGAAGCCCCTCATCCTCCTGCTTTGTGATGTGTATGCTTCTTGTTCCCAAACAAGTCTTTGGGAACCACTTCGTAGAAGAAGAAGTGTTTGAGCCAGGGCTGTAACATGTATGTAAGAGTGTGACTATCGTGTCAGCTATATTACATTGATGCTGCATATGTCTTTGCACCTGTGGCACTGAACTTTGGGAGGAGAGGGATTTTTGTCTATTACATCCCCAAATCTCCCAGGGAACTGAGACATGAAAGGACCCCCACCAGACCCATCTCATCACTGGATGAGACAGACACCCTTTACCTCATGTGGTCCCTTAGCATAGTCTAGACTTAACAGTGCTTGCCCTGAGACCTTTTTTTTTCCATTTTTAAAAAATTATTTATTTTTAATTTTTGTCTTAGTGACTTACAAGCTGTGCGGAATGGGATTCCAAACTTTGCTTGGATGTTGTTCACTAACACGATCTGGCCTGTCCTCCTGGAGATCATGTTGGGAAGCAGAACTAGAAAATACAAGGAGTCCCAGTTAGAAATCTGAGACTGACAGGTCATAGAGGCAGATCCCCACCCCAACCCCCACTGTTACCCATGTTTCTGCTACCTCGTCATCAGCTATTAGACTATAAGGGACAGAGATAGAGGTGGCCCCAGGAAGTCATTTGATCCAGTGTTTCCAAGAGAGACCAGTTGGCTGGCACACTGCTGGGTGGTATAAAATGACCCAGCACTGTACTCGTTAAGTGATACAGAATTTGATAGTAAGTAAGCGCCGCCCACCCTCCCTTCTCTGACTGGCAAGTCCACTTCTTCACTGGCATTACAGTCTACTTCTTCAGGAATCTGGAGTAGTATACTGATGACCAGCTGAGACATCCAGCCTGTGGACTGAGCAACTACTGAGTATTTGGACTTTCTGTTGGTAAACAGCCATTGCTAGATTAGCTGGATCCCAGCCTGTAAGCCACTCTAATAAATCACACACACACACACACACACATATATACATATACACATATACTCATGTATATGTATACATATATTCCATAAGTTTTCTTCCTTAGAGAACTTGGCTGATCCATTGGTCCTGGCCTTCCTCAGATTTCTCTTTTCCTTCCTCACTTATTGTCACTGAATGGCCTGTCGAGGTTGATGGAGTGTCATGCCTTTGATGGGCCTGCTTGGATGGCAACAAGGATGGGGCTGGGGAAAAACTCCCCTTTCTCTTTTAGTTGAGACAGAATCTCACTATGTGGTCCAGCCTGGCTTCAAACTGGCAATCCTCCTGCCTCAGTTCCATGAGCCCTGGGAATATAGGTATTTGCCACCATGCATGGTTGGAAATGTGTTATTTCTGGGAGTGCAATTCTAGAAGCACTGCCAAGTCATCTTTCTACCTCAGGTGCTTCATTCCCTCTGTCTTGGAGACCCATTCCTGGAGGCCCAAGCATGGGAGCCAGGTGACCGGAGGACATGCCTTCCCAGCCTCAGCTAGGGCACCTGGTCCTCACATAGATATAAGTTTCATGCCCTTGCTGTCCCTCAAGTCTGCTGTGAAACAATACAGGTTTTAGAGTGGAAAGATTAATTTGGGATTCTCTTCAGTGGCCATCTCCCACCCTAACCAAGACTGCAGGACTGAGTTTGAACTTAGCTATGGAAAATCTCTATCTGGATGTCTTCTAGGCCCTCCAACAGGCCCTTTTGGGGGCTACTGTAAAGGGACACACATTAATGCTTCTCCTCTTTTGATGAAGAGGTCAAAGGTATACTGAGTTGTTTGTAGTTGAGCACTAGTCTCTCTCTCTCTCTCTCTCTCTCTCTCTCTCTCTCTCTCTCTCTCTCCATGTGTGTGTTCTCTCTGCACATGTGTGTTCAATTGTGAATGCACACATGGAGGCCAGAGGTTGACTTCAAGTGTCTTCTTTGACTCCTCTTATTCTTTGAGACAGGATCTGATCTGTCATTGAACCTGAATCTTGCTGTTTTGACTAGACTGGCTAGCCAGCAAGCTCCTGGGATCCTCTGATCTGCCTGCTGTCCTAGAGCAGAGCTTACAGTCATTGTGCCACCATACCTGGCTTTTATGTGATGCTGGGAATCTGGCCCACATGTTTTCAGAAGACCAGCACTTTATCCATCTCCCAGCCCCATCTTCTTCATTTCTGAAGACAGAACCTTTGACTGATTATCATGCTTAAAGAAGAGCAGCTATAAGACTTATGCAGTGAAGCACAGGCAAAAGCTGAAGATAGTGGTCCAGAGAGACAGACTCACTGGGGAGAGGTATTGGGCAAGGAGCAGAGTTTCATAGCAAAGCAAGAGTATATCAGTAAGACACTTCCTTTTGTGACCAACAACTTCCTTTTGTGACCTCCAGTGGGGACCTGAAAGCTTTCAGTGCTCAGATTAAGACCTTTCTTGGATCTGTCCAGAACCAGATGGCCACCTGGTGGTACCACAGGTCTTCCCATAGAATCTGGTGGTCCACAGGCCCAGAGGAAAAATGAAACTCACAGGACCTTTGGTGAAAGTGATGGGTCCAAAGTAGTTGGCATCCATGATCTTTTTGTCAAGCTCCAGAGAAATCTTATGGGCAGGCCCCTTTACTTTCACACTGGCATTGTTGATGAGGATGTCCACACAGCCGTAGCAGTCCAGGACCTCTTTGGCCACATCTTGAACACAGCTAATATCTGAGAGATCCAGGAGGACCAGTTTGGGGGTGAATGTCTGCTGGAGCAAGGAGAGAGTCAAGACATGTTTGGGATTACCTCCTTGGAGATGTTGGGGGACTTCAATCAAACAGCATAGAATCAAAGTCATAGAATAAGTAGAGGAACAAAACCAAGACCAAGGGGAAGACGTAAAACAACTCTGGGATGAAGGAGATTGCTGGAGAATCTAGTTTTGGAGACCAGCAATTAGGTGTGAAGATACAGTTGTTTGAACTTGTCGCCAGGACTTCTCAGCTGATAAAACCATTCTTGACAACTAGGCAACTCTTTGGAAACTAAGAATTGACTCCAGTCCTAGCATCATAACTTTGAATACTACTGGTTTCTTTTGAAAATTGCTTCCCTATTTGTTTTATAAGATACAGGAAGATTCAGCCATTGGCCATTGGCAGGCACCCCTTGATCTGGATCAAAATTTTGTATTCCATACAGTGCTTTGGAAGCATCTGTTACGTGCTAGGAGCTGAACTCAGTTCTGGACATCCTCAAGATGTTACAGGTTTAGAAGTAAGGATGGGGACAGTGCTTGGTAGTACCCTGGAGTCAAGGCAACTTTTGCCAAATGTTAGCTCTGATATACACCCTTGAAGAGAAGGTTCCCATTGTGGGTCATGTATGTTTGGGAAATATTCACCAATCTCTAAGTTCTTTGGGGGAAATCCACACTAGCATTTCAATGGTTCTGAAAAATCCTACAGTAAAGAAACTGAGACAGGCTGGATTGGAAGCCAGTATTTCCCACAACTTGGTTTTGACTCCAAACCTAATAACATCCCAAGAAAGGTTCCATGTAGTATTCTGTGTAGTTCTAGTTGATCCATCTCCTCACATGCCAGGGTTGGCTCTGAATTCCTTTGAGTTGTTTGCAAACACCAACTTCAGTCTCAGGAGTAAGGAAATTTTTTTTTTCCCATTTAAATCCCAAGGATCACTGAAGGCAATGTCTCTAACCTGGATGGCTTAGGAGGGGCTTCCTTGATTTCTTCCATGAACCTATGCCTTGTGTTGTTTGTTTGTCTTAATGTGAGCTGCACTTATAGTCACAACTCACTGCTGGGACATTGCTAACTGTGTTATTTATAAGTCTGACTAACAGACTTGGGGGATCAATGCCCAAGTTTCACCCTGATCAAAATAAGCCTTTTGTTGGGCAGACAGGCCTCTGTCAGGGTCAGTGCCATCAGCTCTGATTTCTCCAAAGCCACTGTCACATTTCCCTGGAACTACCCCTAACAATGATGAGGCTCGGGGTATCCAGAGGTTCCTCAGGCTGTGTGGAGAGAGTCTTACCTTGCTGGGGTCAGCCACGCTGGTCAAGGCAGCGTAGAGGCTCTCCAGTCCCTCCCAATTCTTTCCACACAGCACCAGCCTTGCTCCACCTGCATGGAACACCCGAGCACATTCTGTGGAGGAGAGAGAAGAGAGGCAGAGTGTACTTTGTGAATGGAGCTGTAGAAGGGAGTTCCTGTCTTAAGATCTCCCGACGTCTAAACATTCTGATGTTTCATCCATCACCATGAGCTCCTCCTCCAGGTTTAGGGGTGCTCAGGATTGAACCCCAACCTTGCTTTGTGTTTTGCGAGTGCTCCAGCACCGAGCTGTACCCCAGGCTAGGATGGTTTGGTTGTGTGCTGTGTTTTTTCTCTTCTCTTCTCTTCTCTTCTCTTCTCTTCTCTTCTCTTCTCTTCTCTTCTCTTCTCTTC
>NW_022196911.1:63021030-63026328 GCF_008632895.1 Mastomys coucha | reverse complement strand
TCCTGGAACTCACTCTGTAGACCAGGCTGGCCTCGAACTCAGAGATCCGCTTGCCTCTGCCTCCCAAGGGTAGAGATTACAGGCGTGCGCCACCACTGCCCTGCATATGCTGTGTTTCTAGCCTCAGCTTGATAGCTTCTGTGGAGGGAAGCTCACAGCAGGGAGCAACAAGTCCCTGCTTTGTTGGGTAGTTCTGATAATAAAAATTTCTTTTTTTCCTTTTTTTAAAAAAATTAATTGATTAATTCTTTTACACTCCATATTTTATTTCTGTCTCCCCCATCTACCCTTGGACTGTTCCACATCCCATACCTCCTCTCCACCCCATGTCTCCACATGGATGCTCCCATCCCCCACTCCACCTGACCTCTAAACTCCTTGGAGCCTCCAGTCTCTTGAGCATTAGGTGCATCATCTCTTGAAAATTTCTTATGGAATGGAAAGATGACTCTGTCACTAGCCTTTGAGACCACAGCCTTAGGGACATCTCAACCTATAGATATTGGTAAGAGCTACCATGTTAGTTCAGACCAAATACCACCCAGCCCTCCATATTTCCTCTGTGGATAGAGATCCTAATCAAGGGTCTCTGCTTACAAGACCCCTCTACACAAAGAACTGAAGGCAACTAAGTCAAGCTAGAACAGGAGAGGTGACTTTCCCCAGGGAAGAACACACTCATAGGTTGCCTAGTGCCAAATGGTCATCCCTGAAAACATACATGCCAATAACATTATATGGACTCAAAAGGCAATATATATATATATATGTATATTTATGTATATGACTACACTGTAGCTGTCTTCAGATACATCAGAAGAAGGCATCGGATCCCATTACAGATGGCTGTGAGCCATCAAGTAGTTGCTGGGAATTGAACTCAGGATCTCTGAAGAGTAGTCAGTACTTTTAACTGTTGAGCCATTTCTCCAGTCTCAAAAGGTTATATTTATATACATGAATATACGAAATACACATATGCTTGCAATAACATGAAGAAGAGGCCATGAATTTGAAAAAGAGTAGGAGGGGCATATGGGAGGGCTTGGGGTGAGGAGAGGGAGAGATGTAATAAAATTACAATTGCAAAAATAAACGAAAAGAAAAATAAAGGTGATGTTGTTTTACACTCCACTCTGAACTAATTCCTGATTAATTTGATATAAGCCTTTCCTTAATTTTTTAACATTATTTATTTATTTATTTAGTATACAAGTTTGTATGTATTGTCATGTGCATGCCAAGGCACATATGTGGAGGTCAGAGAACAACCCGAGGTAGTCTGTTATCTCTTCCACCACATGGATTCCAGGGATTGAGCTTAGGTCACCAGACTTAATGGCAAGTTCCTTTACCCCCTGAGCCATCTCTAGGGCAATACCTGGTAGATACATGATATTCATATGTAACAATATCTTGATACTTTAAAGCTGTAAAAGCACATGTGTTCAGACAGTTTATTTGTTCTAGGGATGATTGAGAGAGACATCCATGTATTTGCTCAGTTAATTGTTTTGTTTTGTTTTGCTTTCAAGACAAGGTTTCTGTGTGTAGTCCTGGCCGTCTTGGAACTCACTCTGTAGACCAGGCTGGCCTCTGCCTCCCAAGCGCTGGGATTAAAGGCGTGCGCCACCACCGCCCGGCCTCAGTTAATTCTTACTGTGGTCATTCAGGGGAGGGTCTCGCCTAGGCTGGGTCTTCTAAAGCAGCAGTTGATATGGAGTCTGAACCCCTGTAGAGCTGCGTGAGAGCCTTTGCACACTTTTGGTTCATCAACCGCATCGTCCTCTCAGAGAAGTGCTTTGACGGCAGCACTCCTCCACAAGGTGGCACCCATGGGCACAGGATAAGAGACTTAGAAGCCAGCATTCACAGAAGGATGGATGCACATAGAGGAGTGCACCAAGCAAGCACTAGATGGGACAGAGGCCCTGAAAGCACTCACACGAGTGTAGCATCTGGTGTTGGCTCATTTTGTACCAGGAAGTTGTGGACCTTGGTTGACTGCAGACACTTAAGGACAGCCCAGTAAACTGAGTGTTCACCAGAGACTCTGTGTGTGTGTGTGTGTGTTTAAATTATTCTCTTATACATTACATCCTGGCAACAGTTTCCCCTCCCTCAACTCCTTTCAGTCTCTTCTCCAACCTTCTCTCTCTCCCAGATCCACTCCTCCAATTACTCCTCAAAAAAACAAAAACAAAAACAAAAAACCAAAAAACCAAAACAAAAAAAACCCCACCAGGCCTCCCAGGACAATCAATTAAACATGGCTCAACAAGTTACAGTGAGACTAGGCACAAACCTTTTATATCAAGGCTGAATGAGGCAACCCAGTAGGAGGAGAAGAAGGGTCCCATGTGCTGGCAAATGAGTCAGAGACACCCTCCACTCTCGTGCTTGGGAGTTCCACAAGAACCTATACAATCATAAGGTATATGCAGAAGACGTAGTTCAGATCCATACAAGGACTGTGTTTATTGCTTCAATCTCTGTGAGCCCTTATGTGCCCTGCTTAGTTGACCCTGTGGGCCATGTTCTCATGGTGCCCTTGACCTGTCTGGTTCCAACAATCCTTTCTCCCCTTCTTCTGCAGGGTTCCCTGGAGCTGGCTTGTGTTTGGCTGTGGGTATTTGCATCTGCTCCCTTCAGTTGCTGGATGATGCCTCTCTTCTGAGTTGGGCTAGGCACTGGTCTATGAGTATAGCAGACTATCATTAGGAGTAATTTCATTAACTTTTTTTTTAAGGTTTTACATTTTTTTTTTTTTTTTTTTTTTTTTTTTTTTTGGTTTTTCAAGACAGGGTTTCTCTGTGTAGCCCTGGCTATCCTGGAACTCACTCTGTAGATCAGGCTGGCCTCGAACTCAGAAATCTGCCTGCCTCTGCTTCCCAAGTGCTAGGATTAAAGGCGTGTGCCACCACCTCCCGGCCGAGGTTTTACATCTTAAGCACAGCAGCTCTCAGCGACGGTGTGGTTGTGGGAATTTGCTCCTGTAGACATAGCAGCTTGACACAAGCAGAGAGGAGGAGGTCAGCTAAACAGGACAGATCCTGGGGTTTCCTAAATGGGCATCTCAGACCGGGGTTTATGGTACTGGAGAGAACCAAGATGCCGGATGATGCAAAGAGAAGCGGGCACAAAGGTCAAAGGGTTGCTGGGGAAGAAAGGGAGGTTGCACTGTTCTTGGATCTCAGCGGGAACCAAAAACAGGTGCACTGGCCAGGAGTGTGGCTCAGTGGCAAAGCGCTTGCCTAGTTAAGACGTGGGAAGACCAGAGGTTGGTCTTAGCACTGGAAAAGATAAACTAAAGACAGATGCATTGAAAGTAACGGAGGGAGTGGGAAGGAGGAAGTGGTAGCTCCTGACTGAGGGAACCAAGAGCCTACTGCATACCAAGGTCCTCTTGAGTTGTTAGGTGTTCAGGGAAAGACGGTTTCTCTCAGTTTAGGTGTCTTATTAAGAAAGGAGGTGGGGGATGAAGAGATGGCTCAATAGTCAAGGGTACATAAACTGCTCTTGGAATGGACCTGTGTTCAAACCCAAGTGTGTCCCATCACCCATGTCAGGTGGCTCCCAATCACCTGAAGTTCCAGCCACAGGGGATCTGATAACCCTCCCCTAGACTGCCTGGGATACCTATGCTCACGTGTGCACCTTATCATATACACAACATTAAAAATTGAGGATTAAAAATAGAAAAGAAAAGGAGACATCTGGGATGATTGTGAGTGACACAAAATTTAAAAGATATCACTTATTCTCTGTGTCAATTTGATGCAGGAAATCAAGACCCCAGTAGGTTTTAGAAAGTGACAGAGTGATTCTAAAGTCTATATGGAATGACTTGCACACTTTAATTAGAAATGTGAAGAAAAAGGAAGACTATTGTGGTGATCCGAAGTGGCACTACTAGGAGGTGTGGCCTATTTGGAGGAAGTGTGTCGCTGTGCGGAGTGGGTTTTGAGACCCTCCACCTGGCTTCCTGGAAGCCAGTCTCTCCTGGTTGCCTTTGAATCAAGATGCAGAACTCTCAGCTCTTTCTCTAGTACCGTATTGGCCTGCATGCTGCCATGCTTCCTGCTATGATGATAATGAACCAAACCTCTGAAACTGTAAGCCAGCCCCAATTAAATGTTTGCCTTTCTAAGAGTTGCCTTGGTCATGGTGTCTCTTTATAACAATGGCCTAAGACAACTATCTTGAAAAATGTTAGCTACTAAAATAAAATATAAAGCTGCCAAAGCTAAAGCAAAATGTTAATAGTTCCAGCATAAGTAAGAACTATCGATTGAAATGATGAGAATTCAGTACCTGTATAATTGAGTTAATTTATTAAATAGGTGAGAAAACAATATATTATTAAAAAAAACATTTGAGAGCAGAGCTCGGCTGATGAGATGGCTCAATTAAAAGAGAGCACTGATCTTGCACAGGACCTGAGTTCTCAATACCTGTGTCAGCCAGCTCACAACCATCTGCAATTCTAGCTCCAGAGGATCACATGCCCTCTGCTGGCCTCCAAGGGCACTGCACTCACTTGCATATACCCCTCCCACATACACATAATTAAAAATAAAATGAATCTTTAAAAAATGTTATTTGGGGGCTGGAGAGATGGCTCAGAGATTAAGAGCGCTGGTTAGTCTTCCAGAGGTCTTGAGTTCCCAACAATCACACAATGGCTCATAACCATCTTTAATGAGATTTAGTGCCCTCTTCTGGTCTTCATTGCAGGGGACTGTTGTATACATAATAAATAAATAAATCTAAAAAACAAACTAACATAAAAAATAGTGTTTGAATGCCTACTTGGGAGGGGAAAAGCTAGTTGCATAATTTTATTTTTTTACATTCTTTTTTTTTATTAGATATTTTCTTTATTTACATGTACATTTCTCCATTCCCAGTTTCCCCTCCAAAAAACAAAGAAACAAACAAAAACAACAAAAACAAACCCTTGTTGCCTCCCCCCCCATGCCTGCAACCCCACCCTCTCCCACTTATTGGCCCTGGCATTCCCCTACACTGGGGCACAGAACTTTCACAGGGCCGAGCTCCTCTCCTCCTATTGATGATCAAATTGCAATCCTCTACTATACACATGCTGCCAGAACAATCAGACCCCTCCATGTGCAGTCCTTGGTTGGTAGTTGAGACCTTGGGAGCTCTGAGGGTACTAGTTAGTTCATATTATTGTTCGGCTGCAAACCCTTCAGCTCCATTGGTTCTTTCTCTAACTCCTTCATTGGGGACCCTGTACTCAGATCAATAGATGTCTGTGAGCCTCTACATCTG
>NW_022196911.1:63014364-63016190 GCF_008632895.1 Mastomys coucha | reverse complement strand
TTGCTGGTGGGATTGCAAACTGGTACAACCACTCTGGAAATCAGTTTAGCGGTTCCTCTGGAAATTGGGCATAATATTATAGTATACTAAGTAGTTAGATGTAAAAAGAGAATCACAAAAGAGCTAGAGACTGGCGGTGGTGGCGCACGCCTTTAATCCCTGCACTTAGGAGGCAGAGGCAGGCAGATTTCTGAGTTCGAGGCCAGCCTGGGCTACAGAGTGAGTTCTAGGACAGCCAGGGAGATCCAGAAAAACCAAAAAAAGAAAAAAAAAAGAGCTAGAGAGATGAATCTATTCTCTTATTGGGGAAGATCTTCAGTCCATGCCCCAACAAAACAAATTGTATCAGAACTAATTTATGGATTTTTATACTTATTTTTTACTTTTTTACAGAAAAGACATAAAGAACAAGCAAATTAAAAAAGTACTTATAATTTATGTCAACAAAGAGTTAATTTATTTGATATGCAAAGGACTTTTACAAATAAGAAGGGCTAACTGGGGCAGTGGTGGCACACGCCTTTAATTCCAGCACTTGAGAGGCAGAGGCAGGCGAATTTCTGAGTTTGAGGCCAGCCTGGTCTACTGAGTGAGTTCCAGGACAGCCAGGGCAACACAGAGAAACCCTGTCTTGAAAAACCAAAAAAAAAAAAGGGGGGGGCGTTAGCAAGATGGCTCAGTGGGTAAGGTCACTGACTGCTCTACTGAAGGTCCTGAGTTCAAATCCTAGCAACCACATGGTGGCTCACGACCACCTGTAACAAGATCTGACACCCTCTTCTGGTGTGTCTGAAGACAGCTACAGTGTACTTAATTATAATAATAAATAAACCTTTTTTTTTAAAAAAAGGACTAACTGGAAAAAAGTGCAGAAGACTAAGAGTCAATACCCATGACATGATAAAGAGATACAATTTAAGCCACACACTAATTTTGATCCATCAGATGACAAAGGACAAAACTGGCCTTAGTCTTAGTGTGGGGTGAACATTGGGCTTGGCTCACATTCACTCTAGTATCTGCATGAATTGCTACAGGTTTGGAGAAGAAAATGTTGGCTGTATCCTTAGAAGCACTTTGATTTAGCAATTTCATTTATGGATATTTCTCCTAAAGCAATCATTAAGAATGTCTGCTTAGATATAGCTATAGGATTGCTTATCCCAGTACCATGGCCAACAGTAAAACCCTGGACATAATTGCAAATGTCCCATATAATAGGAGGTTGGTTAAGTCAGAGTACATCAAGAACAACTATTTCCAAGTTGTTAAAACAGACGTTCCCCCCACCCCTAGAGCTCCCAGGGACTAAACCACCAACCAAAGAGTACACATGGAGGGACCCATGGCTCCAGCTGCATATGTAACAGAGGATGGCCTTATCTAGCATCAGTGGGAGGAGAGGCCCCTGGTCCTCTGAAGGCTGGATGCCCCAGTGTAGAGGAATGCTACGGCAGTAAGGACGGAGTGAGTGGGTGGGTCGGGGGAGCACCCTCATAGAAGCAGGGTGGTGGTGGAGTAAGGGGTTTGTGGAGGGGAAACTGGGAAAGGGGAATAAATATGTAAATAAATGTAAATAAATAAACTATTCAATAAAAAGAGATTTCACAAAAATGAATCTGTTGGTATGAAATTCATATTAAAGTATGTTTAAAACATAAGAGTTTTATAAACAGCTTATCAGGGGCTGGAGAGAGGGCTCAGTGGTTAAGGGTACTACTTACTACTCTTACAGTAGACTTGAGTTTCAGCTCCCAGCACCCATTTTGAGGGTGGATTATAAGAACCTGAACCTTGCCGGGCAGTGGTGGCACTTGGGAGGCAGA
>NW_022196911.1:62999793-63014354 GCF_008632895.1 Mastomys coucha | reverse complement strand
AGCTTCAGGCGATCTGATACCCTATTCTGGTCTCCTTGGATATCTGTACTCATGTGCAGGCACGCCCCTCCCCCATGAATGCACATAAATAAATCTTGTTTTAAAAGTGTGCCGAATCAAAGCTACAATTTGAATGGGTATATTTGTGTTTAAAGCAGGCTAGTACTGTGCGTATACACTGTTACTAGGGCATTAAGTTGGTAATTTCAGAGGCATTAAGATAAAATAGATATAAAATTTCAGGGTGAGTAGCTAGTCAAAGATGCATGCTTCCAAAGGAAATAACTGCTTTATGAAGTCATTCCTTTTGTCCTAAAATAAGACACAATGGATTAAGGAGGAGGAGGGAGGGAGGGAGGGAGGAGGAGGGCGGAAGGAAGAGGGGGGCTTGGGAGGCAGGCTTTTGAGGAGAGGACAGGATGAGCTTTTACTCATGGGCCAGGGTTGGGATATGCTTCCTCCCATCATCTCCAGGAGAAAAGGCTGCCATGGGTTCTTTGAGCAGCTTTTTAAGAGTTCCCTGAATGTGGGAACCCAGACCAGAAAGGTCTCTATGGTGTTGCCTACCCACAAACCAGGGCTCAAGGGAAGTAACACCGTGGGAGAAGTCTACGTGCCCCACATCCCAGAGGTGCACCTGGATACTTCAACAAACGCCTCTGAGGGACATAAAGGTGCCATTATAGAAAGAAAACAAACGCCTAGTTGCCTACCTTGCCCCAGTGCTGGGGTTGAAACCAGAGCCCAAACAAATACATTCTCACTGAGCTATACCACCAGCTATGTTCCCTGCCCATGTAGCTTAGAACCATCTTATAATGTGTCCCTCAGGTAAGCATGTGTCTTGCTCTCTTCTATGTCCCCATTCTGTTTCTTTTTCCCTAGAAAGGCCAGACATGATAGAAAGCTCAGGCCGTGGAGAGTGGGGGTGGGGAAAGAAAACAAGGAAAAGGAGCACACTGTTTATGAATCAGGTCTACTGGGGACTTGCCACAACAGAAGGATTGTGTTGAGTGTCTATAATCAGAAAGTCAGAAGACAGCCTAGCCTTTTTTTCTCCCTTCCAGAGTATCCCCTCTAGGCTGAATTGAATGGGATTGAAGTGTTCCACAGCACTCTTGGTCCCCTCCCACAGTAGTGACTGAGCGGTCAGCCTCACCAAGCAGCAGAAAGGAAACAAAGCCAAACATCCGCCCAGGATGCTTCCCAGCGAGGCAGTTCTATGCGTGTTTTATGTTTTATTATTTAAAAATTCACTCATTTTTCATAATTACGGTCTGACAATTATGGAATTTTTGACACTTGTTTTGGAGGGAGAAGGCCCAGCTGTGGTTGTGAGTGGCTGGAGGGGGTGAGGCAGCCGTGATGGCTACATTTCTCACATCAGTGCAATGGGGTTCAAAGAGTTTGAAGGAGTTTCCCATATTGCCACCTCTGCTGTGGGGTGGGAGGAATGAAGGTGTGACTCAAGAAGTCTGATGTCCAGGTCTGGGGATGCTGCTCTCCATGATAGTGGGGCATATCTGCAGGGTCTCACTAAGTTGTTCAGGTTGGTCTTGAACTTGCAATCCTCCTGCATCAGCCTCCCGAGTAGCTGGGCTTACAGATCTACACCAACAGGTCCACTTTGAAATTCTAATTTTTAGTCTTGTTTTGTTTCTGTCAATTTTGAGTCTGAGTCTTGCTGCTTAGCCTAGGCTGACCCCCCAATTGAGTGATCCTCCTGCTTCAGTCTCCTGGGTGCTGAGATCATGGGGTCGATGGTTAATCTTGTCATTTTGACTAGATTTGGAATCATCTAGGAGACCAAGGCGCATCTCTAGGCGTGTTTCTATGGGTGTTTGTGAGAGGGAAAGCTGAGGGTGACAGTCACCACCAGTGTGGGTGGCAGCACCCCATGGGCTGAGGCTTGGAGTGAAGAAATAGGAGACGCCAGTAGAGTACCTTCGTTTCTTGTCTCTGCTTCCTCCTAGGTAATGATGTGAACTTGGCTCTTCTCCCTTGCCCTCTCTGTCACAATAAACCAAATCCTTCGAAGCTGTTGCTTCTATCTGGCTGGGCATTTTGTGGCAGTGTCTCCACACTCCTATCCATTGATTGATTGATTGATTGATTGATTGGATACAATATCTCAGGTAGCCCATGCTGGTCTCAAAAAAGCCCACTATGTAGCTGAGGGTAACCTTGATTTCCTGATCCTCCTGTCTCCTCCTGGTAGAGTTACTAGTGACCACATCCAGCTTTAGCTTTGTTATCAGCTCAGCTCAAGCATTTCTTTCTTTTTTTTTTTTTTAAAGATTTATTTATTATTATGAGTACACTGTAGCTGTCTTCAGACCACCAGAAGAGGGCGTCAGATTTCATTACGGGTGGTTGTGAGCCACCATGTGGTTGCTGGGATTTGAACCCATGACCTTCAGAAGAGCAGTCGGTGCTCTTACCCACTGAGCCATCTCACCAGCCCCAGCTCAAGCATTTCAACCCTGGCTGTGCCTTTCTCAACTAATAAACACAACTTGGGCACATCCTTATGTATTTCTTCAGTTCTAAGATGCCAAGGAGTGCGAAGTGGTTTCTGATTTCAGAGGTCGTGTTGTGAGAGAGGCTGCTGTGGGGGCTGTGAGATGCTCTTGTGCATGGTCCTATTTCAGCAGTGTTTAAGATTCTTGAGAGCTGTGGGAACACTAGTATCCAGTTAGCTCTCCCTGAAAGCCAAGCCCAGTGTTAGGTATTTTGATGGTTACTTTTGTTGCAGACCAAATGGGTACAAGGTAACACAGCAGTTGACTTGATTGATTGGTGATGGTTTGGGGCAAGGGCTAGATGTCTGGGCTTGGAATGTGCAGTGGTTCTCAACCTTCCCAATACTGAGACCCTTTAATGCAGTTCCTCATGCTGTGGTGATCCCCTCAACCATAAAATCATTTTCATTCCTACTATAACTGTAACTTGGTTACTGTCTGAATCGCAATGTAAATATCTGTGTTTTCCGATGGTCTTAGGTGACCTCTGAAAGGGTCATTTGAGCCAAGAGGTCTCGACTCACAGGTTGAGACGCACCCCCTTAGTAGTTCTACCCACAAGGTTCATCCTGGCTCTAGGGTACCTGGGCACAATATGGGCCATATGGAAGCCACTCTGTGCCCTTACTTTTTTCTTGCCTGGAAGCCGAAGGGGAGCAGCTGGTGCCTGGGATTGCTGTCATCAGCACCACACCGAAAGCAGGCATTTATTTAAAGTCACACACACTCAGCCTCTCATGTTACTTCTAAATACTTGGACTTTATTCCTTTCTGCTTTGCAGTTCTGCAGGGTTGGGGACAGGATTGGGGAGGGTAGGAGGCACAAGCTGTCAGGGAGTTGCAGTAAAAGAGAACAGTGACCAGAACCATGACAGTTCAGGAGACATTCTTCTGCAAACACCTGTGGTGCATTTCCTGGGGCCCTGACTTGGGCGTGACTATAACCCGATGATCTTAAAAAAGTAATAAATGAGACTTTTGAAATAAATATACAACTCCTACCAAAGGGAGAACAGTGGTTCCATGTACTAACAGTACATTACAAGGACAGAGGATCCGAATAGCATCTTCAATGACAAGGTACAACTAATATTTGTAGGACCATCTACCCAACCACAGCAGTGGGCACATTCTTTCCCACCCCCTCCCTACCCCCTCTTCCCAGGAACAGACTGCATAACAGACCCCACGGCCAATGAACTGAATCATGCCAAGTTCCTTCTCTGACAAAATTGAAACCAAAGTGGAAATCAATTAAACCAATATTCACAAGCATACGTAAATGGATGCTTTCCATGATTAAGTGGCTTCCAAATGCTGGTCATTAAACATACTGGTAAATTTATCATTGTGAACAAATCCAGTCAGGAGTAATTCATGGGAATAAAGGTTTATTTAGGTCCAGCTTTGGAAGGATCCATTCTGGCCAGGAAGGCATGGGGCAACAGCTGGGTCTGTGGTGATGGAAGTGGGAGAGGACAAGAAGCTATGGGGGAGGGAGGTCAAGTGTGGGGAAAGGGAGTCTAGAAGCTATAACCCTCACACGCTTGTACCTCATGACCTTCTGCCACTTAAGTCCTTCCTCCAGACCAGTGGTTCTCAAACTTCCTAATGCCACAACCCTTTAATACAGTTCTTTGTTGTGGTGACTTCCCCAACCACGAAATTATTTTTGTTGCTACTTTATAGCTGTAATTTTCCTACTGTTACAAATCATAATGTAAATATCTGTGTTTTCCAATGGTTTCTGGGGGGGGGGTGTTGTGACCCACAGGGTCCAAAATAGTACTCAAAGCATGAGTCTGTGGGGGTTATTACGGCTTCAAAACAAAATAAAGAAAAAATTTGAGTGTTTGAGTGGAGGAGAAGCATTGAGGTGGGTGTGGAGTACCAGGATGAAGGACACAAGCCTTAGGTTGTGAGAAGGCAAATCTCTAGGGGCCACCTGAAGGGATGGAACAGATAAGGTGGCAGGGAAGGCTCCAGGGACCTGGCCTGCATCTAGACAAACATATTCTACTTGTAGAAAGTCTGTCCTATGAGTGAACCGCTTCAGGTGGGCTGCTCTCATCTCTTTTCCAACAACATTGTGGTCTTGTGACTGGTCTGTTGGACAAACGAGAGTGTCTTGGCTGGCCTTGGGAAAGACTGAATTTTGGGTTTGTGCATCTGTTCATCTTTTGAAAGCCAAACCTAACAAATTAGAATAGCCTCTTAGGAAATAACTCCAGAGGACACACCTACTATGCTTAATGTCTTCACCTGCCAAGGCTGACCCAAGGCAGACACTCACTGTGTCCTCACCCCTCCCATCAGCAGGGAGACATGCTCCCTCTGATGACTTCTAAGAGAAGAAGCAGCAGTCTCTGGGAGAAACTCAGAGACAGGGCACAAAAGTTTTCTTAATGGCCACACCATGGGGAGAAGTGGCCCAACCTCCAAGACTCTGGAAGGTGTGTATGACAATGTGGACCAATTGACACCTGAGTGTCAATTGAGTGGCTAGTGGTTGGTTAGTTGTGTGAGGTCTATGCTGGATCAAATAGCAAAAATTACAGCAGAAATTGTCATGAATTTAGATAGCAGGGCTACATCGTTAGGAATAACAGAATTCTGCTAAACACAAAGGACAATCCAGTCACAAATGTAACAGGAAAGGCCCAGAAGACTGTCTAACTTAGAGATTGTGAGTGAAAACGCTTTCAAGACTAGGAGGTGAGATGGTGGGAGAGTGTGACACATGGAGATGAGCTAGGTGAACTCTGAAAAAAATGTACTCAACCTGACCATCTCTAACAACACATGAGTGGTGGCCACCGTTGCTCCGACTCCCGCCCATGTGTAAATTTATTTGTTTATCACAGCTACATTCCAAAGTGGAGGCTGCCGTCATCCTCAGTCTATACCTGGGACATTCAATGCCTATAGCTGAAGACACCTGATAGTTAAGTGCTGGAACCAGAACTGGAATCTAGCAGCCTACTCTGGCCTCATATCCAGTATGCAGCATCAGCTAACGGTTTAGCATTTCAAGATTTCAGGAAACAACTGAAGCAGTCAAACCCAGTATTTGCTAACATCAAGTTGTGGGTTGGCAGCCCCTGCCATTCTAACCCTGCCGTTCACCTGGCAAGAAAGCTTTGGATTCCTAAACAGAAGCTGACTCTTTTCTACCAACAGATATGCCCCACTCCATCCAGCCTCCAGGTCCCATAAGGGCAGAGATGGGCACAGGCCCGGGAGAAGCCAGCTTACCCTTTCCCAGTCCTGAGATGGCATCCGTGATGACCACCACTTTGTTCTGCACAGCAGACTTTGACCACAGCCTGGATGCCTCCTGGTAAATGAAGAGGAGGCCGCTGATCCCCAGCAACAGCAGAGGTAGCATCAGGACAGCCATGATCCCCATCTTGCTCTGTGGGATAGCAGGATGACAAAGGGTTGGCTTTGCAGAGTCCTTGATTGCAAGCCCCACGGCATGGGGAGGTCCAAGCCAACAGCATCCATTCCCTCCAAGCCCAGAGTCTTTTCTCTAGGGAGTTGGGCTCTGCAGGCTCCTGGGAGGTCCTTCCCAACTGAGTAGCAAGGAGCATGCAATTCTCCAAATGCTCAACAAATAGAAATTACTCACCGTGTCTCCACACTGAAGAAGTCCAGGGGGCCTGCCCTCCCCTAAGGCTAATTACAAATTTAATTAAAATGGGTCTGCATTTTTGGAAGGAAATCCATGTGTTAAAGCCACTTGCTTAGGCTCTAATGGTTATTTATAGCTCTCAGTTGTACTAAAGGGCTTTTCAGGGTAAATATAGTGCCTATCTGATATTCAGGGACACATGCTGGCCGGGTCTGATTTCAGAGTTTTTGCCAGGACTTTTAAAGCTCTGCTGGCTGGTGGGACTATTAGAGTTTCCTCCACAGTTTGGGCCGGGAGTCAATCCCAGGAACTCCTGGGATTGTCAGCACAAGTGCCTGTGTCTTTCTTTCCTGTGAGGGGTCTCTGCAGGTGGTTCAGACCGAGGTGGGCATCGAGCCATCTGGCATTCCCTTTCTAAGTGGGGAATGTGGATGAGAAGCAAAGGAAAGCAGGTCCATGGAATGGAACCCATTACAAAAAAAAAACCAGCTGTGGCACGAAAGAGAACTTTTTAGCCCAGTGGTTCTCAACCTTCCTAATGCTGCCACCCTTTAATGCTGCCACAGTTCCTCATATTGTGGTGACCCCAAACATAAAATTATTTCTGTTGCTACTTCATAACTGTAATTTTGCTACTGTTATGAATCACTATGAAAATAAATGCCTGTGGTTTCCAGTGGTCTCAGGCCAGCCCTGTGAAAGAGTCATTTGACTCCCAGAGGGGACACAGCCTACAGGTTGGGAACCACTGGTTTCAAGCATGCTTTTTACTTTTGTGAGGTATACATTTCTTGTCTCTAAAATGGGAATGATAGTTTTATTTTGCAGATATGTCGGGGCACCAAATAAGATCTTGCCTATCGTGAACCTGGGAGTCGAGGAGGTAACTATTGCTCTATTTTGTAATTAAATAATACAAGATGTTAAATAATTTAATTATATAAGGAACTCAGTATGACTGAAACTATCACAACTCTAGGACTTGTGCCCAGAATCCTGTTTGTTATGTATTCAGGTTTACTCTTATTATTTATTTATGTATGTGGGTGTCTATGTGCGTGGATCCTATATTTGTGGGTAGGGTAGCTGTGGAGGCCAGAAGAGGGTGTTAGATCCCCTAGA
This sequence comes from Mastomys coucha, assembly GCF_008632895.1. Lineage (NCBI taxonomy): Eukaryota > Metazoa > Chordata > Mammalia > Rodentia > Muridae > Mastomys > Mastomys coucha. The sequence goes on along the minus strand of NW_022196911.1, from coordinate 63,007,076 downwards.
GCTGGGATTACAGTTACAGGTGGTTGTGAGTCATCTGACCTGGGTGCTGGCAACCAGACTTGGGTCCTCTGTAAGAGCAGCAAGAACTCTTATGTGCTGAACCATTTTCTCCAGCCACACATTTATACTGTAAAGAACATAGAGCTGTCCAGAAAGTAAGGCTGGGGTGGGAATAAGGATTGGGTAGGTGGTGGGTGGAGGATGAGAATAGCAGAAACTGCATTTCTTGGAGTTCAGGAACAACTAGGAACATTACAGAGCTCATTTCTGTATTGGCATTTAGTACATGCATTAGGAATGCACAGCGCTTGATGACTCCATGACAAAAAAGTAACGTATAAACATCTCTCTGTTGTGCTTCTTTCCATGCTGCAACTACTTTATGATCTTTAAATGAGTGTATTAGTTTATATTTGTGTGTGTGTGTGTGTGTGTGTGTGTGTATCTCTATGTGTGTCTGTGTGTCTTTTCCTTTCTAGACTTTATTTAAATAGAACCACAGAGACGACACTCCTGCTCAGCATCACATTTGTTGGATCCATCTACATTGTGGTATAAAACTGTAACCCATTCATGTTTATCATGTGTATCCATCTCATGTTTCCAGTTCTTTCTTCTGAGAGTGGGCATGTGCAGATATCCTGGGCAGGTGTGCTTTGTATTCTTATGAGACAACAAAAAAGGCATTGCACAGCAATGGAGACCTGATGAGGGATGAGTGATAGCTGGGGATAAGGATGTCCTCACACAGAGTCTAAGACAAGGGGTTGAGGGCTGGAGAGATGGCTCAGTGGGTAAGTGCACTGACTGCTCTTCCGGAGGTCCTGAGTTCAAATCTCAGCAACCACATGGTGGCTCACAACTATCCATAACAAGATCTGATGCCCTCTTCTGGAGTGTCTGAAGACAGCTACAGTGTACTTACATATAATAAATAAATAAATAAATAAATCTTTTAAAAACAAAATGACAAGGGGTTGAGACTACAGTTGGGTCTGCCAGTTTGGAACATATCAGGGAAGGTGTAGGCAAATATATCCATTTGGGGAGCTATCCCAGGTAAGTAGGAAAGCCATGTGATCTGAGGGACACCTTTAAAGGGACATATCTGAAGGCTGAGCTCTTGGGGACTTGGATGTTTAGAGGGTGGGGACTGGAGGATGAATCAGAGGAGTGGCCAGCTTTCTGGCAGAGACCAAGAAGCATATGAAGGCTGTCTTGAGACCTCTGAATTAAATAATCAGGAAGCCACTGGCCTGAGGCTGCTGTGTGTTATGCATTCCTTGGTAGCAAACTGGAATTGAATTTAGGAGGTTTTGGTTTATGTTTTAGAGGCAACTAGCCAAGTTTTACCAAATCACAAACAACCAAGCCTATTGCAGTCAACTGACTAGCCCATGCCCCTAAAGGCCCAATTTACTCACTGGAGTGGATCTATGTGCTTTCTCTATGTGCCTTCAGGGTTATCTGTAGAAGCCTGCTGCTCATGTGGCTGGAACTGCTGAGTTGTGAGTCTTGCCCAATTCATGAATCATTCTTTGGTCAAATAAACCCTGCTAAGGTTAATTTAGTTAATTTGCTGAATGGTTTTTCTCCGAACAGCTGAGTGTCTGTGTTGGAAATTGCTGCTCAGTCAAGTGAAGACAGGGCCTGAGAAGTGACTGTGCTTTTAGCAACGACTGACAAGAGCCTCTCAGGTCAAGGACACCTTGCATTTTCAGCTCTGCAGTGGACTTACTGTCAGTAGTGCAATGTACCGGCATTGCCTGGTGGTTCCTGACCCACCCACACTCCTTTGACCTTAGGCTTTGAAACCCATCTTCCATATACCTTGATATTTGGAGGAAAATGGCTACAGTCTTGAAAGATGATCCCAGAACAGCCTGCAAGTCTTTCAGCAAGTGACTGGAATATACTAGGCCCTTTCCACATTGGCTCATGGCCCTGGTAGGAAGGACAACAACATGGGTGCCCTGGTGTGGAGCTACATTCAGCCATAGATGGTGTTCCCAGGGTACCGTTAGTTGTACTCGTGACAATGTCAGCCTACTGCTTGTCAGGAGGGCTTCCTTTCTTTAACTTAATCATCCCAAGACAGACAAGGAGTTTTCTACCACTATTCACTCTTCAGTTCATTGAGGACTCCATCAAATATCTGTATTACTTCCCTTCCTGAGGAAGAAGACAGACAGTACATCTGTCTTTGAAATTGTAGGTTTTTTTAAAATTTTATTTCCTTTTTGCTACAGTTTTGAGCATGATGGATGAGCCATCTACCACTGAGCTATGCACAAGTTCTGAAATCATAGTATGTTCTAATCCTAGCATCAAGAACAAATCAGTTTAGATATATGGATGTTTGGAACCATCCTGAAAATTCTGGAGTTGGAGAAGTACCATCTTAGGTCGGGGCTGGTCTTACCCACTTTCTCCTTTTTGTACCAAGAAGAAGTCACACACAGCTCTAAACTACAGACCTAGAAGCTTTGGCACACACAGTTCATCACTGAATCAGACATAGTTCTCCCTCAAGACCTTCCTTCCAGACTCCCTAACCCCTGCACTCATCCATGTAGAGAACCAGGTGTTCTGCATGGTACCAGCTCCACCTAGAGTCAGTGAGGAAGGGCAGGGATGGAAGGCAGTCTGCTAGGACCCAGACTTCAGACTTCCAAATTTCAGGTCTTTCTTCAGTGGGGATATTGTCACACTGCAGAGTGGTCAACATAAGTTGGACCATCCTAATCCAGAGATCTGAAGCCACAGATCCCAAACTTTTTGGGTTGATGTGACACCATAAGTGGAGATATTCATCTGCGATGCTGTACTTCATGAAATGATTTAAATTACAGCATAAAGTCATTCCCAGGCTGTGCATAGAAAGATGGACATGAAACACATGGATTTCATGTTTGGCTTGGGTCCCTTTCCCAAGATACCTTATTTTACATGTGCAAATATTTAAACAAGCAAACAAATGAATAAACAGACAAACAAAACAAAAAACACCAAACCAACCAGAAGCAGCCCCTCTCCCAAGTGTCTTGGATAAGAGATACTCCATATTTCATATTGCATCATTGTGGAAAATCAGGGTGTAAGACCTGGTGTGTGTTTAGCACTTTGACAGGGTCTGGTTCATCATTAGGGCTGTTGTCAGTCTCTCGGTCTTCCTGGCAGGTCTTTCTCTATTTCAGCAGTTCTCAACCTTCCTAATGCTGTGATCCTTTCTCACAGTTCCTCATGTTGTGAGGGCCCCCCAATCATAAAAATAATTTTTGTTACTACATCATAACTGTAATTTGGCTACTGTTGTGAACTTTAATGTAAATGTCTGTGTTTTTTTGATAGTCTTAGGTGACCCCTGTGAAAGGGTTTTTGACCCCCAAAGGAGTTGCGACCCACAAGCTGAGAAATGTCCTCCTCTTGTTGATCTTAGTTCTTTTCCGTGTCTTCCCTCAGTGGGCAGCAGAGCCATTCCTGAGGACACTGGACATGTTTGGCAGAAGGATGGGAGCTGTCCAAATGAACTTAGGAAATGCCATCTTCTGCAGGCCTTTGAGCTATGGTAACACTTTTTAAAAAGATTTATTTATTTATTTTATGTATATGAGTACACTGTAGCTTTACAGATGGTTGTGAGCCTTCATGTGGTTATTGGGAGTTGAATTTAGGACCTCTGCTCACTCCAGTCGGCTCCACTCACTCAGTCCCTGCTTACTCCAGCCCAAAGATTTATTATTAATAAGTACACTGTAGCTGTCTTCAGACACACCAGAAGAGGGTGTCAGATCTCATTACGGGTGGTTGTGAGCCACCAAGTGCTTGCTGGGATTTGAATTCAGGACCTTCAGAAGGGCAGTCAGTGCTCTTAACCGCTGAGCCATCTCACCAGCCCATATGGTGACATTTTTGAGGGTCACAGGCGAGGGATGATGGTGCTGAATTTGGCAATGTGTGTGTGTGTGTGTGTGTGTGTGTGTGTGTGTGTGTGTGTGTATCTGCTTTTCTAAACAGTGTTACCTTTTGCCTTACATGCAAGGTGTCTAGGCTAATATGCAGGGTCAGTTTGCTTGCTATTTTCCTTCTGGCTTGAAGTGAGACTTGATTTGTTGTGTAAAGTGGCTCTAACAGATGCCTTGCAATGGGTGCCCTATCTATGGAGGCCTTCATGCATAGGGGGAAGGCTGGTAGGGAGGGAGAAACAAGGTTGGATAGGCCAGGGATTGTTGAACTAGCTACTGTGGGTTGTTAGGGCAGACTGGTGTCTGACACAAGTAATTGTATGGAATATTATCCATCCTAAAAAAAAAAAAGAAAATGTTGTGACACATGCAACATACATGTGCTCCAGAACATTCTTTCTCTTTTTTTATTAGATATTTTCTTTATTTACATTTCAAATGATAACCCCTCTCCTGGTTCCCCTCTGAAAAAAACTCTATTCCCTCCTCTTATTCACCAATCCACCCTCTCCTGCTTCCTGTCCCTGACATTCCCATACACTGGGGCACTAGGGCCCTCACAGGACCAAGGGCCTCTCCTCCCGTTGATGACCGACTATGCCATCTTCTGCTACATATGCAGCTGGAGCCATGAGTCCCACCATATGTACTCTTTGGTTGGTGGTTTAGTCCCTGGGAGCTCTGAGGGTACTAGTTAGTTCATATTGTTGTTCATCCTAAGGGGCTGCAAACCCCTTCAGCTCTTTGGGTCCTTTCTCTAGCTCCTTCATTGAGAACCCTGTGCTCAGTCCAATGGATGGCTGTGAGCCTCTACTTCTGTATTAGTCAGGTACTGGCAGAGCCTCTTAGGAGACAGCTATATCAGACTCCTGTCAGCCAGCACTTGCTGGCATCCACAATAGTGTCTGGGTTTGGTGATTGTATATGGGAAGGATTCCCAGGTGGGGCAGTCTCTGGATTGTCCTTCCTTTAGTCACTGCTCTATAGTTGTCTCTGCAACTCCTTCCATGGGTATTTTGTTCCCCCTTCTAAGAAGGATCAAAGTATCCACACTTTGGTCTTCCTTCTTGAGTTTCTTGTGGTTTGTGGATTGTACTTTGTGTATTCCGATCTTCTGGGCTAATATCTACTTATCAGAGAGTGCATGCCATGTGTGTTCTTTTGTGATTGGGTTACCTCACTCAGGATGATATTCTCCAGATCCATCTATTTCCCTAAGAATTTCATGAATTCATTGTTTTTAATGGCTGAGTAGTACTCCATTGTGTAGATGTACCACATTTTCTGTATCCACTCCTCTGTTGAGAGACATCTGGGTTGTTTCCAGGACATTCTCTTATGTGAAATAACCCAGTTGCAAAGAGACAAATTCTGTATGGTCTCACTTTTGTGAGGATACAAGAGTGGTCAGAAACACTAAGTTGGTGTTTAGTGGGCAGACCACTCCACTCTGGGAGAGGAAGGCATTCTGGGGTGGACAGTGGAGATGGCTACACTTCTATGCAAATAAATGTTCTTGACACCACTGACTTGTGCACTTAAGATGGGTAGGAAGGGAAAATTATGTGATGTATCTTACTTAACCCAATAAAAAAAGTGGAAAGGAAATGATCTGACCTTCTTCGAGAGACAATAGAATTAGTTGGTTTTATTCCTGTGATTTTTTTTCTCAAGACAGGGTTTGTGTGGTTACAGAAACAGCTACAGGGGACAAATATATTCAGTCATGTGAAGGGGTAAGGCCTGTGTTTTCCAGATGCTGCATGGGTCTTGGGAGAGAACAAGGAGGGGATGTTCTAGCTGTTCATCTTATATTTTATTTCATTTCTTTTCTCATAAAGGGGATGAGTGGCAGCTGTAGGAAGCACTTGTGTCAAAGCTGAGTGATGAGTGATGGGGACTCCAGTGTCTGTCCTGTTATTTTATGTAGCTTACAGCAAAACTAATTTTATAACTAGAAAAAAAAAAAGGAAAAGAAAGAAGATGAAATTAAATAAGCCAGTGAAAAGAGAGAGAATCAGGTAGATTCTGTCAGAATTCTTGTGGTCTGTCCTCCTCAAGTCTCTTGTTTTTAATTTGCCATCTTTTTTTTTTCCCCTTCCACCTTTTAGTGTAGAAGATCTTATTCCCTTGCTGCATGGGACAACTCACAATCACCCTGGCTCTTCATGCTGCCCCTTTCTAGACAATGTCACGTGGGTTCTTGACCTGTCCTTCAGTCTTCAAAAAGTTGGACAATTTTCCAATCTGCCTTTTCTTGGCATACATGACTGAAGTTTTTCTGTGACTGGTCACTAGAGACAAGCGAGACTCAAGTCTCACCCGTGTGACATATCCAGGGCTCTATCCACACATTCCTTGTTTGTGTCTAAGGAATCAAAATGCTTCATGAGCAAATCCTCTTCCAGCCTCATTGGACAGTTCTTCCAGCACTGGCCCCAGCCAGAATTCTAAATTCTTCCATGCAGAAGAGATGGCATGGTGCCTGCGGCATTGTAGACACCTGATAAAGTTCACTGATGGGTTAACAGAGGACAGAGAGCTTTCAGATTAAGATGGCCAGTGCATGTGTTCTGGCAGACCCAGATGAGGGGTATTTGTTTCTTGACCAGCAATAGGGTCATGCTGGGGCAGATATTCCCTTTCTGAAAATGCTTTATGCTGCACACATGTAACTTAGATACTCATCTGTCTGTGTGCTATCCTTCAATGCCACTACATTTGTCCATTTTAGAAATGGCCTACTTTAGGCTGGCCTCAAACTTATCATCCTCCTGTCTCAATGCTGGGATTAGAGGCATGCACCACCACACCTGGTGCAGTCAGTATTTTTAAGAATTTCAAAGAGAGCAAGTGCCTTTGGAGCTCAAGGACTCGTCTTACTTGAGCTTCGCCCCAGCATCCACATCAGCTGCCAGCTCCTTTGACATTGGTTTTGTTCACGTGACTCCAGAAGATTCTAGGCTGTAGGCTTCTCATATTCACCCAACAGTCAAGTGTCTCTTGGGGAACATTCCTAAGGATTTCCTCTTCTCTGGGACCAGATTAAACTTGTCACCAGGAAGTCACCCAGGATCTCCCTGCATACACATGCAGAGTGATAAACCCTATGGAAGAAGCCACATGCTGCAAAGGGCAGAGGTTCTTGGGTATCAGTCCTTCTGTTCTGGGAGGGCTAAGGGCCTGGAAAACACTGATGCTCATCTCTGAGATGAGAGAAGATGTGTTTGAAGCACTGTACAACAAAACACTGGACCAACAATTACCAGACAGATGTTCAACCTGAGTCTTTTTTTCTTTTTCTTTTTCTTTGACAGT